>NC_141939.1:11896741-12215112 GCF_057802395.1 Ceratotherium simum simum | reverse complement strand
TAATAATGAATGTACAGATTTCACTAAGCTTTGATCAGAATTGGGTAATAACTATTTTTAAATTCAATTTAAAAAGTGACAAATGTGGCCACTGTTGTTTTCCTTTACCTAACTTCAATTACAAGTGAGAATCACTGTTTTTTCCTCCATATTTTGATCATTAATTCTATTTCTATCCCTGTCCATAAATTATCTGCTGTGTTCTTTTGCATTTGGCTATCAAGGTTTCAATGTTCTTATTTACTCATATGACCTCTTTGTCTAATAAATATATTCAGATTTTTCTATCTAATTTGTCCCAGTCTATAGTGTTCTTTCTTCTCTTTGGTTTTCCATAAAGTGCTAAATGTTTAAATGGTCAAATCTTTCTTTTATGACTTACTGTGTTAGTTCTGTGCTTAGGAAACTCTTCCTCCTTCAGGGTTTTGATAAACATTATATTCATTTTATTTAAGGTTCTCCTGTGCTTAGCTGTTTAAATTTTCTGAAATTTCAAATAAAATCTAAAGTAAATAAACACAATTACTCCTTCTTGGACTCCCACCCTGGTTCCCACCCTTGCCCCGTCTTGTTGGGACTCCACGCCCACACTGCTCTCCACTTCCTCTGCTTCTTTGAGCAGAAACTGGAACGGTTTTGTGGCAGGCAAAGAGAAGGGCGCATAGGTGCACATCCCTTCCTTTGGCCTTCTTGGTCCTCTCTTGAATAGAGAGCTGCTCACCTTGGCCTAGTTACACCAGATACCACCAGCACATTCTGGCACAGTCGTCCGTAGACCGTGTTGGATACCTTTCTAATTTAGGAAGGGAGAGATGAGGGAAGTTGCAGCAGCTGAGATGTGTCAGGCCTGGAAATTGCCTTCTGACGTGGCATTGTGAAAAAGTCTGCTGTCTGCTGTGGTGTCACCCTGCTCCCCCCACAGCTCTGGATTCGGGGGTGCTCCCTTCACTTGGGGGAAGGGGACAGTCGGAAAATCTTCCTGAGGCCATGCAGATGCCTCAGAACTTTCCCTGGAGCTGTCTCTTCTGCCTTTCTCTCTTTCCAGCTTCGTGGAACTTTATGCATTCTGGAGTGTGGAGACCTCCACCAGTTGATAAAATTCTCACAACTATTCTTTTCTGAAGAGCTTTAAAAAGAAAATAGATGGCCATATCTCTGAGAGAGTTTAATTATGATCCTGCCCTATGGCAGCATGATGAATTGGATGACATCTCAAAGTCTTTCTAAAGGAGTGATTTTGGGATATCTAAAGCCATTTGTCTAGTCTGGAAGCAAGGGGAGAAAAATTCTAATGGTCTTAATGTGGAGAAAGTCCACGAAGTTACATTTTTCAGAATTTTACTTAGTTCATCTCAGGAAATAGACAGTTACTTTCAAGCTCTGATAATGCTCAGTCTCAGCCCGCCAGCCACACCAGCCTGCATATGTATCAAGATTTTCTGAATTCCCAGCAAGAATGTGTCCCTCCCCAGTGCAAAGATGGCAAGGATTGGCAAGAATGAAGTTTTCCATGAGCTGTGGAAACCACTACCACAGAAACAGATGTGAGTCCTAGCAACTTAGGAGAAACACAACTTCATTTCCTATTAATTTTTTATCATCCCGTACCACCTTTGCTACAGAAATTTCAAATCTTATCAATCCTTCACCATTCATTCAGAACCATTTTCAGTGTAGAGGGAAATGACACCTTTATTCTTTCACATGATGAAAATTAATTTAGCCTGTTTATATCATATCTTTGTTTGTTTAGATTCCAATACATTAAGTTCTCTTTATTAAGACTTGAGTAATCTTATACCTTCCCTAAACGTGGTCCTGCACTTATTTCATTAATGATATTCTTTTGTTGGCAAGGCAGGTTTGGAATCTTAAAATGTCTTTTGAGCCTGTATTATCATCCACTGAGATTAAAATAATGCTTTATTTTTGTTAATGCATCTGTTTAAAAAGGTAAATGTTCTCTCCTTGAAGACTTAAATAATTTAATTTAGATGACTTTTAATAATAATATCCTTATGCACAATTTGATAAGTTGACAAACAATATATCCCTTTGATTGATAAATATTAACAAATAGTTACAGCAGTGTAATGAGGATACTACTCAAGGAAACAACACTTTTATTGGAATAAATATTATGTCAAGAGAGGGTCATCCCTAAACAACAGGGAAGAGTTGTGTCTTATTTAATAAATGGTGTCAGGATAAGTGTTTGGCGGTTTGGGGGAAAAATCTACTTAGATCTTATACCAAAGACTGGTAATTTTCCTCTGGGTCTGTTCTCCCCTTCCTCTTTAATAATAAGCCCTCTGACGGGCTGGCCGGGTGGTGTAGTGGTTAAGTTCGAGCTCTCTGCTTCAGCGGCCCGGGGTTCACAGGTTTGGATTCCAGGTGCGGACTTACGCACCACTCATCAAGCCATGCTGTGGTGGGGTCCCTGGCTGATCTTATGGAGCACAGCTTCCTATCCTGACATGCCCCCAGCCCTTGACAACCATTGGCCATCATATAAGAAAGTAATTATCAAATTGAATGAATAATAGAATATTAGAAATGGAAGCCAAGGACAAAAGATACAAGAAGTTCATAGGAACGGAAATATGGGTAGCTCTTGAACATGTGAAAGAATGTTCAATTTACTCCTAATAATAAAAAGTAAATTAAAATAGCATTTTTTAACAG
Organism: Ceratotherium simum simum; assembly: GCF_057802395.1. NCBI lineage: Eukaryota > Metazoa > Chordata > Mammalia > Perissodactyla > Rhinocerotidae > Ceratotherium > Ceratotherium simum. The sequence goes on along the minus strand of NC_141939.1, from coordinate 12,212,427 downwards.
TTTTTATTTATTTATTTATTTTTTTGTGAGGAAGATCAGCCCTGAGCTAACATCCATGCTAATCCTCCTCTTTTTTTGCTGAGGAAGACTGGCTCTGAGCTAACATCTATTGCCAATCCTCTTCCTTTTTTTTTTTCCCCAAAGCCCCAGTAGATAGTTGTATGTCATAGTTGCACATCCTTCTAGTTGCTGTATGTGGGACGCGGCCTCAGCATGGCCGGAGAAGTGGTGCGTCGGTGCCTGCCCGGGATCCGAACCTGGGCCGCTGGTAGTGGAGTGCGCGCACTTAACTGCTAAGCCATGGGGCCGGCCCTAAAATAGCATTTTTTAACCTCTCAGATTGGCAAATAATTAACATAAATTGATAAAACAAAAACAGTAAGCTTCAAGTGAATAAGCGAGGAAAGGATGCAAATAAAAATCATACAGAAAAAGAAATACGTATTGAAAACAACAAGCCAACATTTCCATATGTTAATTGGCAATGTTGCCAATATTATGGTGAAATGGGTACATTCCAACAATGTTGAGATGATGAAATTGAGTACAACCCTTATGGAGAACCATAAAATTGTTTTTTGCTAGCCTTTGTCAATCTATTTTAATGAAATGATTTAAAATACAGCAAAGGCTACATACATAAAGATATTCAAAGCAATATCATTGATAATAGTGAAAAATTAGAATCAAGATGCCCAACAAAAGGAAAATGGTTATTATGTAACCACTCAGTGGAATAGTGCAATCATTTAAAATGATACTGTTGAGGGGCTGGCCCCGTGGCTTAGCGGTTAAGTGCTCGAGCTCCACTACTGGCGGCCTGGGTTCAGATTCCGGGTGCGCACCTACACACTGCTTGTCCAGCCATGCTGAGGCGGCATCCCACATACAGCAACTAGCAGGATGTACAACTGTGACATACAACTATCTACTGGGGCTTTGGGGAGAAAAAGGGAAAAAAAAAGGAGGAGGATTGGCAATAGATGTTAGTTCAGGGCCGGTCTTCCTCAGCAAAAAGAGCAGGATTGGAATGGATGTTAGCTCAGGGCTGATCTTCCTCACACACACACACACAAAAATGATACTGATGAAACCGCAACAAATCACAAGAAGAAGATTGATATGTTTTTTAAGTGAAAAAAGCAAGATTCAAAACTATTCAATACGTTAATTTTGCTGTTACATTTTCTATACCTACATTGCCAGACTCTGGGTCTTCGGTCCCCATCTGTCTTTTCACCATAATCCTGCATTTCAGATGCGTATCTCCACCTGTGTGCTCCTTATCCTTCTCCAACAAGCCCTCCACACTTCTGCCAAACTAATCCATTCACTGTTTATTCAACAAATATTTATTGAGTGCTAATCACTAGCCACGAATAGTTCCAGAAGCCTGGGATACTCCACTGAACAAAACAAAGAAGTGTGATCTCACAAAGCTTATGTCCTAGTCAGGGGAGACAAACCATAAATATAAACCAACAAATTCTAATACAGTACTTTAGGAGACGGTTAGTGCTGGCGGGAAAAAAAGAAAATGGGCTGGAGGTAGGTGCAGTATTAAACAGAGCACTCAGAATATGAACTCAGCGGGAAAGGGAGACTTGAGCAAAGAATTAAGGAAAGGATGGAGTTAGCCAAGTGGATATTTGGGGCAAAAGCATTCCAAGCAGAGGGAACAGCCCAGCAAAAGCTCCGAGGTGGAATGGTGTGCACCACGTTGGAGGCCCATGGTGGCTGCTGTGTAGACTGGATTGGGTGAGGAAGGTGTGGTGAGAGATGGGGGGCCAGATCACCCAGGCTCTTTTAAGGCTGGTGGCTCTGATCTGAGTGAGGTGGGGCAGCATTGTGGTTCTGAGCAGGTGAGGGGTGTGCTCTGACCCGGGTCTTAGAACAGTTTCTCTTCCGGACTAAGAATGGAATGAGTGGCAACAGTAGAAATAGGGAGACCAATTAGGGGACCCTTCCAGTTGTCCAGATGAATGATGAGAGTGGCTCACACCGGGGGGTAAGAAGTGATCCGATTCCAAATACCTTTTGAAGGTAGAGCTACAGAATTTCCTGATGAGATATGTGAGAGAAAGAGAAAAAGCAAGGATGATGCCAGGCCTTTTGGCTTGAGCAACTGGGAGGATGTGATTGCCCTTGACTCACATCCAATGTGATGCCAAATTTGAGAAGTCATCTAGACATCCAAGTGGCAGTGTTGAACAGACGGGATTGTATGAGTCTGCAGCGTGGAAGATACAGCCAGACTGCATTTCGAACACAAGTTAATGTGGATACATCCCTGTGGGAAGATTGAGTTGAGTGCTGTTGACAAGTTTGCGTGATGTTATGTTACTCACTTCCGTTGCAGGTTTTCCCCTATTTCAGAGCTAATAATTTTCTTTTAGGTCTCAAGGGCCCTGCAGAGTCTGTAGGCCTTGGGTGCTGTGTCTGTGGCTCTGATGCATTACATGGGCTGGCAGAGTGGACGGTGCCCCTTCACCATGAGCCGTGAGCTACCTTTTCAGCTCAATTTTTGCCACTGTCCCCAGCATACCCTCTGCAGCTCATCCAGAAGCACCTCCCTGTATTTCTTCTAAACAGCCTCACGCTTTGTACCTTTGATTACACTGCTCAGGGTACCCCAAATACTGAGTCCTCCCTTTTCTTATTACGTGTTTGTTGATTTAAGTACTAAAGGCCAGAGAAGGGAAATACCCCCAAATGATAGGAGTTGTGTTATGGTGATGGGCTTCTGATAATTTTCCCTGCATTTTTTGAGAATTCTGTAGTTGAGCTGTACTGTTGGAACAACGTGTAAGTTTTAGAAGTCCATTATTTTTCTTTCCTTGAAAATTAACTGCAGAAAGATTGATGATAAAAATATCATACGGATGCTGGCTTTTTAGTTTACATGCAACAGCTAATGATGGTTTCTAATAAAAGGACCTCTGTGACTGTCTTCCTGCCTTTACTTAAATGCTTGTGATTTCACGTTCTTATTGCATTTGAAACGAGCCAGTTCACAAATTAATTCAAAACGATAGCAGTGCGTTTTCTGCAAAGCGAAAACTCTGCCTGAGCAGGGACACTTGGTTCTTAGACGAGAACCTCAGTTCCAAGCCAAGCTTAAGAGGTCATTGACGTATTCGTTTCTGGGCACATGGTGGAAAGAGAAGTTCTGAGCCCCAACTTCTTTACATATCAGGTGGCTGGGTGGGACCTGGGTCTGGGGGAAAGGTGCGTATGAGAACGTTTCAAGGTAATGTGACAGAACTTCAGGGTGTCTAGCATGAGGGGGCTGTGGCATAGAGTGGGGGAGCAGGTGTCCTGGCTTCAAATTCTCACCCTCTGTGACACCAGGCAAGTCTCTTACTATCTGACGTCTCTGTTTCCTGATTTATAACTAGAGATAATAAAAACTACGTCTCAGGGTTTAGTGTTTGTGTACGGACTTCGAAAGTTGGGGACACGTGTGCCAGAAGTGCCGTGCTCTCAGTAAATATCAATTTCCCTTCTTCTTTTTGCTGGGATATTATAACATTCGAGGTGTTATTGATCTAATAAATCCACATGCTGTGGTGGCTTATAAAGATTGTGTTGATATCAAAGATGCCTTAACACTTACCCTGGTTCTCAAATAATCAGACTGAATATTTATATAATAATGGCTGACGTTACAGAGTGCCAGCCAGGGGTCTAGGCATTGGATGTACATTTACACAACAGCCCTGTGTGGCAGGAACTGTGATTGTCACCCTGCTCTTACTGTGAGAAACAGGCTTTGTGGAGAGGGGAGGCAAACGCCCCTCACGGTCAGTAGCTGGGAGAGGCAGGTTTTGAACCCAGGCTGTCCAGGCCGTTAACCGTTGCACCACACTGCCTTTCTGCAAGTGTTTATCTCCTCAGCGCAGGGTGTGAACGCCCCTATCAAAGGGCTCTCGTATCCTAAATACACCAGTAGCTCCTGCTGAATCAGTCCTGTTGACGAGGCTCCCGAGAAGATCTTAATTCACTGTGACTCCAGCATGGCTATTTTCAACCTTCCTGTGTGATTATTATGCACACAATGACATTGGCAAACACATGACGTGGAATGAAACAAAGCATTCCTGGAAACTAGATTTGCTGCAGGACTGTCATTGTCTCCCGCTTCCTCCCCTCTCCACTAGGAAGCCCCCAGCCCTATGGAGGGACTCCAGAAAACGCTGTCCTTCCAGTTTTACCCCTTACACTCTCTGCCAGCCATCTCACCCACTCACGTCTTCCAGTTGGGCTCAATCAACAAAGGCAAGTCAATGCCTTGGATCCTTCAACAGAGGAGTGTCAGGACGTCAAAGTCAGCCACTATATGCTGGAAGGTGTTACCTTTCAGTGCATGCCTGTAAGGGCAACTGTCAGATCTTTAAGGCTTTGAAATGTCAAGGCCCATATTCATCTGTTTACCACTATTGACATCTGACTGACTGAAAATTCCCTTTGAATCTTGTTCACACATTTGAACTCCTCCATCTTATTGTTTCTGGTGCTCAAGAGGATGTCAACAAATAGCACAACTCCGATGGCTGTATTGTAAATTCCTGTGCATGCGTCATCTCCTTTGCTAGGAATCTGCCTTAAGCTCCACACACAGACAGACCTAAATCTTTGTCCAAAAATGCCAGAGTGTGTGAGCGCAGGAAAAGACTGCAGGGGGGTGTCTGCTGATGAAGTGGACATTCCTCAAAGATGGAAGGTACAATCTATTCAGTAAATGCCAGACGCCTGAGGGAATTCACGGCAGGAAGTGACAGCTGGGTCATGGAAGGAGGAGGAGGGTAACTGGCTGAATTAAGATTTAGATCAGAGTTAACACTCTTACACTTATGAAACTTACAATGCAATGTTAAATGAGTTAAACTTGGGGATCAAAATAGTGTCTGACCTGTGTTTGAATTTCACACCCTGTTTCCAGTCCTTGCCATTTCCGTGCACTCTGTGTTCTGTTAGCTGGATGAAGTGAAATAACAGATAATCCACTACCCCCTCAGCAGAGAATCATCTGTCCAGGGGCTCTCACACTTGAGCGGACATTGGAATCCCCTGAGCTTATTAAAGCACAGATTACTCTGCCCAGCCCCAGAGTGTATGAATGAAAACTCGAGGGTGGGCCTGAGAATTTACATTTCTAACACGTCCCAGGTGACACTGATGCTGCTGGCCCACAGACCACACTTTGAGAACCACTGGTCCATGTAACATGGACGATGAATTTTTCCTGGTTTCTATAAATCCAATAAAGCTGGATTAAGGGTGAGAAAGGAATTGGTTTTAGATTTAAACAAACCTGGGCTAGGGTCCCAGCTCTGCCAATTACCAGCTGTGTGAACTTGGAGAAATTAAACTCCTGGAGCTTCAGTTTCCTTACGTGCAAGATGTGGATAATAAAATACCTGGCAGGGTTGTTGCAAGGATACAGAGGCTGTATAGATTCCACAAATATTAGCTAATAGGATCTCTGCTACCCCAGACCTTAGTCTCTACATGAACCTTGATTGCATATAATAGAGTCTTCCAAAACACTCACTTTCTAAGCATTAATCCATACCCCAATAAACAGGAATCTATTTCTGGGACATTTGGGCTTCTTATTTATATTAATATTACCTTTTTGGTTTGGTTACTATTTGATCAAACCACAACATGGAAGGCTATAGTTCTATATTGATCTTGTCTTTTAAAAGAGAATACCAACCCAAGCCACAATGGTAAATGGCCTAGGATCACAGTGTAGACACCCCTAGAATTTCATATCAAATATGTCACCTGTTAGAATTTTGATCTGAAAGTTCTCAGTATCTCCGGGGTGGCCAGTGTGACCATACCTCTACAATTTGTGTCCAGTTGGTTCTGGTATTTGCTAGTGTTGCGCAAAGCTGTGTGAGAGTCTCACGACCACACCTGTGATTAAGCCTCCTCCAGATAATTCCCTCCTATGATAATTTCCAAGGGAAAAGTGGACCAGGCCAGTGATGAGTCAACTGCAGTGACTAAGAACAGAGGCTCAGAAACGTGGCTGAATCCCTTCCAGTGGTCCCATGAGCTTAGTCAGTTCCACGTCCCGGTGGGTTAAACACCAGTCACTCAAATAAATTTTTTAAATGTCATCAAATTCTTACCTATCTTCACTCAAAATTTAGGGGACATATTCACAGCAACATTATTCACTATAGCCAAGAGGTGGAAGCAACCCAAGTGTCTATCAATGAATGAATGGATAAACAAAATGTGGTATATACACAACAATAGTATATTATTCAACCCTAAAAAGGGAGGAAATTCTGACACATGCTACAACGTGGACAAACCTTGAGGACATTATGCTGAGTGAAAGAAGCCAGTCACAGAAAGACAAATACTGTATGATTGCACTTGTACGAGGTACCTAGAGTAGCCAAACTCACAGAGACGGAAAGTAGAATGGTGGTTGCCGGGGACTGGGGGAGGGACATAGAGAGTTAGTGTTTAATGGGTACAGAGTTTCAGTTTAGGAAGATAAACTGGTTCTGGAGATAGATGGTGGTGATGGTTGCACAACAATGTGAATGTTCTTAATACACTGAACTGTACTCTTAAAAATGGTTAAAATGGTAAATTTCATGTTATGTATATTTTACCACAATAAGAAAATTAAACAACAACAAAAAAACCAGTGAGTTCACCTCAGGGCTGGGCCTGTCACTAGATCAATTCTGAGAATGAATGGAGGCTGGATCCACTGGCTTCTAAGTTACTTTCTAACATGAAGGTTAATCCATCATGGTGTCAGGAGGCTGCCTAGACCCCCCACCCCCTTTAAATCCACACCACAAGCAAATAGCAGAAAGAAATAACTTAAACGAGGGAAGGACACTGTTCTGATGAAACCAATAGGCTTATAATGTACGTATGACAAATAAGAGCCCTAGAATTTTCTCCAGTGTGACTGAAACAGAAGGAAGCTGTTGAGAGGTGGTGGGAATTAAATCATTTATTTTCCCCTATGCATCTCAGGCAACACTTCTCTTACATTCACCAGCAGATTCTATTCTATTCAATATAATTGAATCTATGGGGAGTCTTTGGACATTCTGTAAAATGACTTTTACTGACAAATTCATTTTGCAAAAGCGGTAGAGGGGTCTGCTCTGGACTTGCCCCTGAGCTCCTTTAGGCAGAATGAGCTCTGGGGCAGAGACAGTGGGAAGGCAGAATCCCTCCACGCTTCTCAGCTGTGGTTCTTCTTGGGCATAGCCCCGTCTGCACAGGCTTTCCATCTCCCATACGTGCTCTTTCCAGCTTACACGGATCCAGGCACAAGGGAAAGCACACGGAAATGCTCAGCCCCGCAGCCAGTGATGGGACGCTCAGCACTTGGAGAACTGCAGAGGTGTGCAGACGCACAGGCGGGGGGAGCACGGGCGAGTGCATACGGGCCAGGTGCTGTCCTCAGGTTGTCCTCGTGTACTCCTCACAACGTTCCTGTATTGCTGTTGCCCTTATTTTATAACTGAGTAAACGAAGTCTCAGAAAAGTGAAAAAAAATAATGTAAATAAGATCCCACAGCTGGTAAGAGGAAGAAGCAGAATTTGAACCAGGTCCTTTGCATTTCTTGTTACCACTCGTGGAAAAAGACACTGATCTTCTGTTTGCGTTTATCATCTCTGATCGGGTTTCAATATCTGAGCTGTTGAAAAGGACAGATTGGGCAGCACAGAAGGTGCTTCAGTGTTTGTTTTCAAATGTCACGAGGCAAGTAAGAAAGGTGGAAAGGGTTTGTTGCATAACTCTGTACTTCTCAGAGGAATGGGCACATGTGAAATGACAAAAGGGACCCAAGGTATGGTTGGCTTACTTGCTGATGACTGAATGGTACAAAAGTAGAGATAGTAACAAATGGTGAAATATTAGGAGGGATAGTGTAGGAAAGTGATATAAAGATCAAGAAACACTATGTGGATAAAAAATTTTAAGAACACAGAATGACATCCAGTTTTAAGATGATGTTGAAGATATATATCTCTGCCCCATTTTCCTCTTGGAAATCCCCCCAAAACAAAAGCACAAAAACAGATACAAAGGAAGTAGAAAGCATTAGCGAATCCCACTTAAACTTGATGGTCAAGGGCTGCAAAATGCATCAAAGAAGAGCCGGGGGTGGGATAAGACAGAGGCTTGATGCCTGGCATTGTGCCCTCAGGCGAAGTCAGCAGAACGGAATTCTCCAAAGAGGTGTACACAGGGCAGGGGACTGACAATGTTCTGCTTGAGTGACATTTGTCCCAGACGGAGGTAGTGACAGAGAAGGCCCATAAGCACTCCATCTTTGTAGGAAGCAGTCTGACAGTGAGGCTGGATAAAGAAGAGAGTTTGAATTTTGACTAGCTTTATAACTGCTGATTTCTGTTGGCTGAGAAAGTAAAGGTTAAAACAATTCCTCCGTCTCTCTGTCTCTCTCACACACACACACAATTGTGCCTATAAGGACTCTCATTTTGATGAAGATACAATTTTCTCCCATATGAATCTTCTGTAAATAATTCATAAAATACAATAAAGAAAAAAAGAGAGAAAGGAAATGTATTAGTCTGCTCACACTGCCATAACAGAATACCACAGACTGGGTGGCTTAAACAACAGAAATTTATTTTCTCACAGTTCTGGAGGCTAAAAGTCCAAGAGCAAGACATAGTCAGGTTGATATCTCATGAGACCTCTCTTCCTAGCTTGTAGACGACCACGTCCTTGCTGTGTTCTCACATGGCTTTCTCTCTGTGTGTGCACATTCCTGGTGTTTCTTCCTCTTCTTATATGGGCACCAGTTCCATTGGATTAGGGCCCCACCCTTTTGATCTCATTTAACCTTATAGGCTAATCCAATACAGTCCAATACTGTCTCCAATACAGTCACATTGGGGGTTAGGGCTTCAACATATAAATTTGGGGGGAGAGGGCACAATTTAGTCCATAACAGACAATAAAAATATAAAATCACAAAAGCTAACTCAAGAAGAAATAGAAAACTGGAATGGTCTTATTTGAGAAACTGAATCAGTGGTTAAAAATGTTCTCACAAAATAAACACTAATCCCATATGGTTTTACAGGTAGGTTCTACCTGTTCATGGAATTCTGATCTCATGTAAACTTTTACCGAAAATTGAAAAAAAGAACACCCCCTAACTCATTCTTGAGGTTAGCATAAAATTGATTCTAAAATTTGATAAGGACAGTAAAAGAAAGGAGAATTATAAGCCAAACTCATTTATTAACATAGATGTTGTTATTTTACTACATTAACGGATTAAGAAGAAAAACAAAGTGATTGTTTTAATCCATGAATACAAAAGCATACATTATAACTCAACATCTATTTATTATATAAAGTTTTAGCAAAAGTGATAGTGTAGCTATCAAAAACCTATAGCAAACATCATAGTAAGTGGTGAAATGATATAAATAATGCTTTAAAATCAGGAAGAAGCAAGAATATTCACTATCAGTTTTTAAATCCACATTGTTCTAGAAGTCCAAGCCAGTGCAGTAAGAAAAAGAAATAACAAGTTTAAGGATTTGAAGGTAAAAAAAATATATCATTTTCATACCTAAGAGTCTACATGAGAAAGAGGGTACACCAAAGTTACCAAATAAAAGATTCATATTTTAAAAACCTTTCATTGTTATATAACAGCAACAGAGAATATAATTTAGGGAGGATACTATTTACAATAGCAAAAACATTAACATACCTAGGAATGAGTTCAACAAAAGATGTGCAAGAACACTACAAAAAAAATCAATATTTTATTGAAACACTTTATGGAAGACCTAAATAAAATGAATAAATACACCATGTTCACGGGTAGGAAGAATTAATCTTGTAAAAATATGAATTATCCCCAAATTATTCAATAAATTCCATAGAATTCCAATAAAAATCCCAACAAATGTTTTCATAGATCTTGACAAGCTAATATATATCTAATCTATACTGTCCTTCCTCAAAAGTGTCTCAGTGCCCTTGACATATAGATTTATCAAAGCCACTGAGACACTTCTGAAGACCGACAATGTGGACAAGGATATGCCCTACCAGACATCAATATTTATAAAAATGCTAAAGTAAGTGACCAAATGTGGTATTAATACAAATATAGATAATTAGATCAACTAAACAGAATAGAAAGATCAGAAACAGACTTAAAAATAGTGGGATACTTGATATACAACAGATATGGCATTATAGGTTATTGAGGGAAAGAATGGATGATTCCAGAGGTTGGCAAACTTTTCTGTAAAACGACAGAATAGTAAATATTTTTGGATTTGTGGGCCATGTGGTCTCTGTCACAACTATTCAACTCTGCCATCATAGTACAAAAGCAGCCATAGATAATACATAAAGGAATGAGTGTGCTTGTGTTTCAATAAAACTTTATTTACAAAAACAGGCAGTGGGCTGGATTTGACCTGCGGGCCATTGTTTGCCAAGCCCTGGACTGTATAATAAATGGTGGTTGTTAACTGGTTGTCAATTTGGAGTTAACATTGAGTCGGTTTTTCACATTCTGCACAGAAATCACTTGCAGGTAGATTAAAGGCCCAAATGTGAATAGAAATACTTTAATACTGTTAGAAAAAAGTATGAGAAAATATAGGAAAATATTTCCTAACCAAGACCAAAAAGCTCAAACATAAAGGAAAATACTACATTTGAGGTCTTTTAGAGTTTTCCCAGAAAAGTATGAAGGTCAATTACCTTGGTCTATTGAGTTCTAGGACACTTGAGATCTAGCAATTGTTGAGAGAAAAAAGGTTCTGGCCCTCAAGGAGCTCGTAATCAAGTGTCACTGCAAAGGAAATCCAGTGAGTCAGACAGCTACTCAATGAATACAAAGCTAACAAAAATTCAACATTGAAAGGATACACAAGCTATCATAACAATCCTCGTGTTGTTAAAAAACAAAATTCAACTGAGTAAACTTTAAAGATCTCATTGGTTTCATTCAAGGATTCGTGAGTCAGGCAGCATCCCATCCAGCAGACAGAAAGGAGCCCTGAGGGGCTTTAGAAAATAAAACCTTTCACAGGCAGACGGCAGCAGGAACAAGGAAGTCATACTGGCAGAAAGCGGGCTGGTTGTGGCAAGGTCGCTGTCCTTTAGGGGATGGCAGGTCTATAAGGCCCGTTTCCTCACTGGTGCTCACCAGCTGATTCCTGACTCACTGGTTTAAGATTCCAGTTCTGGGAGAGCCGAAACTGTAATTAAGTCTCAGTTTGGTGACGTGGAGCTTAGCATAAGCAACTTCACTTTGGGCCTGTTGTCTTGTTTTTAACAGTATCAACCATCTATTTTGTCAAATATATATCATAAATTAACTTCACAATGCCCCTGGAAATTAGACGTTTTCACCACATTTTATATATGAGAAAACTAAGACTTGGCAAAGTTACCCTTACCAGACCTCAAAGGAAATAACAGGTCTAAAGGCCCCTTGGCCTAGGTGTCATGGGGTATCCACTCCATGGTGGTGGAGGGTGTGTGGGCTCATGCCCCCCACCGCTCCCCAGTGCTGGCTGGTCTCTCAGCCACGTGCCTACCCAGGCTAGTTCCCTCCTCCCCCTCAAGGTCACTCCCTAGTCCACATGTCCCCCCAGGTGACCCTTATCTGGTCTTCCATTTTTCCATCCAGTTTATTGAGGCAATCCCAAGGCCTTATGCTTCCTGGGCCTTCTCTTTTGATATTCAAGAATATTTTCTTAGATAAAAGCCAGTATTTGCAAATCAAAAGTCCTGGCTTTCAAAACAATTGCTTTTGATGTCAGTTTCCAGAACTGTTTTAGAGATCAGAAAACTACATTGGTGGTTTCTTTCTCTTTCCATTCCTGCTCCGTTCGTCTTCAATTCTAATTTTCCTCTTGGCAATTTGGATACCTCTAAATGACTCAGGGAGGTGTTCACATAAAGAACTTTGAGAAAGAAAAACACGAAGATTAATATTTCAAAGTATTATCTTGCTACACACATAGCAAGATATTTTTTCTCCCCCAAAATGAATCATGTTCAAGTTTACCTTCCCTGTGCCTACACTGCTCTAGGCACAGGACTACACCAGGGTGAAAAACAGACCCAGCTTCTGCCTGTCCTCCTAGAGCTTATGTTCTAGTGGGAGACACAGACCAAAAACCAATTAATGAGGTAATTATTTAACGACAATTAAGAAACATGCCTCAAAGAAGACTTTGGGAATGTAGCAAGCATGTGAAATAGGCCGCTTTCCTGGATTTTCTGGATTTTTTTCTGGATTTTCAGGGAATGAGATCAGATCTCAAAGAAAAGTAGGAATTAGGATGGGAGAGAGGAGGAAGGAAAGAGCATACCAGTTGGTGCAAACAGTCTGTGTAAAGGTCCTGAGGCAGAGGGGCATGCCACACTTACAGACTTGTCCACTGCCTTTTTTTCAATTAATAAATTATAACATTTTTCCTGTCAACAAATGTAGCATGATTTTCTGTGGCTTTCTGCAGCGTGATTTTAAGTGACTGAATAGTGTTTCTATATAATTTATTGAATCAATTTCTCATTATTGCATACTTAAATCCCCTTTTTCCTACTACTGTTTGAAGGTATGCACATCTCTCAGTACGAATGTATTTATTTTATTTATTTTCTCAGGATAAATTTCTAGAAGAGGCACTGTTTTGTCAGAGGGAATAAAAGGTTAAGACGCCTGATACATGTTGTTAAAATACGCTCCAGAAAGTTTGTACAATTTACGTCCCCCTCAGCAGGGCATGGGAAATCTGTTTCCCCATGCCCAACACTAACTATTATTATCTCTAAAAATCTTGCCAGTTTTATAATGGACACGGTGTATACTTATTTTATACTGTGCATTTTATTTCTGGCGAATGTTAACGTATATTAACATGCTTAGCAGTTATCTAAATTTCTTCTTTAACTAATTGAATACTTATATTCTTTGCCCATTTTTATAATATGGTGTTGTTTTCTTGATTAAGTTTTAAGAGCTCTCATACATTAAGATATTAATCCTTTTCACCACATTATAGTTAGCCTTTTAATTTTCTTTCCGGTGTTTTGTTCACATACACGAGTATGTGTAAATTATTAGTAGGTGTGTGTACATACACATATTTGTGCAAGTGTGCCAGTATATCTGTAACATAAATTCCTGCAAATGGAATTACTGGATTAAAGAGTAGTGCATTTAAAATGTTGATGGCTGTTAACTAATTACCTCTCATTTAATGCTCACGACAACCCTCTGAGATAGCTGTTATTGTTGCCATTGCAAGAATCAGGGAGCAGGCTCCAAAGGCAACTTGCTCAGTGGTGCACAGCAAGTACTTGGAAGAGCTCAGAATGGAAGCCACATCTCTGACTCTTAGCCACTTGTATACTGTCTCTGGTGTTTTCTACAAGGAAAAAAAAAGACTTCATTTTCAAGTTCTCAAACTTTTCCTCTACCAGAAATTAGGATTGTAGAGACCAAATTAAACAGTTTATTTTAAACATCAAAAGAGAACATGACCTCAGTTAGGAAAGGGAAATCTAAATTTGCTGCCAAGTGATGGTCTCAGCTGAAGCCTGCTCCAGTGTCTAATGCATCATGTTGCTTAGAATACGCAGCAAGTTCTATTTTTACAGGGGATGGCCCCTCTGCGTCAAGTCACAGAGAACACATTCCTATGTCCTCAGTATTTTTTTCTAATGTCTCTGAGTATTTTAGAACTGGTGGGAAATCTTACAAGAAAAAAATTGCAGGCATTGAAAAAAACAGATTTTCTATTACATTCTGCACAGTAAAAAAGTTTAGATGAAAATAATTGAACCTAAAAAATGATTTCAGCTTGTGGGTAACATGAGAATATATGCAATATTATTTATTACTCTTTTTCAATTGAGAAACAATGTGGCATTTCAATATGGTATAATGTAATGAACTATTCTGGCACAGCAAATAACTTTCGCTACTGTCATTGAAGTGAGTATTTCAGAAAAGCCTCCCAGAAGAACTGATAGAGGATACTGATGAACTTGACTATTTCAAAGGCAACATCTTCTAATTCCTTGACTATGCTATAAGTATACTGGTAAAAGCTTCTTGTGCCAATAAAAAACTCACCTCTTAAAGAATGGAAATGCCTCTTTGGATGCAAAGTCACCTAATAAGATCTGATAGATATAAGAGGAGGGAGAAAGTGACAGTCATAATTGAGGATCACTGATCTGGTATGGAGAGTTCACTCTGGACAATCACGGGATATGGAAATGGGATCAACATGCAGCTCACAGGCAGGAAGCAATGACGGCCTGGAACGACATATCTCATAGATTCTAGGGCACACGTCTTTTTATATATCAACACCTCTGACATTGGGATGTGGCACAATCAATGGCATCTTACAATTGACGGCTTGCCACAGTTTGTTTATCACAGATGTTTTCTTCCTTAGTAGTACGGAAAATAATGGTGCATCTTCCAACCACTGGTGTCCTAAGTTCGACGAAATAGGAATACTTATGCACAAATGAGCAAGGCATGGAGAACATTATGGAAGAGCTGGTGGCCGTCATTCACACCCATCGTTATCGGTTAATTGTAATTACCATACCAGGGGCTAGCATACGAGACTTCAAAGCAAGGTTCAAGGGATATGAAGTGTTTGGGGAGGAGAAGGAGAGTGAAAAAGGATGATGGGGCTGCTTACTCACCATTAAACTGAGTAAGACTACAGCCTGAGCCCAGGACGGGAAATGGCCACATGACTTCATTCCCCAGAAGCAAAGCCACAGTTTATTTTTAAAGCATGCATTCCATGTATTAGCATTCAAGCCTGAAATCCAAGTAAATCAGAGTTTTTATAGAAAATATCGGATTGTTTTGACCACAGTGTTTGTATCTATTGATTGTGATTTGTAACAATTAATACTCAGACGTAACGTCTAAATGAAACACTTCTGTTCTACAACAAGATTACAGAATTGATTTCCCACAAAACATTTTAAAGTGATGTGGAGTTATGCAGCTAGGAAGGTGTAACGAGAGAGGTTTAGAATTTGAACTGGAATCAATTCCAGCGTTTTTAATTCAGAAAAGTGATAACAGGACACCACGCTGTGATGCTGGAGACCCCAGACCCAATATTGCCGGAGCCTGTGCTCCCACACTGAGTGGGAAGTTGGGCCAGATGACTGTGAAGTCCTCTCCTCTCACGTGGTCACTGTGGAGCAAGGCCACCCGGCCTAACTCCTGTCATTTAAGGCCCAAGAGGAGGAATGCTGCACGCAGGGAATCAATGCTGTGAGTGTTCAAAGCACTGAGATGTCAGCCCTGGCTGGAGTGAAGGTGGGGAAAGGCCTTGTGGAAAAGCCCACTAGAGATGGGCTTTGAAGGTGGGGTTTCATGATGTGATGGGAAGGAGACAGAAGGGGCGTATTCCACAGAGAAGGGAAAGCATTTGCTCAGGCAAAGTGGCAGGAAGCACGATGTTCAGGACAGTGGCTCTCAGTCCTGGCTGCATATCCGAATCACCTGAAAAGCCTTCAGCAAGCAATGCCTGGGCCAGGGCTGGCCCTGCCCGCCAGATGCTTCCCATCTGCATCCACTCTGCCTGGTGCACGGCCACGCAGGTCTTCCCTACCCCGGTCAACGGGAGCAGAATCTCTGAGGGTGGGGCCCAGACAGTGATGCTTTAAATCATTCTTTTCAAGTAATTCTGATGTGCACTCAGAGTTGAAGACCTCTGATTTTTGGTACAGCAAGTAGAAGAGTTTTCCTGAGGTTCAGGTGAGAGAGAAGAGTGGAGAAGTAGGGGGGGATCTTTTCCAGAGGGCATTTGTATCAGTTATAGACCTGGCAGGACACGGAAGCCAAGTCAGCCAGGTCCAGAGGCTGTGGCAGTGGTAAGGGACTCAACAAGAGACATGAAGGCATCCAGACAGTGTTAACAGAGAGCAGCCCATCACCCCCAGATCTGGAGAAGGAGCAACCCAGCGAAAGTTGGACCCTGGAGGAGGGCCCAGTCAGCAAGTCAGCAAGGAGCTCGAGTCATGGAGGGCGGCAGCCACCGCACAGAAGCATGGCCCTAAGTGGGGAGTGGGGAGGGGAAACACGACCTCTCTCTCCTCCCATCCTTCGATCTCTTGTTGCTTCTTCCCATTCTCCAAACTCAACCAGAAGCCACTGGCCAAGGAGCCCAGGCGATGCTGTCTGAAGGGCTCAGCTTCCCAGAGCACAGAGCTGGGCATGGGATGAGGGGTGAAGAGGGAAAAGGCAGGTGGAATATAATCAGCACAGCAGTAAAGGCATTTTTAGAAGTTTTGCCTGAATTTAGTAGGCAATGGTGAGCCACTGGAGGCTGTTGATCAAGAAAGTCATGATTAGGAGCATGCCTTCAAAACATGTAAACTGCCATGACATTAAAAATTAATGTGAGTGGGGAAAATATTGCTCTGTAGGTTGATTAGGCTGGAAGGAAACGGAAGATTTCCCGCACGCCGGCCTTGGGGCTGCCCTGCCGGGTCAGAGGCTCGCGCTGGGGCTGGGGATGATTGCCAAGAGCGGCGGGGTCTGCCGGCAGCTGCCCTGACCCTGGCCTGCCCGTACAGTTTTTGCTTGCTGCAAGTATTCTATTCTGAAGAACAAAGGCCTGTCTGTTCATAAACCAAATTTATGGGATTGATTCATCCCGTGTCAACACTAAAGAACTATGAAAATGTTGGTGAACACATAGGAGCATGTAGATTCTGAATTCCTGCGTGGGACTTGGGAATGGACGGTTCCTTGGTGGACGTGTCAGAGGGAGGGGTGTGATTTCCAGCTGCAGCCACCCTGGGAATCTAGAATGGTGAGAGGAGAACCTTGGCCCAATAACTCAGCTCTCCACTTTTGCGGGAGTAAAGGACCTCTCCAGGGTTTTCCCCAGCAGCAGTTCTGATTTGGGAATGAGGTTATCAGAGTTGAGCGCTCTCAGCTGGGGTCCAATCAAGTCATCTCCTTTTGCCGGCTCTGGGTCAGCAGTCAAGTTGAGTCTGTCTGTAAATGGAGAGCTAACCTGCGGCACAGGGAGTGTACCCCTTCTCCCTTGCTATTCCTGCAACAAGAAGGGCAAATGAGAACATCAAGGGATGATGTTTTAGTTAGCATGTGCAAAAATTCTAACACTCAAAGTCGACCGACAAAGGAATGGGCTGCCTTGTGAAGTGGTGAACTCTCCATCCTCACAAGTACCAAGCAGGTGCCTGGTGGGTACATTTATGACTGATATTTTGAAAGACATTCCTCAAAGGGACCAGAACAAAGGTTGGATGAGGTGTCCCTCTTTTATGGGTTGAATTGTGTCCTCCCTCGACATTCATATGTTGCAGTCCTAATCCCCATATCTCAAATGTGACTGTATTTGGAGATAAGATCTTTAAAGAGGTAATTAAGTTAAAATGAGGTCTTTAGGGTGGGTCCTAATCCAATATGACTGGTGTCCTTATAAGAAGAGGAAATTTGGACACAGACATGCCACATGAGGACACAGTGAGAAGGTGACCATCTGCAAGCCAAGGAGAGAGGCCTCAGGAGAGACCAAACCTGACAACGCCTTGATCTTAAACTTCTAGCCTCCAGGACTGTGAGAAAATAAATTTCTGTTGTTTAAGCCGTCCAATCTGTGGTACTTTGTTATGGCAGCCGTAGCAAATTAATACACCTTTAATCTTTCTAAGATTCTATTTGATTTGGAAAATTAAAAAAAAAAAATTATTCACTGGCATTCAGAATAACACTCAGGATAACAAGCCTTGGCATTTAATAAAACAGCGGGAGCCTCGAGCTGCAGTTGCATACTATTTAGCTTAAATAATTGAAAAAGGAGGGTGTCACGGAGAGGGGCTCGCACGCAGGATGTACTCGTTCATTAATGAGCGTCTGTCGAGGGCCTTCTGTGTGCCAAGAATGGCCAGTCAGAGCTGTAAGCGATCAGCTGGCCCACTGCAGAGGGCAGGGCCACCGCATCCAGGTAGGTAGACACTGGGTACCTGTGTAGGGGAAGAGAGAGAATCCCCCTCTGCCCTTTCCCTTAAGGTTCTTCTGGCTGGCCAAATAATTACAAAGACAGGTTAGTAGGAGAAAATAATACCAAGTTTAATAACACGTATACATGGGAGAAACCAGGGAAACTGAGTTTCTCGACACAATAGCAGAGATTCTCGTCTTAAATACCATCTTCAGCCAAAGACAAAGGAGGATGTTGGGGGTGCGGAGAGTCAGTTACGGGAGATTACCACTAAAGCACAGTAAACAAGAGTAAGGTTATTACGCAGATTTAAGGCCTCACCTTTCACACTGATAAGTTTTTAGAGATGTGGTCATCCCCCCCTCCTCTCAGCACAGAGAGGGAGATACCTTTACAAATGGAAATTTCCCTTATAAATGTAAATGTTTGTCTGGCAACTCGCAGCAGGGCCATCCAGAGAATGTGTCCTGGAAGAGACAGAATTTTGATAAGAGGGGTTTGGTGCCTTTCCCATTGTAACATCTATTTTACATTATATTACAGCCATCACGATAGTAACTCCTTCCTGAAACAGATCTTTTATAAGTTCTTTAGGCAGTTTGGGAGGGGAAACTCAAATGTTCTTCCTGAGTTTTCTGAGTCTTTATTGTCTTCAGCTCGAAAAAATCCGCATACCAGAGTGGTGCGTCTTGGGGTAGCCTGCCCTGAGCTCCATCACCTGCGTATTGGAAGGTAGGAGCAAATGGCTCTTGTGTGGAAGAGAGAATTGACTTTCTCTGCACTCCTATAAGAGCAAAGGGCAGAAGTCTCCGAGAAGTAGATTGTAGTGCAATGTTAGGAGACCTATCAAACTCTCAAGTCCCACAAAGCTGAAATAGGTGCGGAGTAAAGAGGGATATGAGCATTGGCTTTACGATCCCTTGTAGGGATGTTCTAGCAGGGTTCAAACACCCCAAGTGACATAAACTAGGACATCGTGAGGAGCTTTCCAACCTTGACCTTCCACCACGTTTCAGGACAATTAATTTCATGGCGGTATGACATAAAGAAGTGGGAAAGCCTGTTCTGAAGCCACTGAAATCATTCAGTGCTGAGAGGCTGTAGATCTTCGTGAAGTTATGATGTCAGGGAGGTGGGAAGGAAGGGCTAGATGTAGCGAAGGCAAGTATGCCAGAAAACTTCCAATTGCTTCCCTGGTTCCATCTCCACAGTTACTCTGCTGTCTTCCCCAGCATCGTTTGGATTGCATCAGTGGACTTCCCTGCCCTCTGGAGTCTGGTTGGGTTTAGCCAATGTGGTGCCCAGCTGGAGATTGGAGGGAGGGAGGGAGAAAGAGAGGGAGCACAGTATTTATTCCCTGGTTCCTCCTTCCATCTTGGCAGAAAGTCACTGGTTCTCTCAAAGTGGCCTGCTCTACACGACTCTCTCTCCTTCCAGGGTCTGATAACCTCTCCCTTCCCTCCTCCCTCCAGGCCTAGGAATGGTGGCTGTTCCCTGCTATTGGTCTGAATTCCTGAATTCTCCCTTATGGTTCCCCTACACTCTTTCACAGATTTGTAAATAAAACCTCCTCGAATTATCCTAATTTGAGTGTGCATCTATTTTCTTTCTTCTTTTCCCTGACCCACACAAATTGCATAACTGGAGTTGGTCAATGATGAATTTCCTGTAAATCACTGTATTTCCAAAAGCACTTTAAGGGTGGGGGAAGTGTTTTGTGTGTGGCCAACCAGAGCAGCTCCATTTACCTCTTGGGCCTCCCCCTAAAATTTCATTTGTGTAAAGGATTTCACAGTGAAAACTCAGTTTGAAAACCTCTGGGGAAGAGAAAATGATGCCCTAGTTTTAAGCATGGACTGAGAATCGAAGTTCTCATCCATTCCCCCCACAGACCTCAAGAAACCCAGGATCTGGACCGTTTCTCGGGCAGTGACTTTGCAGGACAACATCAAATGGAGTCTTGGCATTTTTCCATTTAATTTGATAAATGTGCACTACTAGCAAGGTGGAGTGGCTTAGTGTCTAAAAAAATCCACTTGGCAGCCTAAATTATTCAGGTAACCTGTCTATGTTAATCAAATCAGTTGGATAATTGCCAAATCTGCACTTCCTTTGGTATTACTTAGAGCCAAGACGCGATGACAAAGTGGGGCGAGGAGGGCAGGGGCAGTCAGCTCTCCCTGCAACTTCAGAGAGCTGCTGTGAGACGGTCTCCTTAGACGTGTCTAACAAGCCCGTCAGAGCCTGGTGGCGAATACTTGTTTTTAAGATGGCTCTAAAATGCAGACATCAAGACAAGCTGTGCCTCCTTAGGAATAGACACTTTGGTAAGAACGCACTCTAGATGTCTGTGAGGGACCAAGTTGTCAGGACCAAAAAACATCTTCCTCCCAAGGCGGGCACCCTGTCAAGCATGATGTTAGACAGCACCTGTCGTGTGAGCACCTGCTCTCAATGAAGAAGCCAGAACAGGAGTGACATCTTGTTGGAAAGGCAGGCTTCGAGAGTGTGGGTGAAATGAAAGTACTCTGACAGCAATCATTTCAGGACAATGTGAACGGTCTTAGAGTATTTGGAACTGTTGGGTTCAAAATAAGATTTCTGATTTCTAGAAAAGAGAAATGTTTCTGCTTTACAAGGTACAAGACTGGTGAAACATGGAGGTCAAAGGAGCGAGCACGCCATCAAGAAGCAGCAGGCACAATCATCCTCTTTGAGTTCTCAGGCAGTTTCCAGGATGGGGAGCCCAGAGTGGCTCTTTAGACAGAAGGCCTTCAATTGTTGAAGGTCTGCTTATTCCAGGTTTCCATGTCTGTTTGCTATTTTTCCCCAACAGAGTGGCATTTTAGGAAGAGCGTTGGTGTAGACCTCAGAAGAGCTGAGTGAAAGTCCCACCAGGCACCACGAACCAGGAGTAAGAGGATAATGGCACAATCACTCTGGCAGAGCCTGTGAGAGGGGAAGACAGTGGCCCATGGGGAGGAGTCTTTGATCTGCAGGGAGCTTAGCTGGCAAGCAAATTTGAGCATGGAGGCAGGGCGAGGCCTCTTCACAAGTCCTGACCCCCTTTGGATGAATTCCAGGCTGGATTTGAGAGTGGAAGGATGGAGGGGTCCACAGAGGAGGGGCCTTGGGATGGAGAACCAGCTGTGCCTCACTGGGCTCCGGTCCGCACTGGAGAGGAGGGCCGGGGCTAAATGAGTTTGTTGTCTCTCGCATTCCTAACACTCAATCATTTTATAGCTACTCATCCATGAAGCACCAATTCTTCTCTCTGCACTAATGGCCCAGAAAGAATTAATTGAGTTCTTAACATACTAAGTTGTCTTTCCTTTTCTTTCATTTAAAAAAGTAGAAAATTGAGACATAGGTGACGGGTTTTCACATACGACCACTCTCAATTTAAAAACGTTTTTTCTAAGCAAACTATATGTGTAGCTTCGAGTTGCTTTTTATATAGAAAACAGTTTTTTAATGGGTGGTATTTTAGCCCAGATAAGCTAGAAGGATTACCTTCTATGTTTTAGCAGTTCCACAGACAAGGGAAAAGTCCCAACTCTGTGTTGGGCTGATTTGATCTAAAAATTTGAAGGTCAAAATTCACAGAATCCTTAAGTCTGGACATCCTCTCTGAAGGTTAAAAAGAGAAAAACACCAGGTGGGATTGTCAAAAAGATAAAGACCGTGTCACCCTTTCTCACAGAATCTTTCCAAGATTAGTCTGACCAGTGTCAACCCAGGAGCTGCATGCTGACCTGTAAACGGACATTTTCTGTTTCCTAAAAACCTTCAGAAGCCCAAAGGTGAGAGGGACAATTTGACATGGTAAAGAGGCACGAAACTCTTGATATTAGAATTTCAGTATCTAAATTAGAGGCCAAGTCAGGAAATTCAGAAATTTCTCCTAAGACAGCTGTCAAAATACTAAGCAGATTCTTAAGTAGTGGAAAGTCCATAGAATTTGGGCTCAGAGAATTTGAAATAAGTGTAAAAATTTCCCCCCAAATCTGCAGCATCTGGTTAAAAAAAAAATTCCTCGAAATTTAGATCTTCCCAGGCCCCGTTTCTCCTGATCACGTAAAGATAAATGTCCCACAGGCAGCAGTGGTGTTTTGTCAGCCTAGTAGAGCAATTTTAAGGACATCAGAAACTTGGAAAACTGACGAGCGGGGACACGCTGACCCATGCGACATTAATGATGTAAAGTGAGTGTGCAGGTTTCCCAAGTCCAACAGAGTGGCCCGTCCCATTACTTCAAATGGACAGCCAAGACCAAGGCTGTGTCAAGTCACTAAAAGATGATTAAATTGTTTTTAGAGGATGGTTTATTGTAATAATACGAAATAATTGCAAGTAACTCTTTTTCTCATGGAGCAGGGCCAACTCCTACAGCATAGTTAGGGAGATGACTTGTATAAGAACAAGTAGTGATTGAAATGCCCTGCATCCACGTCTAGAATCCCGAAGGACAAGTAAAATGTGCCCCAGAAAGCCATGCATTTATTTAGAAGCTGAGCCAGCAAATGAAGTAGGTGTTTGTTTCACCTGTCAGTTGCTCACGCCGAGGCGCATGTTGTCTCGGTAGGTAGACAACATATGAAAAAGGAGCTGAGGCCGATCCTAAGACGTCGCGCCTCCAGGCACAGGTTCTGCTGTAACACACGTGCTTGTTCTCGTGGGAGAAGCTGCATGTCTTTGCCAAGGTGAGCTGGTCCTCAGAGCGGCTGGCCCTGCCCTGAGCTGCTCAGCCACAGAAGGGGTCCTATACCTTGGGCTGCAGGTCCTTCTGTTTTCTCCCCAAAGGGAAGAAGTGACACAGAAGGTCGTCCCTATGGCCTCCCGTCTAAGCAGCCGGCAGTGTAAACTGCACACTAACCACCACCCTGAATCCAGACTTCCGCCTGCTAGAGCAGAGGCGGGGACAGAATGTGGCTGGTCTGACCAAAGGCTGACATCTCTCCCCCAAAGGAGGCCAGGGTCATCACTCCACGCTCTGACTACCACCTCCTGTTCTTTCCAACTTTCTCCTCTAGTCCCTCAAAAATTCCAGAAACTCTCTGATGCCACCAGGAGCTGTGATCCACTGATTCTAACACCTGCTCACTGTCCCCTGACCCGCGCTGTTCTCCCCTCCGTTGTAGGGCTTTTTCGCTGGCTGTTCCCTCTGCCTGGATCATCCTTCCCTTGGAAGTCCACATGGCTCACCTCATTCAGACCTGCTCAAACGTCACCTTGAAGCCTATCCTAACCCTTTCTAAGTAATTACAAAACACATCTCTCCTCTCCGACCCACTCTTTAAAAATGTTCTCCTAACACTTAAGTTCTGAAATAATGCCTCAAATCTATTTTTTTTTTTTTTGTGAGGAAGGTCAGCCCTGAGCTAACATCCGATGCCAATCCTCCTCTTTTTTTGCTGAGGAAGACTGGCCTTGAGCTAATAGTCATGCCCATCTTCCTCTGCTTTATATGGGACACCGCCACAGCACGGCCTGACAAGTGGTGCGTTGGTGCACGCCCAGGATCAAACCCGCGAACCCTGGGCCGCCAAAGCAGCGAGGGCGCACCCAACTGCATGCGCCACCGGGCCAGCCCGGCCTCAGCTGTGTTTTTTATTTCTTATGTTTACGATTGTTGTTTGTCGTCCCTCTCCAGCCAAGAGGAAAGCTCTATGAATGACAGGGAATTTATGTCTGCTCTGCCATCTCCCAAACACTGAGGACAGTCCCAGACCCTCAGCAGTGCTTGTTAAAATGGTTGTTGTGGGCTGGCCCCGTGGCTTAGCGGTTAAGTGCGCGCGCTCCGCTGCTGGCGGCCCGGGTTCGGATCCCGGGCGTGCACCGACGCACTGCTTCTCCGGCCATGCTGAGGCCGCGTCCCACATACAGCAACTAGAAGGTTGTGCAGCTATGACATATAACTATCTGCTGGGGCTTTGGGGGGAAAAAATAAATAAATAAAATCTTTAAAAAAAAAAAATGATTGTTGTGATGGAATCCTGTAGAGATACACTAAGTCTGCAGCTTTTCTTTCAGAATAGAAGGACACTTGGTTCTTTCTATACCAAATCTGGTCTGGAAAACCAGTGGGAATTTATTGACTTCTTAGTGAACATATTTGATTTCCCTATGTCAGAACACCAGTTCATCATTTTTTAAAATTCAATTTATTTAAACTAAAAAAAAAAAAACAATAAAAAGAGTCCACCCATTTCTCCTATACCCCACCTGCCTCTGTCAACTGCCAATCTGTTCTCTGTCTATACGAGCTTTTCTTTTCTGTTTGTTTCTCTTTTATGTTTCACATACAAGTAAGATCATACGGTATTTGTCTTGCTCTGTCTGACTTATTTCACTTGGCATAAAGCCCTCGAGGTCCATCCATGTTGTTGCAAATGGCAAGATTTCATTCTTTTTTATGGCTGAATAATATTCCATTGTGGATATATATATACCACAATTTCTTTATCCATTCATTCACTGATGGACACTTAGTTTATTTCCATATCTTGGCTATTGCAAATAGTGCTGCAGTGAACTTGGGAGTGGATATATCATTTCAAATTAGTGTTTTTGTTTTCTTTGGATAAATACCCAGAAGTAGAATTGCTGGATCATATGTAGTCCTATTTTTAATTTTTTGAGGAATCTCCATTCTGTTTTCCATAGGGGCTGCACCAATTTACATTCCCACCAACAGTGCATAAGTGTTCCCTTTTCTCCACATCCTCGCCAACACTTGCTGTTTTTAGTCGTTTCGATAATAGCCATTCTAAAAGGTGTGAGGTGATATCACATGGTGGTTTTGATTTGCATTTCCCTGATGATTAATGATATACAGCATCTTTTCATGTACCTGTTGGCCATCTGTATGTCTTCTTTGGAAAAAATGTTTATTCAGATCTTCTGCCCATTTTTAACCAGATTGTTTATTTTTTGCTATTGAGGTCTATGAGTTCTGTATATTTTTGGATATTAGCCCCTTATCAGATATATGATTTGCAAATATTTCTCCCATTTTGTAGGTTGCCTTTCATTTTGTTGATGGTTTCCTTTGTTGTGTAGAAGCTTTTTAGTTTGGTGTAATCCCACTTGTTTATTTTTGCTTTTGGTGTCAGATTCGAAAACTCACTGCCAAAAACCATGTCAAGGAGCTTACTGCCTATGTTTTCTTATAGGAATTTTATAGTTTCAGGTCTTACGTTCAAGTCTTTAATCCATTTCAAGTAATTTTTGTGTACGGTGTAAGATGGTGGTCCAGTTTCGTTCTTTTGCATGTGGCTGTCCAATTTTCCCAGCACCATTTATTGAAGAAACTGTCCTTTCTCCGTGTATATTCTTGGCTCCTTTGTCATAAATTAATTGACCATATATGTATGGGTTTATTTCTGGACTCTCTATTCTATTCCATGATCTATGTGTCTGTTTTTATGCTGATACAATATTGTTTTAATTACTACAGCTTTGTAATATAGTTTACAATGAGGGAGCATGATGCCTCCAGTTTTGTTCTTTTTTCTGAAGATTGCTTTGGCTATTTGGGATCTTTTATGGTTCCATACAAATTTTAGGATTGTTTGTTCCATTTCCATGAAAAATGCCTTGGTATTTTGATAGGGATAGCATTGAATCTGAAGATTGCTTTGGGTAGTGTGGAAATTTTAACAATATTAATTCTTTCAATCCATGAGCATGGAATATCTTTCCATTTATTTGTGTCTTTTTCAATTTCTTTCATTAATGTCTTATAGTTTTCAATATACAGGTCTTTCACTTCTTTAGTTAAACTTATTCCTAGGCATTTTATTCTTTTTGATGCAATAGAATAGATGCAATAGAATTGTTAATGGGATAGTTTTCTTAATTTCTCTTTCTGATAGTTTGTTATTAGTGTGTATAAATGCAGGGGATTTCTGTATATTGATTTTGTATCCTGCAAATTTACTATGTTTATTGGTTCTAACAATTTTGGGTGTAGTCTTCAGGGTTTTCTATATATAATATCATGTCATCAGCAAACAGTGACAGTTTTACTGTTCCTTTCTTGTTTGTATGTCTTTTATTTCTTTTTCTTGCCTAATTGCTCTGGCTAGGACTTCCAATACTATGCTGAATAAAAACGGCGAATGGGCATCCTTGTCTTGCTCCTGATCTTAGAGGAAGATCTTTCAGCTTTTTCCCATTGAGTATGATTCTAGATTCAACAAAGAGATGGAAAATATAAGAAAGTACCAACTTAACTGAAAAATACACTAGAGGGGTTCAACAGCAGCCTAGATGAAGCAGAAGAAAGGATCAGTCAACTTGAAGACAGAGCAGTGGAACTCACCCAATCAGAGCAGTAAAAAGACAAAAAGTGAAAATAGCTTAAATAACTTATGAGACAACATCAAACGGACTAACATTTGCATCATTGGGCTCCCAGAACAAGAAAAGAGAGAGGAAGGGGCAGAAATCTCATTTGAAGAAATAATGGCTGAAAATTCCTTAACCTGGGGAAGGAAACAGACATCCAGATCCTGGAATCCCAGAGAGTTCCAAACAAGAGGAACCCAAAGAGACCCACACCAAGACGCATTGTAATTATAATGCCAAAAGTTAAAGACAAGAAGAGAACATTAAAAGCAGCAAGAGAAAAAGAACTTGTTATGCATAAGGGAATCCCCATAAGACTAACAGCAGACTTTTCAACAGAAACTTTGCAGGCCAGAAGGGAGTGGCACAATATATTCAAAGTACTGAAAGAAAAAAGCTTGAAACCAAGAATACTCTGCCCAGCAAAGTTATTTTTCAGAAGTGACAGAGAGATAAAGAGTTTTCCAGACAAGCAAAAGTTAAAGTTCATCACCACTAAACTGGCTTTACAAGGAATGTTAAAGGAACTCCTTTAAGGTGAAAAGAAAGGGCACTAATAAGTAACAAGAAACCATATGAAAGAATAAATCTCACTGGAAAGGTAAATATATAGTAGAGATAGTGGATTAAAAGACAAAAGTAGTAAAAATAACTATGATTACAATAATTAGTTAAGATATACAGAAGATAAAGAGATGTAAAATGTGACATCAAAAACATAAAACATTGGGGAGGAGTGTAATAATGTTGAACTTTACAATGGGATCAAACTTAAGCTATTATCAACTTAAAATAGACTGTGATAGATATAAATTGTTACATGTAAGCCTCCTGGTAACCACAAAGCAAAAACCTTTAGTAAATACACCAAAGATAAAGAGAAAAGATTATAAGCATACCACTAATGAAAGTCATCAAACCACAAAGGAAGAGAGCAAGAGAAGAATCGAGAAACATAGAGGAACTACAAAAACAACTAGAAAACAATTAAAAAAATGATAATAAGCACATGCCTATCAATAATTACTTTAAGTGTAAATGGACTAAATTCTCCAATCAAAAGACACAGAGTGGCTGAATGGATAAAAAAACAAGACCCTTCTATATACTACCTATAAGGACTCACTTTAGACTTAAGGACACACAGAGAATGAAAGTGAAGGGATGGAAAAAAATATTCCATGAAAATGGAAACCAAAAGAAAGCTGGAGTAGCTATACTTACATCAGACAAAATAGACTTTAAAACAAAGACTGTAATAAGAGATGAAGAAGGATGTTACATAATGATAAAGGAGTCAATCAAACAAGAAGATATAACGTTTGTAAATATTTTTGCACTTAACATAGGAGCACATAAATAAATAAAGCAAATATTAACAGACCTAAAGGGAGAAATAGACAGCAATACAATAATAGTAGGGGAATTTAATACCCTACTTACATCAATGGACAGATCATCCAGACAGAAAATCAATAAGGAAATATCAGCCTGAAACAACACATTAGACCAAATGGACTTAACAGATATCTAAATAACATTCTATCTAAAAGCAACAGAACACACATTCTTCTCAAGTGCACATGGAACATTGTCCAAGATAGGTCATATATTAGGCCACAAAGCAAGTCTTAATAAATTTAAGAGGATTGAAATCATATCAAGCATGTTTTCTGACCACTATGGTATGAAACTAGAAATTAATTACATGAAGAAAACTGGAATATTCACAAATATGTGAAGATCAAACAATATGCTACTGAACAACAAATGGGTCAAAAAAGAAGTCAAAAGAGAAATCAAAATTTACCTCGAGACAAATGAAATGGCAACAAAACATATCAAAATTTATGGGATGCAGCAAAGGCAGTCTTAAGAGGGAAGTTCATAGTAACAAATGCTTACCTCAAGAAAAAAGAAAAGTCTAAAATAACCTAACGTTACACCTCAAGGAATTAGAAAAAGAAGAACTAATGAAGCCCAAAGTTAGTAGAAGGAAGGAAATAACAAAAATTAGAGCAGAAATAAATGAAATAGAGACTAAAAAGACACTAGAAAAGATCAACGAAACTAAGAGCTGGTTCTTTGAAAAGATAAACAAAATTGACAAACATTGAGCTACACTCACCAAGAGAAAAAGAGAGAGGACTCAAATAAATAAAATCAGAAATGAAAGAGGAGATATTACAACTGACATCACAGAAATACAAAGGATCATAAGAAACTACTATGAAAAATTATACACCACCAAATTGGACAACCTAGAAAAAATGGATAAATTTCTAGAAACATGCAACCTACCAAGACTGAATCATGATGAAATAGAAAATCTGAACAAATCAATTACTAGTAATAAGATTGAATCAGTAATCAAAAACCTCCCCAAAAAACAAACAGGACCAGACAGCTTCACTGGTGAATTCTACCAAACGTTCAAAGATGAGTTCATACCAACACTTCTCAAACTCTTCTAAAAAAAAGAAGAGGAGGGAACACTCCCAAATTCATTTTACAAGGCTACTATTACCCTGATACCAAAACCAGACCAGGATGCCACAAGAAAAAAAAATTATAAGCCAATATCTCTGATGAACATAGATGTAAAAATCCTCAGCAAAATATTAGCAAACCAAATTCAACAATACATTAAAAGGATCATACGCCATGATCAAGACGGATCTATTCCAGGGGTGCAAGGATGGTCCAACATCCGCAAATCAGTCAATGTGATACACCACATTAATAAAATGAAGGATAAAAATTATATGATTACCTTGACAGGTGCAGAATAAGCATTTGACAAAATTCAACACCCATTGATGATAAAAACTCTCAACAAAGGAGGTATACAGGGAACGTACCTCAACACAATAAAGACCATATATGCCAATCACATATTTTTTTGTTGTTGTTGTGAGGAAGATTAGCCCTGAGCTAATATCTGTTGCCAATCCTCCTCTTTTTGCTGAGGAAGATTGGCCCTGGGCTAACATCTGTGCCCATTGTCCTCTACTTTATATGTGGGATGCCTGCCACAGCATGGCTTGATAAGCTGTGCATTGGTCCCCACTTGGGATCCAAACCTGTGAACCCCGGGTCGCCAAAGCAGAGTGTGCAAACTTAACCACTATGCCACCGGGCCAGCCCCCAACCAATCACAACATTTTAAATCTATTTTGCTACAGGCAAAATTGAATCCAGAGTGTGACCCAAGGGTTAGTCATTTCCCCCTTTTTTCATTGAAGTCATAAATGTCTTAGCATGTAAATCTCTATCAGGTATTATACAACGTGTGCACAATTTCCACTAAGAAAGTTTCTTACTTGATATGTGTCCTTTATGTTAGATAGTTTTGGGAGATGTGAGACAAATTACATATGCAATTGATGATTTTATATGTCTGTATATGTCTAAAGTCCCCTTGAATAGGCCAACTTACCCTGGCAGGTCTTGTCCTATTATCTTAGTCTTGTATTGAAATGAAGAAAAGACATCTTTAAGGAAATCCATGCTCATTTTTCTCTTAAGCACAGATGTGGGTACTGCTCGCAATAGCAGCACTGCTGATGGCCCTGGTCATGAGGATCGCAGGGGGTACACCCCAGGCTTCAAGCTCCAGGGACACACAGAAGCAACTGAGTCTATGCCAACGGTTCATGATCACTGAAGTGATGATTAGGCATCATCTAGACAGGCACATGTTGTTAGGCCTATGGCTGAGAAATGTGGATCTGAGAAGAATGGACCTCAAGCCACGTGGTGAAAGACAAGTGTAGAAAACATGAGGGTTTAGGGAAAAACATGCAAAATCTCATTTACTGCACAGCAGTGTATTCATTCTGCTATATTATTTAAAAATTCTTAAAAATGAAGATAACTGGCTCTTTTTTACTTGTTTACATCAGATACCTATTGAAGTGAAAGTCATCACTTTCATTGTTCTATAAAATAGTCTTGAATGAGCAGTGCTGAATACCTAAGTACTGAGATGATATTAAAATTTATTTACTCCATAAAGACTGATTTAAAAATAAATATATTAGGCAGGGACAAAGCAGATAGTATCTACTTACAAAGGTACATACAGAATTCATTCCTTCATCCATGCATTCATTCACTGGTGAGTAGGTATTGGGTGCTGTCCGTGGAGCAGGGAGCGTGCAGTGGAGAATAAAAGGGACCGTTCTTGTCCTCTTGGAGCAACCGGGGGGACTACATTCAACAAACTGACTTATACATAAAGACACAATTAGCAGTTTTGGTAAAGAGAGTGAAGGTGTTTCAAGGG
Organism: Ceratotherium simum simum; assembly: GCF_057802395.1. Classification (NCBI taxonomy): domain Eukaryota; kingdom Metazoa; phylum Chordata; class Mammalia; order Perissodactyla; family Rhinocerotidae; genus Ceratotherium; species Ceratotherium simum. The sequence continues at coordinate 12,181,748 of NC_141939.1, read as the reverse complement.
GATGTGAGCTACCTGGTGTCAGAGTTAGAAACTAGGGCTTAGAGCTGAAAGCTGAATAGGAGGCAGAACACCCCAATTCCCCTATACACACACACCCTCTCACACATACACTCACACTCACACACATACACACTCATACAGCATACACACACACTCATACATACACTCACAGTCACACAACATACACACACGCGCACACACTCACACAGATACACACTCACACAACACACACATACTCTCACACCACATACACACACTCATACATAGTCACACAACATACACACACAACGTGCACACACACACATACTCTCACACTACATACAGACACTCATAGTCACACAACATGCACACACAACACACACACACTAGGGCCTTTTGGAAGTGCTGAGCTTGTCGTGAGACACTTGTCCCTTGTCTCCCTGTTGGGTGGGCTTCCAGAAGATCTCAGGTAAAGACTGGAAGGTGCATTCCCAGGGCGGCCTGGGCACCTTGTTCTCCACATGGGGTGTTTACAGACCCGCTGAGCCTGAGGGCCCAGGAGTTGCTATGGGAGCCCGCCAGGACAGCCCCTCTCGGGACAGCCTGTTGTGTGTCCCCTGGAGTCGTGGTGTGCCTGGGAAGAGTGTAGGCAACCACATCACACAACTCGAGGTGTCACTAACCATGTGGTTCCGTAGCCAACCCGCCCTGGGTTGGAGGAGGTGGAAGAGGACCCAGAAGTTCCACAGCTCCATATGAAGGAACACGGGGGTCACAGATGAGTAGGAGCGCAGGGGCTGCCCGCGGAGCCAAGAGGGGGCGCCCCGCCCAGGCAGCGTTTAGATGGGGGAGGCCTGGCCGAGCTGTCCTGTGAGGGGTTCCCACGGGCAGAGAGCACCCGAGAAGCTGAAAACCACTCCCAAAGGAAATGTCCCGCACCGGCGGTCTCTGACTTCTACGTTTGTTCTTATTTGTTCCTCCTCCCTGTTTTTCATCAAGTTGAATAGTTGCAAAGGATGCAATTTCTAGCATTTGTAAATATTGGCTTTTAAAATAAACTGTTGCATCCTTTTCTTAAATGTAGCTGATGGAATTTAAACGCACTGTGATTTTATACCTATATTCATTCATTCGTTACAAAAGCACATGGATAAGCTCTTAATTAATATGCAGACGTTTAATGCCTCTCTCTTTTATCCTCACATTTCCATCCCACTTTCCTCAGAGAATTTTATCACCATGTAGTATATTTTATGCTTGAAAGTCTTTTTTTTTTTGAGGACGATTGGCCCTGAGCTAACATCTGTTGCCAATCTTCCTCCTTTTTTCTCCCCAAAGCCCCAGTAGAGTTGTACATCCCCCTAGTTGCTCTATGTGGGACACCGCCTCAGCATGGCTTGATGAGCGGTACATAGGTCCACCCTGGGCCACTGAAGCAGAGCGAGCGGACCTCAACGCTATGGCACCGGGCCAGCCCCAGTGCTTCAAAGTCTTTTATTGGTTTCTCTATCATGCTTCTCTGCAAAAACAATGTATGTAAATTGAATGTTTGATTTCATCTCAGTGTTCAAAAGTTCCTTCTGGATTGTGTTGTTGGCATGGTGTTTGTTAGTACACAATTGTTTGCAATAGTAAAAATTTTTATAAATTTCGTGTACATTTTATATTAAATGGAAACAGTAATATTTTATTAGATATGCATCTAAGTGAAGTGTTTACACCCCAGGAAGTGGACATTCCACAAGATGCGAGTTATCAAAGAGACAGTGTAGACTGCTAAGTGAGAGTGGGAGGGAAACTGACCTAGATGGGATGGGGGCCCAGACAGCCCCTCAGGGGCCGGGACGGGTAAGCTGACACGGGCCGGGGAGGTGTGCGGTGTGGGGAAAGGCAGGAGGCCGCAGCGTCTGAGGACCGGGAGAAGCCAAGGCCAGGCCAGCTTGTGCTGGGCTCCTGTGGGCCCAGTTAAGGGGCTTAGCTCTGCTCATTGCCCAGTGGGAAGTCTGGAGGTTTGAGGCAGCGGGGTGATGTGACCAGAGGTGGGGGGCAAGAGTGGCTCACCAGATGGATTAGAGGTGAGAGTGACGAGAGGAAACCTCAAGGAGGATGCTCCACTTCTATCGTTGATTATATACTTGGGTGGCTTCTATATTGTCACAAATCAAATTGTTTTTTGTGTGTGGGCTTCAAATGACTTAAGATAAACCGGAAACGTTAACATTGTTCCGGTCAACCCACTATAGTAATAGTCAAGTTCCACTTTAATGGAATCCAACAAATATGTTCTATCAGGCAATAGGCGTTTAATTTTTCCAGTTTTTATAGAGTTAATTTAGTAGTAACATACCCGTGTATCTTCTAAAACTCCACCATACTCCATCTGATGTTGGCCTCAAGTTAAGGCTGATTAGAAAGAGATACGAGTGACCACACAAATTCAAAACCTACTGTCACTGCTGTGACCAATGTTTCTGGGGAAAAAAATCTAAACCATTTTCCACAGATGAAAACAGATTAGGTGTTTTGTGACTTCATCCAGATTCGGTGTGAGTTATTCAGTAAGGCAGTTAAGACATGTTTTATCAAAATATATCATAAAATATTTATTCCAATTATACAGTTGTATCTTTGAGTCATCATGGCCTATATGAAGGTTAGGATTTTTTCATTAAGTAAAAACTCAATATAGTACATGGTTTCAAAATAAACTAGAATAAGGAGGTTATAACAAAAGGTAATATTTTCCTGCCCCACTTTTTCCAAAAGAAGTTTTAAGACCTTTATAGATTTTAGGTACAATGATTTTTGAATTCCTAACATATATAAAAAATATTAAAGAAACAATCCTGGGGATGTAATGTACAGCATGGTGACTATAGTTAATAATACTGTATTATATATGTTTGAAAGTTGCTAAGAGAGTAGATCTTAAAAGTCCTCATCACAAGAAAAAAAATTTATAGCGGTATGTGGTGATGGATGTTAACTAGACTTATTGTGGGGATCATTTTGCAATATGTACAAATATGGAATGATTATGTTGTACACCTGAAACTAATATAATGTAATGTTAATTAAATCTCAATAAAAAATTTTTTAAATATTAGAATGCATCCATATTCATATTAAATGTAATTTTTTGGCTTTAAAAATTAAAATAATTTTTATCATTCTACTTTTGAAATTGTTTATCTTCAAGTGATTCAGCAATCACGGTACCTGCTAGGGGATTTTTGTAAAGTGAAAAATCTATGAATTGTTTTCAAGTGTATTAAAATTCTCATGCATAGTGAATTTAATAATGAATGAAGTTGACATAATGATATGTTTTGTAGACATTTAATGAATCATTTATGAGTATTAATTTGGCTTCTTTCTTCTTGATTTTTGTTTTGTTTTGGTTGAAAGCATAGCGTAGGGCCCAAGAGCTGTGGAGTTGGGCAGCCCGGACTCCAATCCCATTCCTGCTCTCACTGCAGTCGTGACCTTGGGCGCTCTATATCCCCTCTCTGTACCTCCATTTCATAATTTGTAAAATGGGGATCCTTTAATCCTTCATCTGAGATTTTGAAATACAAGGAGTTTGAAAACAGAGTTTTCAGGCAAAATCTGGCCTGACTCAGCGGGAGGCTGTTTATCCTCTGTGTTTATCCCGGTGAATGTAAATACCATTTGCTTTTGTCCTCATATGTCACGTTTGATTGAGGTGTTGCCCCAGGCTCTGCTGGGGGTTTTGGGTAACACATGATATTCACCCTGTTTCTGTTCTAAAATCAGAAAAATTCTGAGTTCTAAAACATATCTTGCCCCGAAGATTTTCCAGTGAGAGTAGTGGCCCTGTAGCCCTCCCTTGTGGGGTTGGTGAAGGATGGAGTCATTGAGCACGGGAACAGGGCTTACGCAGTGCCTGGCACACAGTAAGCACTCACAGACAGTTGGCATGGTTATCCCTGTTAGTTCCCTCCAGGTCTCAGAGCTCTGCGTAGGATCCTAGAAGCCCAGAGCCCAGCTCTCCTTCACCTCCAGCCCCACTCCCCACTTCAACCCTTCTAGTTTTGGTTATTCATGTGGCCACCAACACACTTCTAAACCATGGGCTTTGACTAAGATTTCTTTATTTACTCACTTTAGACTTAGCTATTGATGACTAGCTATAATCAATAAGGATTTCGCTCCCTTACACCACAACCTGTCCCCTCACCTCTCTCCCCCTAGGAGGGATCTGTCTCTATTTCCTTTCCTCTGTTGGTATATTTCTGGTTCCATCCACCACAGACACTATCTCCTGTCTCCCACATCGTCAGATGTGGAATTGGTGCTGTGTTCCCTTCATCTCTTCTCCAGTTCTCTACCTTACCTAAAGGTGGGGTCTTCAAAAGCTACATGTGGACTTTGCATGACTAGCTGATGTTTTATCTCTCAACAAAGCAGTATAAGTTTAATTTTAACTACCTGTGTCAGAAGGAGGCCAAGACACCAGTGTGTGTACTAGATGTGGAAGAACTGGGGAACATGGAGAAGGGCTGCAGGGGCAGTGGGGTTCTGCCACCATAGGTAATCCCAGTAGCAGTGACAAAATCAGAAGGTGTGTTTTACTTAAGAGTGAAGCTACTAATGAGAAAGAACCACATGGTTTTTGAAGTGGAAGTGACCACTCTCATCTTGTAGATGAGAAAACTGAGATTCAAAGTAATAAATTGATTTGGCCCAAATCATGTAACCTAAAATCTTTGGTAAGAGCTTGCCTGGGCCTGGATGCCAAGTCTCCTAAAGGCCAGTTGTAATAAACCCTAGGCCCATACTTCCCCGCCCTTCTAGTAAGAATAATGTTTGTTTAGCTGGTAAGTGTATAGTGCATACTGTGATGCATTTTCTGATGCAATTGTCCTTCAAAATGTAACCACGATAGGACCACTTTTTATGACCTTTCCACCCTGGTGCAAGCCACCTTCTTTGTCTTGCAGGGAATTATTACGATGGCTTCCTAAGTGGTCTCTTTGCTCCCTAAGGTAGATTTTATTTAAATGGAGCTTGTTCCTTTAAATCGGGCATGAGAGCATGTCCCTGCTCTGCTCAAAGTCCTGCAATGACTCCTCTTCACCCAGACTACAAAGCCAGAGTCCTTTCTGTGCCCTACAAGACTCTACTCATCTGGTCTCCCAGTTCTACCTGGCCTCATTTCCTATGACTCTCGTCCTTGCTCACAGCACCTTGCTCTCATCTGCACTGATGCCTTTGCTTTCCCAGAACTCCCCAGGCTTACACTAACACGTACAAGGGCAAGTGCAGCAGACACCACGGTTGGCCTGCCCCATCCCCTGGGCCTTGTAGTGAGACCCTTTGACAACCAACTTCAACACCTGCATCTCTCAACCTAAGGACTTTCTCTGAATCTAGAGCCCCAGCAAGCAGAAAGGTGCCCCACCACCCAGCAACCTTCAACCACTGACCCCAGCTCCCTCCCTCCCATGTGAAGCACACCTTCCAGAAAGTCTCTCAGAGGTCCCTAGATGGATCAAGCACCAGTGGTAACTTGCTTAATAACAACATACTATCTTAGTTTGCTCCAGCTGCTGTAACAAAATACCATACACTGGGTGGCTTAAACAACAGACATTTATTTCTCACGGTTCTAGAGGCTGGGAAATTCAAGATCAAGGTGCTGGCCAATTTGGGTCATCCTGGTGAGAGCTTTCTTTCTAGCTTGTAGATGGATGCCTTCTTGCTGTATCTCCACATGGCAGAGACCAGCTCTCTCATGTTTCTTCTTATAAGAGGACTAGTCCGATTATGTGGGCTCCGCCCTCATCACCTAAGCACCTCCCAAAGGCCCTGCCTCCAGACACCATCATGCTGGGGGTTAGAGCTTCCACATATGAATTAGGGGGGACACAAACATTCAGTCCATGGCACACACCCTTTGCTGTCTGCTTCTCTTCCCTGCCCCATTTCCCTGGTCCTCTCCTGGGACTGCCTTGCAAATAAACTACTTGTCCTAGACTCCTTCTCTGAGAGTCCACCCTGGGAAACCCCAAAAAGACAGGGTAGCAAGGATGACTTCCAGGGTTCCATTAAGGATCCTAGAAAATGTTCAAATATAAAAAGCCATGTTTTAGCTAGATGCTTTTCTCTTCAATAGTGACATAGCAAGATTTCAAAACAATGAATGGCATGAGGCCCATTGCCTATGAATTAATAAAGTTTGCAGGATAGTTAGTGGAGAATATTTTCAAAGGAAAGTGCTTAAGAGTTGTTTGAATTACCTGTTCAAGGAGAAGACAGCACAGGGGAGCTGAAGTCACCGGGTTGCAAAGCTGTGTGGCAGAGCCGGTACGCCGTGAGGTGCGGAGGGTTCCTTCCATCTGCAGCAGCTGTGTGCCCCCACTAACAGCTCGGGAGGCAAATCATGGGCTCAGAAAATGCTTCTGGTGTTAGTGCTGAGAATCCTGAGTCAGTTTTCCCGATTTTTGAAGCAAGAGACTACTGGACCCTGTTTTCAGAGCTTCCAGGACCTGCCCTGTTCAGAGTGATCCCAACACAATGGAAACATCTACAGAATATATCCCCTGTCCTTACTCACATTTCCTTCATATGAAACCAAAGACTATTTCTATCGAGACAGACATTTTCCCACCGTCGGGGAAATCGGCATGCTGTATTTTGGTTTATAACAAACAGAAGAAGCAACCGGGCTGAAACATTGCTGCATGTTTATTCCTCAATTGTTGGGGATAGGGTGGAAGACTGTCCTGACTAGAGCATGTAAGTACAATCTCTAAAGGACAAAGTTCCTAATAAAAAGAGAAGAGAGGGGAAAAGTCAGCATCTGCGCACACAGACAAAGCGTTATTCCCTCCAGGGGACGACAAGTCAGCAGCTGGCAAGGGCAGGGGTTTCACTGCCGGAGCCCAGGGCTCATGGTGGGTGGTGGGATCTGCTCACATGGATATTACTCTGCAAGTGAGAGACTGAAGATGAAACCAAAGGACGGCAGATAATCCAAGAGTGGTAATGTCCCCCAGCGCTCCCCAGGAGGCCCCTCTGGCAGCACTCAGAGTTGACTGTCTCCTTACAGCCTCTGAAAGGAAAAGCGGGCAGAACACAAACAGTTAGCTGTGGTTCTAAATTTACTGATGTTGGTGGCAAGGAATGTGACTTATTTACACTCCTCTCCCTGGCATTTAGAAAATGATTAGTTGAATATTCAAGACTGAGCTCAAGTTAAATGGAAATGTGTTTTTTAAAATGCCTCAGAGGAATGAGGAGAAAAATCCTAGGACTTAACAGACTATTACCATTTATTCCTATTCTAGAATAAAAGATTTAAAAACATCTCTCTTCTTACATGCAGGAACAAGAATCATTTGGCTCCAGATGCTTCTGTGGTTAAAGCAGTGTCTGGATGATCTGAGAGAACACCCCGCAGTCCGTGCTGGGAGCCAGCATGGAATGCAGGGGTGCCGTCAGCACCCAAGGAGATCCTGTTCCGGAAACACAGCGGTGACGGTCTGGAGAGCTCAAGAGCAGACCTGGTTGGGAGGCCTGTTGCTCCACATTTATGCTATAAAATACCAAGTGGCAAGTTCAACATGACAGAAACTGAATGATCACGCACACTTTCCTGCAAACCCTGGGGGGCCGTCATTGACAAAGCGCAGGGAAACTTGCGAGAGGTCACCGGAGTCAGCGTCAAGGGCGGCTGGCAGGGGCATGATGCGGTGTCCTGGTCGCCATGGAATCAGCGTTAAATAAACGGAGTGAGGGAGCTGCAGGGGCAAGAAAGTGTGAGTTGCTCAATACCAACAGGCCCTGGGAGGCTGTGGCATTAAGGGAGATATGAAATTAGACAGGAGTGGCACACGTGACAACAAAGAAAGTGAAGAGAAGGACTCTACACACACACACAATTTGCCTGGGGTCCCTCACACCCTGGTTACACAGGTCATCCAAACTCAAAGTGTCAAAAAATGGATTTCATTATCTTCTCTCCAGCATAAAATTTACTTCCCCTCTGGTTACTTAGAGATGATACTATTCTTCCAGTCACAGCATTAGAAACCAGGGAAACGAGTTAAAATTCTTGCCCCCCTCCCTCTCCCCCACACATGCACACACAGGCCTGCTGGCTCCCCTGAGACCCTCTTTCCTCATTTCCATCATCACTTGCACCTCCGGGATCAGGGCCTGGTTATTTCTTGCCTGGAAAGAACCAACTGGATGGTCCCCTGGCCTCCGGAAATGATTTCCTGCTACCTCCTCATGTTTATTTCCTAGTCACAAGGAACTATTTGCAGCTGTAGGATGAAGACCATTTCTTTTTTTTTTTTTAACAGTTTTATTTATTTATTTATTTATTTATTTATTTATTTGTGAGGAAGATCAGCCCTGAGCTAACATCCGTGCTAATCCTCTTCTTTTTGCTGAGGAAGACCAGCTCTGAGCTAACATCTATTGCCAATTTTCCTCCTTTTTTTTCCCCCAAAGCCCCAGTAGATAGTTGTATGTCATAGCCGCACATCCTTCTAGTTGCTGTACGTGGGACGAGGCCTCAGCATGGCTAGAGAAGCGGTGCGTCAGTGCGCGCCCAGGATCCGAACCTGGGCAGCCAGTAGCAAAGCGCGCACACTTAACCGCTAAGCCATGGGTCCGGCCTGAAGACCATTTCTTATGCCTTAATGCCTTTGCACCTCCTGCTCCATCTGTAGAATCAGGATGTCTTCCTCACCTGGCCCCCCACTGGTCCCCCTGCTCACCCTGCAAGACTAAATGTCATCCATGTGTCTTCCTACAATACCCCAGGCAAAGGAGGCATGGAATCCTCCCTGTCCCCAGCTACTTCCTGGGCTTAGAGTGGTATTTATCACAAATTACAGTAACTCTTTCTTCACCCATCTACCTCCACCACCTGCCAGAGGAACGCGTCTGGAGACAGTGCTTTATATTGAAAATACAATTTTCGAGACAGATGAACTTGGGCTCTAATTTTGTTTTTTCCTTATAAGGATAAATATTATTGTGTAAATAAAGGTAGACGGTGCATGATTTAAAGTGAGTGAAGTTTTGAGGACAGTGCCTAGCCCACATTGGATGCACAATAGATAGTCAAGGTTATTCTTATCTTTCCATTCTCAGTACCCGGCCCAATGCCCGACACAAGTATTCACTTGGTAAAGTGAAGTGGGAAGCGGGTGGCTGTTTGGTCAGACTCTGCCAGTTGGTCATCTGACATGTGTTTCTCCTTCTTTGCCAACAGAGCTCCATTTCTGTTTAGAGCTCTGAAAACACTCCCTTCCCCAGCATTGCTGCGGTGGGGTTGGCAAGGACACGAAGTTCTGATGACATAGAAGACCACAGGGGTGCTTCAGGGGAAGCCATGGTTTTTTCCGATACAAATGAATAGACTCTGCTGGCATGTGCCTTTTGCCTTCGCCATCCCTCTGGTTCCCCTTGCTCTGTGATTGTGATGTAGATGTTGAGCAGCCGTTCTGTGACCAGGAGAACAGAACAGTGCAGCAAGGGGCCGTCCAGAACAGCAGTCCTAGACTTCTGACATTTGGAAAAAATAACCCCCTCACTTGTTTAAGCTGCCATTTGCAGGGTTCTTTTATGTTTCACTCACTTGCCCTAAATGAGGGGGAGCAATTTTGCCCTCTAGGGGCCGTTTGCCCAGCATCTCAGACTCACTATGGCTCAAGCTGATTTCACCATGTTTATCACCAACCCCCTCTCTTCCACCTACTTTCTGTGGTCATTCCATGGTTTCACGGTGCTCCCTTTCCTGTCTGGAATTCCCTCCATCTCCATGAAGTCGTCCCTCTCTAGCCCACAATGAGCTTTTCCACTGCGAATTCCCATGGCACTTCAAATCATCTTGTCCACACTTAATTATGTAAACTTCATATTATTATTTTCATATATGGACAGCTTGGTTTTAAGTATACATTCTATATTTGTAAGACAAAGACGATGTCAAAATCTTCTGTACCCCTGAGGTGAAAGGTTCACCCAAGAAAGGCATGGAGTGGGTACTTTGTAAAATTCTCTGCTGATTCTGTAGTCTTCTCAATTAACAAGTTGCCACGGCAGTCTGGGTCCAGGCTTCCTCACCACCGCTGATCAGCAACAGGATCAGAATTGAAGCCAAAGCCAGGCAGTATTAGTCTCAAGCAACACGCCCTCTGTTTCCTGAAATCCTTGCCTCTTTTTACCAGTGTCTCTCCGTCATAACCTTCCGCTACAGCAAATGTGGCCCCTCAGGGCTCCTTACCACCTAGCATGCTGCAGACACTCCAATTGCGCAAAACAATAGTGCTCCACGGGGCTGAAGTCATTACGCCCCCAGGTAACCTGCCACGAAAAGTACAGGTGCGTGCAGCCTGAGACGAGAGCAGCAATAATTCAGGGCAACTCCAGGCCAACGATTTCAATAGGGGGTGAAAGGAGCAAGTTAACTGCAAGATAAAAAGCTGTAATTTAAAAGACGAACTTCTGTGAGTGTCAGCAAGAGGGAAAAAACGTGAAATGCCGATAAGAGGCAAGCACACTCACTTTTCAGGATGACATATTTGGAAAGGCTTTCTTGCAAGACGTTTCCTCTCAGAGCCACCCATTTCTAGAATCGCCCCCCCGGTGACATGCGGAGCTGACGCAGCACAGCCTGGAAGGGTCGATGTGACCACGGGGACAGGAGCCGCCACAAACCAAGTGGCGCTTGCTTCAGTTGGCCCAAAGATACAGAGAAGTCTCAAGTTGCAGGGTGAAAATACATTAAATAACCTCTATTTTCAAAATGAAAAATGAGCAAAGCAGTTGGGATAGCTGTTATAACCCTGCTGGCCATGTGTCAGAATATGTGATCCTTGAAGTGGGTTTTGATTTTCTCTCCGAAGTTTTGAAGAATTGTGGTTGCTGGACATCTGCTTTATAAATACTGAGGGTGTTGAAGCCCACATTTCTGGGCCCACCCCACCCTCCTCTATGGGATCTCTGTGGGGGACGCCCAGGAACACACATTTCAAACACACCCCTCGGGGAGGCTCACAACACATTCCAGTTGGAGAAACACTTCTCTGGGTGCGTCCTGTGTACTTCGTGGATTTTGAGTTCATTTAGGGGGATAAAATAGAGTCCGTCAGGAGGCTCCGATGGACAGGAGAGGTGGTGGGCGTGGGAGAAGCTGGCAAATGAGGAAAACTGAAAAAAGAAAGATCAAGTTCCCCACAGCCTTCCTTTTGAACAGAATGTTTTTTCTATTAAACAGACCCTTTGAACGTGCACCGTTTCCCCTGGCCGTCGGCAGACGCATAGCTCCTGCGGATGTTCCGGGAGGTTCTGGCCATGGCACAGATGGGCTTGTACAGGACACTGGCCCGAGGTTTGCTTCCTGCCTGCCCTCCCCCTTGCCAGTGAGATGCGCACACTGGGAGCGCTGGCTCTGAACAGGGCACGCAGGCTTCCTGCTGCCCCTCCCTGGCACCCTGGGGGCTACTGCCAGCACGGAAGGAGGGAAGCTCCACACGCACTACTAAGTGCATCATTAAGTTTTCAAAAGTTGTAGTAGTTGTATGCTTATGGGAAAAACATCAGTACAGAGTGATATTGCTACATTACCTGCCGTTCTTTCTTCTCTGCTGTCCATGCAGAGACACAGCACAATGTGCATAGCCTTCCGTCCCTTTCTATGTGTATGGAAATCTACGTGTGCACAGCCAGCTGACACGCAGGTTAAGGTGACAGCAGAGTTGTGATGCTGTAAGAGGATGCTTCCCCTCTTCCTTGCACACATTCTCCTGGAGACAGTCACAGTAGCTGTCAGTCTAAGCTGCCCTCTTGGCTACCATGACGGTTCCGTTATCAAATGCCCCTCAGCTCCAAGCCTAGCCTTTGCTCTGTGATGCTGGGGCTGGGACTCGACAAACTGCATTCTCCAGACTCCCTTTCCATGGGCTTGCAGATTGTTTGTGCCAATGGAATGCTCTAGAGCAAGCTAGCTGGTGGGAGGAGGGAGAAGGGACTTCTGTTTGTGGCATCGGCCTTGCCCGGCAGCAGCAGACAGGGGCTCCAGCCTTGGGCTGCTCTCAGCTCTGCCAGCACCAGCCTTGCAGGGCCCTCTCAGGGCTGCCAAGACAGCTGTGCCACGTTCCCTCAGTCTCGGGTCACGTCCCTTCCTCAGAGTCCTGAGTCCAAGCTGCCTAGACCTGCCCCGCCCAGAGCCCTGGGCCACAGTGTCTGCTGCCACCACCTCTGCCCACCTCCCTCGGTCTCGGGTGGGGGCTGCTCCCCGAGGGTTTGACTCTCCAGTGGCCTCAGTGTCTCCTTTTGCTTTTTCAGCCTTCCAACAACCAGGTAACCAATTCCCTGTCTTACATTTACATTCCCCGGGTTTGAAATCGCTAGTGTTGTTTCTGTTTTCCTGAGTGGTTCTGACTGATGCTGATAAGCAGATTTTTTGAAGTCAAAACAAGTAAGATGGTTTGATTTTGCATGAGCCAGGCTTTGTTCTGAGAAATAAGCCTTTGGGCATAAAGAGTAAGGCTGTGAAAGACTAAATATACAAACGGACCATGGCCAGACCGTATATAAATTAGAACTCTGATCCACAACCTGCAGCAACCAGCCCAGGAAGCCAGACCACTGTCTCTAGTAACCAGTCCCGGAAGCCGAACAAATGCCTGTAACAGTTGGCCCCGAATGGCCAAGACTTGACAATAACTGACAGCTGCCTTAATTTTTGCCCCTGCTTCCAACTTAGGAGCAGCCAGAGAAAGCCAAATGAGCTCCCTCAGCAATCACACAGGAGGCCCCACTCCTAGTGAGCCGCCTCCAGCTCCCTGCCCCCAGCCTCCAGTCAGGGTGCACCTGGGCCTCCCCCTTTCCCACTAGAAAGCCGCCCCGCTCCTCTGGCCTTTGAGTCGCTGCCAAAACCAAGTGCTGGAGGCCAACTCCCTTGCTATCGCCAGCTCTGGATGAATGGTGCTTGTTCTCATTTAGGTGGTTTCATTTCTTTCCACAGCTGAACCCATGATGTTTATGGCCAAAGCCATGGAACAGAGAAGAATATGCACGGGGTAAGAGCATTTTCTCTCTGAAAAGAAGAGGAGTTTTCCAGGGCCGCAGGAAGAACAGGATTGGGGCAACATGCTGAGGTAGCGAGCAGGGGGGCACCTGAGAGGAGCCTCCACACCTTGTTCTCCTGAGGCGACACCCATCAGGAGAGTGTGATGGAAATTCTAGATACGTTTGAGGGGACTGATATCTGGTTTCCCGGGGTGAAACCCGGGAGGCTGCAAGTTTCAGAGGAACGTCCCGTATCCAATATCACACTTGCTAGGGCTTCGTCTGAACAGAACTTTCAGCCTCGCAGACTCTTTCCTCCGTGAGGGCAATGGAGGCGCTGAGGGTGCCAGTCCTGAGGGCCTGAGGAGGCCTGCATTGGGAAAGCTGTGGGTGCCGGTGTGGGACGATGCCACAGCCAGGAGTGGGGGACTAGAGCCCTAAAGGCGGCCAGGGCAGAGCAGCACCATGACCCCGCCTCAGATGCCCAGGCCACACACAATGCCCCAGGAACTTTGTCTACCCCAGGGAGAAGCAAGGAGAAAACAAGGGGGAAAGAGAATTTAAATCTTGAATTTCCCATGTTTAAAACTGACAGGTTTGTCTTCTGCCATTAGCAGAAATAAGGGTTTGTGAGTTAAATTGGGCCCAGTCGTGGAGAAGTACTCAAGGATATAGTTCTGGCCTCAGTTTTGCTGAGGAAGATTCACCCTAGGCTAACATCCATTGCCAATCTTCCTCTTTTGTTGCTTGAGAAAGATTGTCCCTGAGCTAACATCTGTGCCAGTCTTCCTCTATTTTGTATGTGGGTCACCACCACGTGTGGCTTGATGAGTGGTGTTGGTCTGGGCCCAGGATCTGAACCTGTGAACCCCGGCCACTGAAGCAGAGTGCACAGAACTTTAACCACTTGGCCACGGGGCTGGCCCCTCAGATAGTTTGATAAGGAAACCCAAACTAATTTTTAAATGCTAAGATGTACACCTAAATTTTGGGAATGTAATTGTTTTAGAAAAGGATATGTAAACTGATTTTCTGTAAATTGCATGACATTTTGTTTTGTGAGGATTTTTGGTGTGTACATTTGCATGATGGCATGCTGTAAAAAGTCAGCAATCTGATAAATGGTAGAGTAGCCCATATTGGACTAATGTTCCTGCAGTTAACAATGATAAACTCTGAACAAAATATTAAAGGAAACAATTATTTGAAGGCACTAGAGTGCAACCAGTAACAAGGAGAAATTGGAGGGGATTTGAGGTTTGAAAGAACTGGGTGAGAGCCATGTTTATAAAGTTCTTTCCAAGGGCATTCCCAGTCCACGAGCTGGGAGTGGCAGGAACTCACAGCCTTGGATACATATTAGCCTGATGTAACAGGATGCCAGAGTTGGTAGAATTGAAGGAAGAACCCTGGAAAGGAAGGGGCCACAGATGGGTGAGCCCTAAATTCTGCACATAAACTCCTCTCAATTGCTTGGCTGACCACAGAACTTTCCATGTCTGTGGGCATCTCCAAACAGTCCAGTAGAAAGCTGGAAGGCTGAAAGAACTGCCCAGAGGTTGTAGCTTAGAAGACACAGAATTTGAGGTTTGAATCCTGACAAGCTAGAGAGGTTTGAGAAACATCTTGAGCTTTCCATTGAAACCCCAGGGAGGCCAGGCCTTAGGAGTAAATTCTATGCCCCAGGACTGAAGGGTTTCCCCTAGTACTAAGGGAAAAACCATAATAGATCTGCCCCAACAGAGCATGAAACCGAGTCTCAACAAATGTGATCAACCACTAATTTAATTACTTGTTAGAACAAAACCAACACTCTTTAGAGCAAGAGCAAAGAATGCAGACTCTTTACATGTATCTTCTATAATGTTCAGTATAAAATTCTTAAAAAATTACTCACATATGAAGAAACAGAAAAATGTGAACCATGGTCAAGAACAAAAGCAGTCAACAGAAAAAGAACCTGAGATGGCTCAGACATTGGAGTTAGCGGTGAAGGACTTGAAGGCTGTTAATCCAAAGATGCTCAAGGAACTCAAAGGAGAGGATGGTCTTAAGGAGTGAACAGATGGAGAATCTCAGCAGGAAAATGCAAATTAAAAAAGATAAAATGAACCAAATTCTAGAACCAAAAACCATAATACCTAAGATGAAAAATTCAATGGATGCTATTAGCAGCAGATTATAGACAGATAAATGACACTTACCCAGTCTAAACAACAGAAATATGAGAGACTGAAAAAAATGAATAGAATCTTGGTAATCTATGGGACATAATCAAACAATCTAACATGGATGTAATTGGACCCTCAAAAGGAGAGGAGAGGGGCTGGCCCGCTGGCACAGCCGTTAAGTGCGCACACTCCGCTGCCGCGGCCCGGGGTTCTCAGGTTCGGATGGCGGATGCACACCGACACGCCGCTTGCTAAGCCCTGCTGTGGCAGCGTCCCATATAAGGTAGAGGAGGATGGGCATGGATATTAGCCCAGGGCCAATCTTCCTCAAGAAAAAGGGGAGGATTGGCATCGGATGTTAGCTCAGGGCTAGTCCCCCTCACGAAAGAAAAAAAAAAAGGAGAGGAGAAAGAAAACTGAGCAGGAAAAATATCTGAAGAAATAATGGCTGAAAATATCTCAAATTTGATGAAAAACATCAACTTAGAGTTCCAAGAATCTCACTGAAACCTAAGCAGGATAAATACACAAAAAACCACGTGTAGGCATATCATAGTCAAACTGCTGAAAACTGAAGAAAAAGAGAAAATCTTGGAAGCAGCTAGCTAAAAGGATTTATTACATGCAGATGACTTTTCATCAGAAGCAGTAAAGACAACAAGACAATGAAACAGCATTTTTTAAATGCCGAAAGAAAAAGAGGTAACTGTGAACTCAATATTCTATATCTAGAAAAAATTTCTTTTACAAATTAGAATGAAATAAATACCATTTCCAGATAAATGAAAGCTGAGAGAATTTGTTGCCAGGAGACTTGTACTACAAGAAATGCCAAAGAAGTCCTTCAGGCTAGTGGAAATGATGCCAGATGGAACTCAGATCCATAGGAAAGAATGAGGAACATGGGAAATGGCAGATGTGTCGATAAATTAAAGAAAAAGGCTATCTCTTTTTCCCTCTTAATTTCTTTAAAAAAAAAATAAATAAAACCTGTTTAAAACAAAAATTACAACACAGAATTGTGAAGTTTTAATTTTATATAGCTGTAGAATATATGACAACAATAGCACAAAAGAATAGGGGCCAGTGGAATTATATTCAAAATTTCTCACAATTTATGACAAGTGGTACAATATTAGCTCTATAAAGACTATGATAAGCTAAGGATATATATTGTATTCTCTAGAGTGACTACTAAAAAGGTAATAGAAGATGATATAATTAAAAAGCCAATAGAAGAATTAAAATTGAATATGAAAAATATTCAATTAACCCAAAAGAAGGCAGAAAAGAAGAAACAGAGAAACAAACACCAGATGGAACAAATAGAAAATAAATAGCAAAATGGTAAACTTAAATCCTACCATATAACTAATTGCACTTAATATAATTGAACTAAGCACTCTAATTAAAAAGAAGAGATTGTCAGAATGGTAAAAAAGCAGGATATAACTATATGCTATCGACTGGAAATGCAATTCAACTAAAAGGCAGAGATTGTCAGACGTAATAAAGCAAGATACAACTATAACGTATCTACTAGATATGCACTAAAGATCGTAATAGGCTGAAAGTAAAAGGATGGAAGAAGATACACCATGCCAAGCATACGGAAGCTGTGTGGCTATATGAATAGCAGATAAAATAGGCTTTAATATAGGATTATCACCAGAGTTAGAGGTTACATTTCATAAATGTGGAAGCATCTAATAAAATAGCGCCAAGATATGTGGTAGAACTAAAGAGAGAAATGGAAAATACATGATCATATTTGGAGATTTTAACACCACTCTGTCACAAACTAATAGAACAACGAAGCAAGGAATTAATATAGCTATAACAGATTTGAACAACAATACCAACCAACTTGACTTAAATTGACAACAACTGCATAGTACATAATCTTTTCAAGTGCATGCAGGATGTTTATGAAGCTAGTCCATATGCTAGGCTATAAAATAAGGCTCAGAAATTTTCAAAAGACTAAAATTATTTTTTCTAAATATAACAGAATTAAATTAGAAATCAACAAAAATGAGATATCTAGAAAAATCCCCAATACTTGGAAGTTCAATGACATTCTTCTATATAACCCATGTGTCAAAGAGGAAACCACAGGGAAATTAGAAAATACTTTGCACTGAATAATGATTAAAATATATCAAATTTGGGGGAAGCAGCTAAAGCAAGGCTTAGAGGGAAATGTACAGTGTTAAATGTTTATATAAGAAAAGGAGAAAGGCCTTAAATTGACAATCTAGGCTTCTACTTTAGGAAGCCATAAAAAGAAAAGCAAATTAAAGCCCAGTCAACAGAAGAAAGGAAATACTAAAGACAAAAGAGTAAGTCAATGAAATTGATAACATAAAAACAATAATGAAAATAAACAAAGCCACTATTACTTCTTTAAAAAGCTTTATAAGCCCCCAGCAAGAATAATCATGAGGAAGTCATACAGAACACAAATTATCAACATCAGGAATGCTGTCATTACAGATCCTGCAGGCATTTGAAGGATAAGAAGGGAATATTATAAACAGATCTATGCCAATAAATTTGATAACATGGATGAAATAGTCAAAGTTCTTGAAAACACAACTTAACTGATATATGAAGAAATAGAAAAATCTGAATAATGCTATAACTATTAACTCAAGAATTCAGCAATTTGAATTCATAACAAAAATATTGCCCACAAAAAAATTCCTGGCTCAGATAATTTCACTGATGAATTCTGTCAGACAGTTAATTAAAAATAATGCCAATCTTATACAAAGTTTCTGAACACAGGAGAGAAAGAAATTTCCCAACTCTGTATGGCCAGTATAACCCTGATACCAAAACTTGGCACATAGACTATATGAAAAGAAAATTATAGACCACTATCCCATATGAATTAAGATGCAAAACTCATTAACAAAACTCTAGTGAATCAAATTCAGCAAAATATAAAAAGAAAATTTATTGTGATTAAGTGGGGTTTGTTCCATCAGGGTTTAGCATCAGCAAATCAGTCCGTGTAATGTATCATATTACCAGACTAGAGGAAAATAAGAAGATGATCATCCCAATATGAGCAGAAAAGACGCCGAACATAATCTAATACCATTCACGATAAAAATTCTCAGCAAACTAGGAGTAGAAGTGAACCTCCTTAAACTCAAAGGACATCTACAAAAATCCTATAGCTGTCATACTTACTGGTGAAAATTGAGTGCGTGGGAACAAGTCAACATTGTGCCGTAAGTCGTAGCCAGTGTGAGAATGCAAGAAAAAGGAACAAGACCAAGATTGAAAGGGAAATATGAAACTGACTAATCACAGATGATGGGACTGTTTATTTAGAAAAATCCTATGGGATCTACAAAATACTATTAGACTTAATAAATGAATTTAGTAATGTCACAACATACAAGGTTAATATACAAAAATAATTTTTATTACTTTATACAATTTCACTTACCATATAGATTCCATTTTATTTCTATATTAAGCTCCATCAAAAAAGCATAAAGTACTTAGACTAGATTTAATAAGAGACATATAAGACCTCTACACTGAAAGTAGCAATATATTGCTAAAAGAAATTCAAGAGGACCTAAATAATGGAGAGAGATATCGTGCTTATGGATTGGAAAACTCACCGTTGATAGGATGGCCATTCTTTCCGTATTGATCTATAAATTCAACTCAGTCTCAATCAAAATCCCATAGACTTTATTCTAGAGTTTGACAAACTGATTCTAGGCATAAGGATGAGAGCAGCCAAATTCTTGGGGGGGAAAAAAACAACAATGTTGGAAGGACTCACACTGTTTGAATTCAAGACTTCTTATAAAGTTACATGTGATATTGGCATAATGATAGACATATTATAGATCAGTGGGACAGAGCAGAAAGTTCAGAATTGGACTCACACTTAGGTAGTCAATTGATTTTTGACAAATGTGCCTAAACAATTTAATGGAGAAACAACAGCCTTTTCAAAAAAATGATGTTGGAACAACTGAATAAATGTGTGTCGGTGAGGGCCTTGACCCCTAGTTCATACCATACGTAAAAGTTAATCTGAGCGGAAGAATAGATCCGGACCTGAAATCTAAAATTCTAAAGCTTCTAGAAGAAAACATATGAAAATACTTTATAACCTTGGTATAGGCAAACATTTCTAAGAAAGTGCACTAAAAACGCTAACCATAAAGGAGAGAAAAATGATAAATTGAACTTCATATAAATTAAAGACCTGCTCTTTACAGGATCATTAAGAAAAAAAAATGGAAGCCACAGACTTGGAGAAAATACTCACCATACTTATATTTGACAAAGGATTTTTATCTAGACTATATAAAGAACTCCTTCAAATTAATAATAAAAAAGACTAACAATTCAAAAAAAGAGCCAAAAATTTGAACAGATGCCTCATAAAAGAAGATATACGAATGGACCACAAGCTCATGAAAAGGTGCTAACACTGAGGAAATGCAGATTAAAACCACCATTTCACGCCCATTTGTGTGGCTGGAACTGAGAGACGGACCCCCCTCAGCGAGGCTGTGGAGCAACTGTGACTCTCGTGCTTTGTTGGAGGCAGTGTAAAATGGGGCAACCACTTGGGAAAAGTTTTTGTCAGTTCCTGATAAAGTGAAACATACGTCTACACCATGACTCAGTAATTCTATTCCAAGGAATGAAAACACATTTCCACAAAAAGACTTGTACAAAGTGTTTACAGCAGATTTATTCACAATAGCTAAAAACTGGTAACAATTCAAATATCCATCGACAGATGAATGGATAAGTAAACTGTGGTGTATTCAAACTCCGCAATATTAAAGAACCAATTACTGATTCATGCAACAGCAAGAATGAATCTCAAAATAACTATGTTGAGGAAAAGAAACTAGACATGAAAGTGTATATACTGTGTATTTCCATTTATATGAAGTTCAAGAACAGACAAAACTAATTTATGAACTGGCAACCACTGATCTGCTTTCTGTTGTCATAGTTTAGGATTTACAGGTAGGGGATACAGTAAGTTATAAAAATTCTACTGAACATATAATTTCACTGAATTACAGAATGTCTTAGCTAGTAGTTTGGCTATTGGGAAGTGCAACCCCCAGAAACAGGGAAGAACAAAAGGCATGGAACTGTCTTTAGGAAACATTCTCTCCACCTCACTCCTGCTTTCCTCTCCCTCTCAGTCCTTCATGATGCTCTGAACCCTCCACTGCCCCCAACCCAAGCCCACCATAGACCCCAAACTATTCCACACCTCAATGTTCCCTTGGTCCCACTGTTTCTGGTCAGTATTTCCCACACTGCAATAATTTCTGCTCATTTGTGATATTTGCAGAACCAAAATATCAGTGGAGTTATGTGACTGATAGGTTAATCATATTTTTCCAATGTTGTTAAATATTAAAATTAAAACGTACCTTCCAAAATTTTTTTGCGTTCCGCCCATGGCAAGGACCACACTCTTAGGGAGCTGACTACACTTAGCTTGGGGTATGGAGGAAAGATGTCTGATTGAATGAAATCATACTAATGTGTGAATGGCTGCAAACCAACACTTACCCAGCTATCTGATCCTGTATGACTTAATTCTGCATTTGTGGTCTCTGAAATATGCCCCTCTTCCTTCCTCCTCTCCGGCAACTCCCAGTTGCCCTCCTCTGTTTTCTAGGTGTAGGATAAGTCTAAATCTTTAGAAGAGAATATATTCTTGAAGTCTTGACTTCAAGAGATCAGGTAATAGCATCCAGACAACACTGCTGCTCATTCTGCTCTGCCTTTGGACTTCAGTCCAACATCTGGGCTTTGTGACCAATCCCAATCACAGGTTTCCTTACCTATTTCCCATGATTGTGCTGTACTGGCCTTCACATCATGGGCACTGAGTCGCACTTCACAGGCCGCCCTTTGGACTTTGCCCACCAGCCACGGCCTCCTGTATGCTGCAGGCCTCCCTTCCTCTAATGACTCCAGTTCTCTGCACAGATACCTCATATTATCGGCTTCTAGACTCTAGAACCCCCATAAGTTCCCCTAAGCCATTTCTATTTCCCTCACTTTGAATTCCAAAGATTCCCTAAAAATTCATGACACACACACAGACACTTAACTTTCTTTCTCAAAAATTTCCTTGACAGCCTGGGGAGTCTGCTGGTGGAAGTGGGTTGGGAGGAGTAGTAGGGAGCTTATATAGGAACCGAATTTTTGATAAGTAGGAGGTTTAAAATCAGACACAATCCCTCTTGAGACACTGATCTAGATTCGCTAGTGATACGAGACATTTTCTGGACAGCTGCCTCGCCAGGCTCTCTCGTTGAGGCTGCCGGGGTATCGGGGATGCTCATTTTCCCCTCACTGGGGTTGGATGCCTGCCATCTTTGGTGCTGTTACTGCAACCTTGAGAGCCCACATGACAGGGACCGTGGGTGGGAGCACCTTGCCTGAGACGGACACCCCCAATTCATAATGAAATGCTGGCCTTTGAGATAAACATCACTTGGGGCCCCTGAGGACCCTTGGTTTAGCACACTGTTGCATACCAATTTTTCACCATAACGAGCATTCAATTTCTTTGGGAAGAAGATGGACTTCAAGCTTTCTCCACTGCATCCATTTATTTAGTGACTTTGGGAATAAACACTGGCTTTAGGCAGAACGGCTAAGGAGCCATGTCTTGGTGATTCCTACTTAGCTGTTTATCAGGCTTTCTTCCTTGCCTTTTAGGGTGACATTATGGAAGGTTTACTCTGAGCTAAGCTGTGTGCTAAGTGCTTTATATGACATTTTTCAATTTTTCCCCAAACAACTCTACGGGGGAGATACTATCGTCCTCCATCTTATAATGGGACAGGGTGTTGAAGTTGGAAGTGCCCGTGCCCAAGATGGTGAGCATCTGGCTTTGCCCCCTAGTCCCCCGTAACCACTGCTGCACCCTGCCTCCACTTCCCACAGGACCTCACTCTCATCTAATTATTGGGATTTAGCAAGTATTTATTGAGCACCTACTCTGTACAAGCTACTGTGTTGCCCACAAAATGAATAACACACAGCTCCCCCACGTAAGGAGTTCAAAGTCCCGGACCAGCAGCTGCGACATTACCTGGGAACCTGTTAGAAATGCAGAATCTCAGCCCCAACCCAGACCTGCTGAATCAGAAACCAAGGCAGGGAGGGCAGGGAGGGATGCACTCTGAGTTTTCACAAGCCCCCTTGTGATTCCAATGCGCACTAAAGCCTGAGAACCACCGCACCAGACTATACGGCCGCCCACTCTGGGATGCTGAACCCTCCAGGATCATTCATCGGTTTAATGAATCTGTACTGTGTTCAATGCGTTTACTCTTCCCATTTCACTACAATAAACGTGGAGGTTTGAGAGACTTCACCACATGCTAGTAGAAGGTCGTGAGGGTGGTGAGGCCCAATCTGGGGCAGATCCCGGAAGCCCTCACTCTAAGTAATTCTTTCTAATCATAAGGTACCATTTCCTCTCTTGCTGGCCCTGGGCCAGACATGAAGATAAACAGCTAAGGCCCTGGAATAAATGAAAGCCACACTCCTTCCAAAGAGACCAGTACTGTAATGTTCTCCACCCTAGCACAGACCGTCTCATTAGCTTGGGAGTGGGTCACTGCTCAGTCAGGCTGCTTTCGTTCCAGTCCCATCCAAGTCTCCTTCTGAGCCTTGGATCTGGGCATCCACCTTGATGTCCACCTCCAGCTCCTCTGGACTGGGTGTTCAGACTCTTTCCTCAGGCATTTGGTTCTCCTTTTTCATCTGGGTACCTGGCACTCCGGCTCCTGTCTTCTCCCAGCTGCCTCTATAAGATCTCCCATCCCAAGCTCCATCAGCCAGAACCCAATCCTCACAGCCCACCCACGAAAAACACACAGGAAAAAGTTCTAGTGAATTGTTTAGTGAAAAAAGCGGCATTTACATTGTAGGTATCTTATGATTATAACTCTAAAGTTACATGCATATGATGAAAAAAACTGGGAGGGAATATACAAAAAATAAAATCTAGGTGACTGATTCTTCGAGTTTAAAAATCTGGTATATATACAATACATGTTTAAAGTTACATTTTTATAAATTGTGGTAAAATACGCATAATGTAAAATTTACCGTCCTACTTATTTTTCGAGTGTACAGTTCAGTAGCTGTTAACATTAAATACATTCACGTTGTTGTGAAACCAATCTTCAGAACTCTTTTCATCTTACAAAACTGAAACTCTGTACCCAATAAACACTAACTCATTTCCCTCTCCCCCAGCCCCTGGCAACCACCATTCTACTTTCTGTCTCCATGAATTTGACTACCCTAAGTACCTCACATAAGTGGACTCCTACAGTGTTTGTCTTTTTGTGGCTGGCTTATTTCATGTAGCATGATGGTTCATCCATGTTGTAGTATGTGTCAGAATTTCCTTCCTTTTTAAGGCTGAATAATATTCCATTGTGTATATACACCACATTTTGTTTATCCACTCATCTGTCTATGGACACGTGGGTTATTTCCACCTTTTGACTATTACAAATAATGCTGCTATGAGCATGATTATGCAGATATCTCTTTGAGACCCTGCTTTCAATTCTTTTGTGTATATATCCAGAAGTAAAATTGCTTAATCATATAGTAATTCTATTTTTAATTTTTTGAGGAGCCTTCGTACTGTATCATATTTTCCATAGTGGCTGCACCATTTTACATTCCCACCAACAGTTCCAATTTCTCCATATCCTCAACACTTGTCATTTGCTGTTTTTTTTTTTTTTTTGATAGTAGTGATCCTGATTGGTGTAAAGTAGTATCTTATTGTGGTTTTGATTTGCATTTCCTTAATGATTAATGATGCTGAACATCTTATCATATGCTTGTTGGTCATTTGTTTATATTCTTTGGAGATATGTCTATTCATGACCTTTGCTCTTTTTTTTTTTTGTAAGGAAGATCGGCCCTGAGCTAACATCTGCCAATCCTCCTCTTTTTGCTGAGGAAGACCAGCCCTGGGCTAACATCCATGCCCATCTTCCTCCACTTTATATGGGACGCCGCCACAGCATGGCTTGCCAACCGGTGCGTCGGGGCACGCCCGGGATCCAAACCGGCAAACCCTGGGCCGCTGCAGCAGAGCGCGTGCACTTAACTGCTTGCACCACCGGGCCAACCCCTTTGCTCATTTTTTAACTGAGTTGTTTGGAGGTTTTTTGGTTGAGTTATAGGAATTCTTTGTATATTCTGGATATTAACCCCTTATCAGCTGTGGGATTTTCTTTTATGGCTTTTATTTTGTTGAAGTAGTTTCTTTCTAGTCCTAGTTTGTTGAGAGGTTTTTATCATGAAAGTATATTAAATTTTGTCAAATGCTTTTTCTGCATCAACTGAAATGATCAAGTAGATTTTTTCCTTCATTCTGTTAATAGGGTATACTTTGTTGATTGATTTTTGTATATTAAACCATATTTGCATTCCAGGAATAAATCCCACTTGGTCATAGCATATAATTCTTTTAAAGTTACATTTTTTAAAGAGATAAATTCTTTGTTGAAGACAATGGTTCTGAGAAAACACACTCTTGAAACAATAAGAAAAAAATTTACTTCCCTTCTAGCTAAAAGGCTGCAATGACTGGTACAATGAAAACATACATTTATCCCAAAACATGGGGTGCAGTGTCCCTGATCCTAACATCTGGGGTGCGTTACTGACTCTCTTAGCTTTTTTGTACAACTTATGCCTCCTTTCATTAATTCCTGGCCTCCCAACTTTCAGCTCAGGTTAGGAAAGTTAACATCTAACAAGTTTAACATAGATATAAATTAATGGCTTAGAACTTACTGTCCAGTCAGAGATTGGTCTGCAACTAGATGTGTGCTATTTGTTACATAATTTCAGATTTTGGTTATTTTAAAGCAGAATAGAATTTTACCGCTGGAAGGATCCTCAGGGACCGTCTAGCTCTATCACCTCATTTTACAGATTAAAAAACCAAGATTCCCAGGGAGTTAAGTTCTTGCCCAAAATTACTTGGATAATTAAATGCTGGAAAAGGGACTAGAAACCAGGTCTGCTGACTCCTCCTACTGCACTACCGCCTCCAGCTGGCCACTTTCCATATGCAGAGTCAGGGCAGGCTCACCTTCTGCAATAAAAGAAGAAGCTGGCTAAGACCTCAACAGATTTGCAGAGACTTGGGCTTCTGGTAAAACCAGCTCCACCAGAAGCTACTGCCTGCACTGCATTGGCTGGGGCTGGTGGCAGCAAAGCACACAGGGTCTACAGACATCTGCACAGCCCAGACCACAGCAATGGCACACGCAGGCAGCGCCTCGTTGATTGTGTGTTCCATTAGCTCATTAGAGAAAACTTCCAGGTCCATTTCTGGAGATGGAGCGATTGGGGATGACGCCGTCTGATGCCACCCTACGTGAGATAATTTTCCAACCTTTTTGAAAAGACAACAGTCTCTCCAAAAGTAACTCCAGAGGATGTGAACTTGGGTTTTCTCTCCTTTCACAACCCAACAAACACACTAATGCTCACCGTCCAACTGTACTCGTATGATACTATGGAAAAATGTGAAATTATAATACTGTCTTAGTCCGTTCAGGCTGCTAAAAAAAAACATGATAGATTGGGTGGCTTATAAACCACAGAAATTTCTTTCTTATGGTGCTGGAGGCTGGAAGTCTAAGATCAAAGTGCCGGCAGATTCAGTGTCTGGTGAGAGCCTGCTTCCTGGTTCATAGACGCTGTCTTCCCCTGTGTCCTCACATGGTGGAAGGGACCAAGGAGCTCTCTGGGGTCTCTTTTATAAGGGCACTTACCTCATTCATGAGGACTCCACCTTGATGACCTAATCACCTCCCCAAAGCCCTGCCTCCAAACACCGTCACATTGGGGATTAGGATTTGAACATATGAATTTTAGGGGGACACAAACATTCGTTCCATTGCAAATACAATTTTCATGCAATTCATTGAGGGGTTCAATTTTTTTTGTCCTTAAAAACGTTAGTCATTCTTTCTGTGGCAATAATTTTCTGTAATTATATGATTTTTGCTTCCTAGGAGTTTTAATTACAATGGTAAAGTAAATATTTTTTTTAAATGAGAAGGAAAAAGGCCTGGACCGTCCATGTCATTATGATATTTTACTAGCATAAAATTCATGTAAAGTAGCTTTGAGAAGTTGCTTTTAAAAAACACATTATTACGGATCTCAGAGATTTATTTTATTAAAATGCCTTCTACATTTATTCCCTTATTGAATTAAAACATGGCATTCATTTTTAAGAGCCCTTCAAGGAAAATGTGGCAGAAAATTTATGAAGACAATTATATTGCTTATTTTTATGAGTTACACATATTTCCAAATATTTAATTATATGCTTATACAAAAAACATATTTAATTGATTTTTTAATGCATATGCTAAAGTTTTCAGAAAATAAATGGGACATGCTATAGAAAACATTATCAAATACTTAGTCAAAATGCTATACAACTTTAGAACAAAGGTTACGTTTTTTAAGTCAGAGAAGACAGAAGTCAGACTAGGATGAGTTTCTCCCCTCGCACAGGACCATGCTAAAGGGCGAGAGAAATTTTTATGTCAAAATTCCCATAGCGGTAATAAAAGGAAAAAGACTCTCTTCATTGATCATATAATCACAGAGACTTTCTCTAAATATTAAGATTTCCACAAAGGATACATCTTAAAACTTCAGTTTGCAGCCCTGGTCATAAGGTCACATGACCGTCTCATACTCCAGTTAGGTCTGTGCGAAGAAGCCGGGTTTTCTCTGAGTCTTCCTCCGGGCTGGTCCTGTCACTCCCCAACTAGCAGATGAGTTTCAGCTGATATCAGTCACTCAAAATAGATTTGGCATTTGTAGACCTTCCATTTGGAAATCAAGAGGAATCTCTACAAATGGACGTTACAAAAAGAAAAAAAAGTGAACAGTCACAAACAAAATACCCTCTCCCCCATCATGAGACTTCTTATCACTGCGTGGTGATTCTTGCAATTTAACTGTGGAGTCTTGTTTCTGATAACATTATATTTTTTGAATGATGAAAGTACCGCCTAAAACTTGAATTAAAAAAAAATAAGGTTCTGACATTTTACCATTGCCTTGGCAGGGGGGTTGCGAACTCAGGACGTTGCCTTTTTTGTTTAAGCTCACTGACTTTGCTCCTCTGCAGCTGATCTCCTGGAGGTCATCTTGTCAGGGTCTGGTTTCGTTTCTCCACAGCAACCATATCTACTTCCATGCGACTGGCTACCCCAAGAGCACGTTCAACTGGACACCATCTCTTTCTAGGCCTCAGGCCACTGCAACGTTCTGGCAGACAAAAGTCTCAGGTTCCAGGAGGGAACTGCTCTCAGTTACACTCCCCGGGAGGCTGCGACACCAGTCTCATGTCCCTCACAGACTTAGCCACTCCCCAACCACCCGCACCACACACACTCACGTGCACACACTCTGTGAACTATGTAACACACACATATACACACTGTACACATACGTGCACACACTGTGAACTACATAAGACACACGTACACACATTGTACGTACATGCACACACACTCTATAAACTAACACACACACTGTACACACACATGCGTACACTCTGTGAACTATATAAGGCACACATACGCACACTGTAGACACATGTGCACACACTCTGTGAACTACATAATGCACACGCACACTGTACACACACGTACACACACTCTATAAACTAACACACACTGTACACACACGTGCACATACTCTGAACTATATAACACACACATACACACACTGTGCACATATGTATACACACTCTATAAACCATATAACACACACACTGTACACATTGGTACACACACTTTATAAACTATATAACACACATACACCCACACATACAGATGTATATAATCTATATAACACATACACTGTACACACACACATACACACACTATATAACACACACATACACACTCTACACTCACGTATACACACTCTATAAACTATATAACACACATACACACACTATACACACACATACGCACCCTATATAACACATGCATACACACATTATACACACATACACACTATAAAAACTATATAACACACTATACACATATGCACATTATACACGCATACGCACATTATATAACACACAAATACACACACTATACACACATATGCACAGTATATAACACACACATACACATACTATATAACACACACATACACACGCTGTACACACATGAACACACACTCTATAAAACCAAGACCCATTTGCAGAGCATGCTTCCTAAATGTGACAATCACAACAGTAGTCCTCAAGTCACCCTTGGAATGTAATTTGGAATCTCCCCCACACACCCTCCCAGCCTTTCCAATTAAAAAAGTGTTTAAAGGTAACTCAGAGTACATATGAGTCACGAACTTATGGTGCCTTATCTCACGGGTCCCAAGGCTTCCTACAATGTTTAGTCCTAGGATGTGCAACTCCAAAAAGTTGAGACCTGTAGAAAAAAGTGAAGGAATCACTGGGACAGCAGGAGGTGGGAGACCCCAGGGTACACCCATAGTGACAAAAGGGTGGTAGTCATCCAGTGGCAAACATTTGGTGACAAAGAAACAGGGACATGGGTAGTAGGGGCCTTGTAAGAATTTGTACTTTTGGAGAGATAGAGAGATTCAAACTGAGATAGGGCTGGTGGGGCTCCTAGCCTTGAGATGTTGGGGAAGGGGCCAGAGGAGGAACGAGAGGAGCTGGGACTCCAGCCCAAATCAAGTCCCTCAAGGGGGTGAGCAGCCTCTTCCAGCCGCTTCTAAGGGAGAGTTCAGCCTCCCTGAGGGGAGCAGAAAAATCCTTTAGATTCATCTATGACCAAATCACTCCTGGGAATTAGGGGTCCTGAACAGCCCACCCCATCCAGGCAACACCCGTCTCTGCTTCTTAGCCGAGACTTTAATCCAAAGAGGCCACTGTCCTCCTGTGGCTCTGGGGGCGCAGCAGCCTTAGCCCACACCCTCGCCGGCCAGCTCACTCCTGCTGCTTTCTTTCTCATATGAAGAAGAGATTTTCAATCAAGTGAATGCCACTTTTTAGGACACGTCAGATATTTCGTGCTGACACTTTATGGGAGCTCCCCCACCCCACCTCCAAGTAGAATAAACTCCCTTCTCCTTGGGTTTGTGGTGGAGACGAAGACCAGGAGCAACATCTGGACAGCCAGCCAAGGCCTCTCCCACTGCTCAGTTTCATTTGCCTGTGAGGAACGTGGCCTCCCTCTGGGAGCTGCCCCGGCAGTTGGTGAGGCCTCGTTTCTCAGGGCTAAGGAGTCTGAAATGTCCACCTCAAGCCAGGCAGCTGGCAGCAGGAACCTGAGACAGGGTGGGGAAGGGCAGCCCCCAGCAGCACAGAGAGGCTGCCCAGGTGTAGTCCCAGGGCTGAGAATCTAGACTCACGTGGTAGAGGAGGCGTGGTGGGACAGCTTCCGAGGATAATTTGAGGGAAAGAGCTTAGACAGGGAGTTCGAATCCCTGGGTTCTAAACGTGTCTTTGTCCCCTACCGTGTGAGCTCATGCAAGTCAGAAAGCCTCGCTGGGCCCTGTGTCTCCTCTGAGAAGTGAGAAGCTCAGACAGACAAGCCTCGAGGTCCCTTCCATCCTGGGCATGCACGGGCCAATCTGCCGCGTGTGAACATCACTCAACACCCCTGGTCACGCCCTTCTCTGGCCTGGGGCCTGGCTAAAGGCCCTCATTCCAGTGAAACAGAAAGATGGTCAACTTTACTGACTACATTTTAATAACTAAGAAAACTGGGAAAGAACTTTCCAGAACAACTCAAGAGAAAATCCAAGAGCCAAACGCACCAGATGAAACACCTCTCAAAAATAACCAGGAGTTGGCTCCACCGCCTAAGTAGCTGTTTACCCTGAACCACAAAGGAGAGGCAGACAGACGGTGCAGGAAGATACAGGTTAGGTCTGGCGGGGACAGAACTGCAGCTCCCCGCTCAGAGTGACTCACTGTCACGGCCCGAGGAACCCTGGCTCATGGAGAGGCACCTGGCGATCTTGTTTCCATCGTGCTCCGGTCAGTGACCCACTGTGTACCAACGCAAGGGACAGACACTTGCAGTTTTCTGTGATAAACCTCAGCTGCATCCCAAGACAGCACAGTTGGCTACTTGTTGCACACATAGTGCAGCAGCAAATGCTTCCAGAATCTTCTGAGGTCTCAACCCTGACCCAGATGCCTTTTTTTGAAAATAAGGCCATTTTTTCTAGCCTGTGGTGCCAGCACTTTCTCTGTGACCTTGAACAAGTTTCTAAACCTCTCTGAGCCCCAGTTTCTGTATTTGTAAAATAAGACTAATACAGGTATTCACCTCACAGAGTCATTGTTGGGATTAAATGAGATAATATATGCAGAGTGTTTTAGATGAGGACACAGGAAAGTACTCAATATGTATCAGCTACTATATAATTTTTAAAAAATAGACTATTTTTTAGAGCAGTTTTAGGATCATAGCAAAATTGAACAGAAGGTACAGAGATTTCCCATGTACCCTCTACCCCGACACTGCATAGCCTCCCCTGCTATCATACCAACCATGGTGGTACATTTATTACAATCTGTGATCCTACACTGACACACCGTTATCACCCAAAGTCCACAGTTTACATTATGGTTCACTCTTGATATATTCTAAGGATTTTGATAAATGTATAATAACACGTATCCACCATTATAGTACCATACAGAGTAGTTTCACTACCCTAAAAATCCTCTATGCTCTGACTATGCATCCCTTCCTTTTCCCTATAGCTGGCAACCACTGATTGTTTTACTGTCTCCATAGTTTTGCCTTTTCCAGAACGTCATATAGTTGGAATCATACAGTATGTAGCCTCTTCAGATTGGCTTTTTTTACTTAGTAATATGCATTTAAGATTCCTCCATGTCTTTTCATGGCTTGATAGCTCATTTCTTTTTTTTTTTTTAAAGATTTTGTTTATTTATTTATTCCCCCCAAAGCCCCAGTAGATAGTTGTATGTCACAGCTGCACATCCTTCCAGTTGCTGTATGTGGGACGAGGCCCCAGCATGGCCGGAGAAGCGGTGCGTGCCCGGGATCCGAACCCGGGCTGCCAGCAGCGGAGCGCGTGCACTTAACCGCTAAGCCACGGGGCCGGCCTGATAGCTCATTTCTTTTAGGCACTGAATAATATTCCATTGATTGAGTGTACCACAGCTTATTCAGCTATTATATTATTTTTATTATTATTATTTTTCACATTTGTGTGAAAATATAATAATTTGTGCTAGTTTTAGATAGTATGGCCCTGGAGGAACTCATGAAGCAGTTAGTAAGTTACACAGACACACATATGAAATAACCACAGAATAAGATGGTAAACTGTCCATCTGCCCGATGTAACTATACGTATAATTAGCTAGACCGGACAGAATGCTCGACTGGCAGTGCAGAGAGAGAATCGGACGTACATAATCAAGAGCTAATGGTGTGCTCTGGAGAACAAATGCGGAGGGAGGGAGAAGTGGAGCTGCCTGTATCACCAAGAAAAGCTCTTCCCAGGGGAGATCGGGTCCCAGATGATAAGATGGGTAGAGAGTGACTGGGCATTGGAAACCAAGGCAGGTAGCCGACTGAGAAATGCACCGAGTGTAGGGCACGATATGGGAGACCTTAGGAGACTGGAGAGCCAGGAGTCGGAGGACGGGCCCTGCATGCTAAACAGATAATCTAGATGGTTCCATCCAAACACCCAGGAAGAGGTGACAGTGAGTAAGTGCAGAGCTATGAATGTGATGCTACCATGAAGGGACTGGACATTGATGGGGGAGGGCATATCTGGCTTTCCAGGGGGGCTAGGGGGGTGGAAGTCCCTGGAGGCCTGGAGGAGGCCGGAGGCCATTACAGGTGGGAGGTAGAAAATGTCTGTTCCTGAATGTTAAAAATGGGAATGGACAGAAGGATTTGGACGGACATTTTATGAAAATGATTAATAAGTTTTAGTCTTAGACACTTTGAGGTAGAATTGCCTGTGACAAATTAGTCTGAAGTATTAATAAATGTAGGAATTGGTGCTCCAGAAGGAATACGGACAGAGGAAAAACTGAGGAGGTGTACTCACAGCAGATAGAGATAGATAGATAGATGAAAGATAGAGGATAGATGATAGAAAGACATGCAGATAGAGGTATGTACACACATACGTACACACATACATAGTACGTACATACCCCTGCCCAGATTCTGCCATAAAAGAAGGCTGGCTGACTAAAGACCTAATGTGGGGAGGGCAGTGGCCAAGCTTACTTGCAGGCTGAGAGCAAGCAGGGAGCTCTAGGCGGGGCAGTGCCACACTCCCTGGTGCTGCAGCGCACCTGGCCCCACCTGCTGTCCCTTCCCATCCTGGCGGGCTCTCGACCTTCCTGCCTGGGAAGGTGAACCCAGCAGGGGCTGACTGAGGCCTCCGTCGCGGTCTTGCTTCGCTCCTCATCAACAAAGCCTTTCTGTAACTGGCTTGATGACGCGCCCAGCGCAGGCAGATGCTTCAGTGAAGATGATGACTTATTTGCTTTTTTACATGCTGCCTGCCCCCTCCACCCCCAGCCCAGGTTTATGGCAACTCTATTCACAGCTGCCACCCTGACAGGTCCCCTTTGGTATGTGTGAAAAAAAGCTTGAAATCAGTAGATAGGTACGGAAGGTTCCTCCTCTTGATAATCCCAAGTGGATACACTCAAGTTCATCACAGGCCCCTGGCAAGCGGCTTCCTCACCACTAAGGGCCAAGAGAGGAGGAGAGACGTCTGTAGCCATGAGTATGGCTCTCTTCTCTGCTGGCTACTGCCGCCCCCTGGGGACCTGCTCCAGGACATCTACACTGAAGGACAGGGTCTAGCTTGGTAGGAAAAGCGGAGGCTCTAGAGCCAGGACTGCTTCTGCCACTGCAGACGTGGACAGGTCCCCTAGCCTCTTTGTGGCTACATTTCCTTTCCAGGAAGTTGGGATAATAAAGATGGGGCTCTTTTGAGGGACTAACGCACTAATATGTGTGTGATACAACATGAAAGATGAGCTATTTGTCCCAAATTAGGGCCAGTCCAGGGTGGGCTGTGGTAGCCAAGGGTCGGGAAGATCCCCCCTCCCTCATTCCCTTCACCTGCACGTCTGGTTCCCACCCCCACCACCCGCCCCCGGTTCCCTGTGTCCCATCAGTGGCCTGTTGGAAGCATGGCCAGGTGCTCCCCTTCCCCATCCCACCACTGCCCTCCAGGTAGGACCACCCTTCCTGGGGGTCTTTCACCATTTAAGCTCCAGGATGGGGCACTCAGCCCAGCTGAAAACTTGTTTCTATTTGAATGATGAGGAAATCTTACTTTTCGCCTCTCCATCTTTTTCTTCTTTTTGTGAGCAAGATCAGCCCTGAGCTAACATCCTTTGCCAATCCTCCTCTTTTTGCTGAGGAAGATTGGCCCTGGGCTAACATCCGTGTCCATCTTCCTCTACTTTATATGGGACGCTGCCACAGCGTGGCTCGACAAGCGGTGTGTAGGTCTACACCTGGGATCCGAACCTGCGAGCCCTGGGCCACAGAAGCAGAGCGCGCAAACTTAACCGCTATGCCACTGGGCCGGCCCTAACTTTTCGCCCTTTTTCACCCCCAAAGATCCCTTATTATCATTACACATGACTCTCTCCGTGAAGTTTAAGGGTAAAGTCTTGCTAATGACCAGTTTCGAGCCCTTTGGACTCGCCCGTCAGAAACTGTGGCTGTGCATTCGTTAGCACATCATGTCTGCCCTTCTCCATCGGAAAGAAAAGGCAAACTGAAACCATCTCAGGAATATTTCTTAAGAAGCTCAACTTTTTGTTGTGTTGTTTAAGGACTAGTTACGTCTCCACTCTCGGCGGTGTCTGAGCACCGTTTAACCCAGCCTCAGGGGCGCCGGGCCGCGCAGGCTCTGCAGGGACAGCACGCCGTGACCACCGCCAGAACCTGGTCCTTTACCTTTATGTTTTCGGTACAAAAACAGGGCTCTCTATGACGTTGGCCGTGGTGTGTGCTGCCTGTGGCCCCTCTCGTTTTCCAGGAACTTCCCAGGCTTCAACTCTTCCTGGGTTTGGCTACATGGGGCTGGAGCACCTACCAGACTTGGGAGCCCCTTGCAGAATTCAGTCCATTTCAGGCTTGAGGCACCTTGTGGCTATCTTCCCTCTGGAATTTGCCTTCAAGGGGTTGTGCCTGGGCAAACTAAGAAGGAAGTTTCCCTTCCCATCCTCCCTTCCGTGTGCCTCGCCTCCCTACCCTCCCCCAGGCCCAGGGCCCTGGCTTCTCCCTCCATCTCTCTGGAATTACTTCCTCCCAACATTGCACTCCCCACTCAAGCTGGGACTCTCAGTGTTTGGTTCTTAGAACATCAGAGGCCTAGGCAATCATCCCATTCAACCTTTTGATCTGTGAATGAGAAAATTATGTCTCAGAGACTTTACAGAGAGCCGAGGACACACGTCCGGTCTCAGTGAGGCTGGGACAGGATTCCAGGCCTCCTGATCCCTGAGGCAATGGTCCTTTGCCAACATGTGGCTCAGTCACAGGGACTCCCACCGTACACCTTGCTGGGCTCCCCGGGAATTAGACCTTCCTTGTTTTGGTCATCCTGCCTGGCATCTGATCTTCTGCTCATCCGAAGCCTCACCAATCAGAGACGCCAGCTTTGATTCCTTCACTCCTCAAGCATAAAATTCTTCGGCAATACCTGAACTCAGTTTTCGGCATGGATGTTATTACAATTCCCCAGGTTCTAACTTCTAGTTGGAATGGTAGACAAGAGCAACAAAGGATATGGAGCTCTGAATATGCACTGGGCTCTGGGGTCTACTCACAATTCTTCCTTTAATTCTCACCACTGTCCTAGGAGGCAGGTGGGTTTTTGTCTATTCTATTCCACAGCTGAGGACACGGAGCCGTGCAGAGGATAAGGAAGTTGGCCAAGATCACACCACCAGGAAGCACAAGAGCCGATTTCAACCAGGGTCACCTGACTCATGCCGCCAAGCTCACCAGATGTGGGTACAAAAAGTGGGGTCCCTGGACCAGCTGCATCAACGTCACCTGGGAACTCAATAGAAATGCAGATTCTCAGCCCCCACCCAGAACTGCTGAGTCAGAAGTCTGCGGGCGAGGGCTGGCACGCTGTGTTTTCACGGCCTCCATGTGATTCTGATGGGTACACACTGAAGCCCAGGAACCAGTGCACTGGACGCTCAGAGGCCTCTCTGGGATGCTGGGCACCCCAGGATCATTGCAATTCCTCAGTTTAACACATCTATGCATTTTACAACTATAAATCTGGAGGTTCGAGAGACTTTCCAACATGCAAATAGAAGGTGGAGAGGCCCAGTGTGGGGCAGACCCCGGAAGCCCTCACTCCAAGTAATTTTTCTAATCATTAGGTATCAGTCCCTCTTCTGCTGGCCCTGGGCCAGGCCTGAAGATAAATAGCTGAGGACCTAAGATAAATGAAAGCCACACTCTCTCCAAACAGATCAATAATGTTCTCTACCCTAACACGATCTTCTCAGCAGACTGAGAGCAGGTCACTGCCAGCACTTATTTTAGCAAAGCCACAGAGTCCTTTCTGCCCTTCTTAAACATTCCAGTTTTTCATCCATCGTCTGGGCACCAGAGATCAATGATCTCATAGGTGTGGAGAGATGTTAGAATTCTCTGCTGCAGGGGCTGGCCAGGTGGCCTAACAGTTAAGTTCATGTACTCCACTTTGGCAGCCTGGTGTTCGCCAATTTGGATCCTGGGCGCAGACCTACACACCGCTCAATAAGCCATGCTGAGGCGGCATCCCACACAGAGCAACTAGAAGGGTGTACAACTATGACATACAACTATCTACTGGGGCTTTGGGGAGAAAAAAGGGAAAAAAGGAGGAAGATTGGCAACAGATGTTAGCTTAGGGCCAATCTTCCTCCAAAAAATAAATTAATTAATTAAAAAAAAAAGAATTCTCTGCTGCCCTTAAAAGCCCGACTGAAGATACACAATTTATTGTGGCATTTGTCAGGCCGTTGATTGGTTTACATGCCTGTGCTGAGATTAGAGCATATGGGGAGGTGTCTCCAGGAGGAGCAAATCCTAACCCTCATGACGAGAGGCAAGTAGGCACCGTTCATTTCACCTAAGCCATCAGGTGTGCTAAGGCAGCCTCGTGTAGTGCAGCGGAGTCTTAAAATAGACCTTTAACAGATGAGTAGCTTCCAGCGTTTCTCTCCTCACCGCCTGGCTCCCATCTCTCACACACGTCATAGAAATACCTTCTCCCAGGCCACAGTGAGAGACCGGTGTGAGAGAAATGCTGCAGAAAAACGACTTTTGGGAAACTTATGTCTGAACTATGCAAGAGAAACCTGAAGGCCATTTTTTGGTTTTGTTTCCTGCAATATGTTCCACACGTAGTAGGCGAACGATTAAGAGGCATATCGACGACGGCTGCAATGCCTCCTGTCTCTTTCGATGGGCAGGGATGTCAGCTCGCTACTGTTTGGGGTCTGTCTTTATTTTATAACAACAGTCCTCTTTATTCATGTATCCCATTATAAATTCATTCATTATTTATTCCTTTGCACCAGGCATGTACTGGAAAACAGAAACCCAAAGATAAATAAGAATCCTCCCCCCGCACCTTTCCTTCCAGGAGTGGATAGTCTAGAGAGCGAGATTGGCCAGTAACTCTGGCTCCATGTGGCAGGGAGACTAACAAGGGCCGTCTGTGTAGCACCTCGAAATTCCAGAGCGAGCACGCATCTCTCACGACACTGACGGTATCTTGTGAGGGCGACACTCAAGACTGTGACGCTGATTTTAAAGACAAGGAAAAAATGAAGTCGGTTTGATTAAAAGACAACTCCAAATAAGATTTCTCCACCAGCGTTTACAGATTGTGATGCCAGAATTTTGCTTTCTGTGCAAATTTTCTTTTCCCCCCTTGCTAAGCCGCTTGCTAAGATGCGAGTGCCTGAAGACGCCAACAGGCACGGGGGTGACAACGTGCAGGGTTAGGGCAGGCTTTCTGCTTCCCAAATAGACTCTGTTAAGACTCAGAAGTGATGCCATGTCTTCTACGAAAGCAGACTACGAAAATAAAGGGAGTTGTAAATGTTCTAGGTGATGCTGAGCGGGGGAGGGGAGGGAGCAGGGCCCCTCGCTCTGACTCCCTGGGGTGCGTGGATGCGAGAGTGGGCGGCCTGGAGGCCATCCTGGCACGACGACTTCTCTGGGCAACAATACATGTGTCCTCAAGCCCACACAAGCAAGGTCAGCTTGAATGATTAGGCCCTGTGAATAGATGTCCTCAGTATAAAGGTGCAGGGAGGCCAAGAAGGGACCTGTCTCCTTGGCTGGGCTCCCCTCTTGAGAGGCCCAGAGGCACAAGGGAAACGTGCAGAGAGACCCATCTCCTTGGCTGGCCTCTCCTCTTGAGAGGCCCAGAGGCACGAGGGAAACGTGCAGCTTCTCTGCTGCTCGGAGGTGACGCTGCATGGTACGCAGGCAGGCCTGGACCCGGTGGGCCTGTTTGCCTCCTTCTAGTCCCACATTTCACCATCTCGTAACAGAGTTCCTTAGCTGTGCACAGTACGGCAGAGCCCAGAAAACACCGTTCCGCACATTGTCTCTGCGGCCCTTCACAGGCCAGTCTGACAGGTGTTCTTTATCCACATTTTCACAAGGAGGGAACCAAGGCAGGAGATGCCAGCGGCCCTGAGTCACACAGCTGGAAAGTGGCCACGTCAGCTTTGAATGCAGGTTTATTCCTAGTGCACCCGAGCTGAGACCAGACAGAAACCACAGAAGCACATGCCTGCCCACCAGCCGGAGAA
Organism: Ceratotherium simum simum; assembly: GCF_057802395.1. Lineage (NCBI taxonomy): Eukaryota > Metazoa > Chordata > Mammalia > Perissodactyla > Rhinocerotidae > Ceratotherium > Ceratotherium simum. The sequence goes on along the minus strand of NC_141939.1, from coordinate 12,143,588 downwards.
GAGAAAGGGCTGCAGAGGACCAGCACCGTGTGTTCCAAACTGGGAAAAGCTAAATAAAAAGGAAACATCTCTTAGAATGGAAGCCGTATCTTAGAGACATCCGGTTTGGTATTTTGTTTATTTTTCTCTAAAAATGTGAATTGTTCTGGCTTCTTTGTTGACATTATTTTGTTTGACTTGAATATCTGCTGTATGCCAGGCACTGGTTTGCATTCAGATTTTCCAACGCCAAGTCTAGTGAATTTTTCACTCGGGCCCAGCTGTTGTAACCTGCTGCCCAGCTCTTTATCCTCCCTTCCAATTTGTCCTGCTGTAACTCATTCCGAACAAGAAAGGACACAGAGTTTGCAGGAACTTTTTGAGTGTGAGCAAGTGAGATCTGTCTTTGAGTCCACTGGGTCACCATTACTAGGAGGGCTCATCATTACAAGAAAATGTAATACGACAAATACTTAGACAAGCCACGCTCCTCTGCTTGGCCTCTTGGGTTGCCCAGGGTCCCGGGCTGGATAAAGGAGCAACCCTGTGGCTGAAGGGTTTCATTTGCAGTAGAGGAATCTCACACCAGCGCTTTCTGATCTGCAAAAACTGGACATTTCCCCTTCCTAGGGGGTTGCAGAAAATGTCAGTTTCCAAAGTCATTCATTTCCTCTCAAAGCAGGAAGGCATGTGGACTGGGGACCGCAATAGAGCTCTGCCTCCCTGGAATCGGGACCCTTTAGAAATTGCAATTTTGATTGTCACTGAAGAAACGACCACCATTGTCATTTGGGGATCAATACAAACAAGAACGTGGAAACAGAGAAAAGTGCCATTCTCAAGACGCTCAGAGTATTGAAAGCGTGGTTCCCACGGTCAGCCCTTCCAGGGTCCTGCAGAGAACCAAGCAGGGGTATAAACAAGACCCCCATCTTTAAAAAATTTGTTCCCAGAACTAAAAATACTACTTTCCTAGAAAAAAAGTGGAGGTCCTCTGGGCAGTGGCATCTGAGGGAATTTTCCTTATTGAACACCTGGAGTTGTTTGTTATTCATTTGCAAGAATTTCCTTCTAGCTCGCAGCTATTTTGTAGACACCCGGATCATCTGTTCCGAGAGTCAGCTGAAATGTTCCCATGGGGCTGTGCTTCCTGCCGTTGCCTCCTGACCAAGGGCTGTGGGTGATCACTGTCTCCTGGGTTTGGAAAGGAGAAAATGTAACACATAAGAGAGGCAGCTTGGGTAACTTACTTACAAACTTACTCTGTGCTTGTGTTCTAAAGATTCAGAGAAAGAAAAAAACTCTGGCAAAGAAGGAATCTAAGACTTCTGGTCAGTCATTCTATTTGCCTGGACTTTCAGATTGTCATTTATTCTCTACTTTGCCTTGACAGTAAGAAAAATTTCTTTCTAGCTGAATAAGGCCTAATTGCCTGCCTTTGGCTGTGCCCCATGTGCTGAATCCAAACAGTAGCCCCACAAAAATCCTGCAGAAATCCCTTTTCAGATGACCACACCCTCGTCTCTTGCCTGCACTGAGTTGGGATGAAATGAGTATGTTTTCCACGCGTCAGCCCCTTTCTCTGATCGGCTCCCCTGGGCTATGCGGACATTGCTGCACATGGGCCCCAGCGTGTCATGAGTTCTGTCCAAACTGCCCTGGTGAAAAACGTCCAGACTGTGCCAGGGGTATCATCAGAGCAACCCCTGAGAAGGCGGCCCCTGTGGAAAACGAGCTGTGAGGTGCGCCTGCACAGCCGTCTACTCTGTGAATTAACTACTTGCTAATAAGCACTTCTAACTCCTGATCCAGGACTGCAAATGAGAGGTGAAGAAGGTGTTTGCAGTTGGGCTGACAGCGGGCTGCCCCGCCACCTTCTCTCCCATAAACCCCTCTCCCTCACTCCTGCTCTTTGCGTCTTACTTGACCTGCAAGTCCTATATCTTTCCGCTCCAACCCAGCCTCTCTTCCTCAGAATTCCTGGAGCATTTGGCGTGTGAACCAACTATTTGACTGTTATAAATTGCCTTGCAATGGGATTATTTTCACTCGTATGTAATTTTTCTTCTTTTCAACCTGATGACAAACTCTTCAGTGTCAGGGGTGGGTATCATTTACCTTTTGTTCACGTTTTATGGCCACGCCATCATGCTTTGCAAATATTAGGGTCTTAAGAGAATTTGCTCATCTTCCATTCAGTCCACATCCCACATCAACATTCGAGGTGGAGATACAGAAAGTGTCTGTTTCCAGAAAAATCAAGCAGTCAAGCTGTGTGGTCATGAAGGCACTGCCTCGGCATCAGGAGGGGGCCCCACTCTCCAGTCCACCTGCGTGAATTACCTATGTGTGATTTTGTCATAACTGCTCTGGGCCTCACTGTTTTCATTTGTAAAGGGAGGAGATGGTTTCAGATGACCTATAAAAGTCACTTCCAATACTAAGATTCTGCTAATAAACAGGCGTATTTCCTTTCCTGTAAGAAAAGGTGATTTTTATGGAATTAAAGCACCTCTGACTTGCAGTACTGAAGCCCCACGTTGCCCACCCTGCCGCTGATGGAGGGCTTAGCACTCCCCTTCACTCAGAAGGCCTGGTGACGTGGAGCTGGAATCTGCCTCCTTTGAAATCTTCCTCCTTCCAACCTTTGGTTTTCAGTTCTGCCTTTGAAGCTGCATAATCAACGGAATCTGCCTCTCCCACGACAATTCCTCAGACGCTGGCACGAGGGTGTCACAAGCCGCCCCACTTCCCGGGTTAGCCTTTTCCAGCTCTCGCATCTGCTCATCGTTGGACATGCTTTTCAGGCTGCCCTGCTGGCCGGTCCTACGCCCGGGCAGGCCTCATTGGTCAGAGCCAGCTGCAGCGCCCAGATGGCTGCACTCCAGCAAGTGCCCCGGACAATGGGGCCATTATCACCCTGGCAATGGACACGGTACTTTTATTAATACAGCTGAAAATTGCACTAGCTTTTTTTGGCAGTCATGACCCATGTTTAGCTCCAAATAAACATATGGTTATCCAAAACCTCCATGCCCTCTTCAGAGAAAAAGCCAAGTTGTTTCCCCAGTTGTGTTAACAGGCATTATATTTTCTAATTTAATTTTTTATTGAATCAAATTTACTAGCTTCTACTGATTATTTGATTTAAAGGGGTGGTTATTTTGTAATAGGAAATTTTGATAAGAAATTTTTTATACTTTTGAATATTATGTTGCTTGAATAATATTTTAACTTAAAAAAAGAACAACTTTTAGCACTTCTGTTTCTGAAAACAATGTATTTTCTATGTGGATAAATGGTATTTATGATCTTCAGAATTCTGAATTAAAGATGAATCTTTATTCTGTTCACCCATTTCTCATTTTCTAGTGTGTAGATTATTTCAAATATATCAGATTTGTGTTTGGGAAAACTAGGATAATTTGAGCAAAAGAACTATGAGTAATTGAATGATGTTGATTGGAATGAACACTCAGCTGCTCTCTGGGTTGCTTAATTGGAAACAAAATTAATTATGAGAGTCACAGATGAAGTTTTGAAGTTATCAAATTTGCAGACATTTTCAAATCCATCTGTACTTTTTGGTAAATTTCTTGTTGGGGGTGTTGGATTTCAGTAGAATCACTTTATTTTAGCACTTGATAATTAGGCTGGATTTCAGTTTCAGAAGCATCCTGAGACCCTCTTCTTTCAGTTTGCTGCTTGAAGTCATTAGTACCACAGACGTGATGTCACTGAGGAGGAAAAGGCTGGAGGCCTGGAGCATCCAACCAGGAGTATCTGGTGGAATTTAAGACTATGGTGCCAGTGAAATAGGAAGGAGCACCATACTATTCAACTACCAATAGTTGGCTTTAAATGGATTGTTCTATAAATTCAGTCATATGCATTTTTCTTTATAGAAAGTGAAACTAATCTGGAAAAAGGCCTTTGGAAATATTTGTGAAATCATGTGGTCACCCAGATTCAAGCCATCCAGTGTTCTTCCCAGCATAAAAATGAGCCTTTTCTCTGACACTTATCATTTTTAACTACTACCAGGGCTGTATTTTGGATTAGAAAACATCACCCAGCTATTCCTGGAATGCTTGTGTCTGTGTGACATTTTGCTTCTTATTAGCACCTTTTTAAAAATAACATTTTTCTTATAAATGTAATATATATATTTACTGCAGAAAATTAGAAAAGTAAATAAAAGAAGAAAAATAAGCTCGACATCCCAGCCAACATTCTGGTATATTTTCTTATTACTTTTTTTTTTAATTCATAAATATGAATATGTAGGATAATTTTTAAACAAAAAAATCCTTCATTTTGTATATATAATTTTGTAAACACCTTTTTTCTCTTAATTAAACTTTTTTTCTCTTACCCAAAATTATAAAATGAGCAATTCCACATATTATTTACTGTTGTTCAAGTATCCAATCTTTGATGGCAAGTAATATATATTTAGATATTATATGCACATAAATATATAAAAAAAAATTTCTCCTAATTTAGCACATTTAGGTGGCTTCAAATCTTTTGCTGTAATAATGCTGTGATGAATGTCTTTGTGCATAAATCTTTGACCATATACTTGATTATTTATCTTGAATAAATTTCTAGAAGCAAGTTCATTAAGTTTAAAGTAATTAACAGTTGTTAGGGCTCTTGATACATATGAACCAATTGCTTTTAAGGAAACTTTCCAGTATAGATTCATTTTGAGAGGGAATGAGAGTGACCTTCCCACAGCATCCTTTATAGCCCTGAGTCTTATTTTATTTTTCATCTGCCAATTTTATATAAAACAGTAAATTCTAGTTTTAATTTGCATATGTTTGATAACTACTTATGATGAACTTTTCTATGTGTTAGGTATATAGGCTTCTTTTATGAACTGGTTCTTCTCTTTTGCATGTTACAAATTTTATTAACCTTTACCCCCTTTTAAAAGATCTTAGCAGTTGACCTTTTTAAAAATGACTCTCTGGACTGTTTCTGTTTGTGATGGATTGTACTTGTAAATATAAGTTAATTGTGGGTTATGGAGGGTTCAGGCTAGTGATTCTTTCCAAAGTGTTCAGCTCACTTTTCATTCAAACAATCATTCTCTTTCCTTCTGCACTTACATTTCATTGGTTTAGATCACGTTCAAGCAAATTATACAATGTTAACAACAAATTTGGAACCAAACACAACTTGCTTATGGGGCACATATGATTCAACTAGCAGGGCCAGACATACCTGGGTGTAGAAGGGGCCTTCAGGCTGCCTGCACAGTCCAGCGGCCTGGGCCCCAGTCAGTGTATCTGACGGGAATGGAGAGTGAGCGCTGCTTCATCCAACCTGTTGAGAGGAGATCGGCGAAGATGGCTCCTGTGTTTCACATTTGAAGAGGAATTTGACCCCTGCTTTCTCTTCATTTCTTCTTTTCTCCTTTCAACTCTCTGGTTCACCTCTAAGCGTTGGGAAGGTGATTAATTGACACTCCCTTTTATTTCCCTATCAGCCCTTTGACGCTATCCTCAAGCAAGACTTCTTGCAATTTTTGACAGCCATTGTTAATCAAGTCTAATAATGATATGCAGCAAACTCATAAAGGTCTGTTGCATGAATAAGTAAGCAAATGAATAAATGGATGAGCTGCCAAATATGTTAATCATCAAAATCACAACAATCGCTACCCAAAGACTGATGTTCAGGCTATAACAAGGGAAAAATTATCCTTCTGGAGGATGAACATATTTCTCAGAGACCCCTTGACAGCCTATGCAGTACGACTGAGGAAATGTTCTCCAGAAAGGAGCCATGAGACAATAGCCCTGTCACCATGGCATTTGGTGGTTGAAAGAGGCAAGTGGTTGTCCGTATTTTGGGTTGAAAGATTAGTAAGTTCATTTACTTTTTTTTTTTTTGCTGAGAAAGATGATTGTCCCTGAGCTAACATCTGTGCTAGTCTTTCTCTATTTTGTATGTGGGATGCCACCACAGCATGGCTTGATGAGTGGTGTGTAGGTCTGCACCCGGGATCTTAACCTGTGAACACAGGCTGCCAAAGCAGAGCGTGCGAACCTAACCACTACGCCATTGGGCCAGCCCTTCATTTACTTTTGAAACGAAGATGACTTGGTGATCCAGATATCAGATCCTGGACAGAATTAAAGGGCAAAAAAATAGTGGAAAAATGAGTTGAAGAGAATGGAGAAAAAAAATAATTTGGAGGTACTAAAGGAAATACTTTTTGTTTTGTAAACCAGGGACATATTTAAAAAACGAAAAGCAAAACAAACACTTCCCAAGCATACCTGTCACCAGTTATCAACAAACGCTCCCTGCCCACTAGGATCATCGTGTGGAACACCACCTCCAAGCAGTAAGTGCGGTGTCAGCATGCAGTTTCACACGATGCTCTACCTTCCAAAATGGTTTTCTCCATGAAAAATCAGCTTTCAGCGGTGTCAGGAAATGTGTCACATGCACTCTGAAGAAAAACATTTATGGGGAATTTGCTACAAGTCGTTACATCGCAAAGCCCAAGTATAAAAACTGAACAGAAAGTTTCCAAACATAAAATGATGACAGCAGATGTTCTTTGCTTATCGAAGCACACTTTACTGGCCTCTAAAATCTTGCTTCCCCTCACCTGCCACTTCTCTCTAGCTTCCTACTGATGCCCAAAGCCCGAAATGATCTCATTTATAAATGGAGGGAGGCATTAGACATCAACTTCCAAAGCTCATGGAGATAGACAGACTCGTTGGCTCACTTCAGTTCACATGGTAGGAAAAGTGTGAATAATAAGGAGATGGCTCAATGGGCAAAGAGCATTACTTGGGTGCTCATGACTGCACTTCTCCAACTTCACTGTGCACACGAATCCCCTGAGCTTATGAAAAGGCAGATGCTGACTCAATAGTTCTGGGGTGTGGCCCGACATTTCTGAAAGCTCCCAGGCGATGCTCATGCTGCTGGGCTGTGGACCATATATATATATATATATATATTTTTTTTTTTTTTTGAGGACAATCAGCCCTGAGCTAACATCCATGCCAATCCTCCTCTTTTTTCTCCCCAAAGCCCCAGTAGATAGTCGTATGTCATAGTTGCACATCCTTCTAGTTGCTGTATGTGGGACGTGGCCTCAGCATGGCTGGACAAGCGGTGCGTCAGTGCACGCCCGGGATCCGAACCCGGGCTGCAGGCAGCAGAGCGCGCGCACTTAACCGCTAAGCCACAGGGCCGGCCCTGGCTGTGGACCATATTTTGAGCAGCAAGACTCTAGGGTTGGATCTTTACGCATCCTCACAGAGCAGTAGTGCAGACTGTGTGTTCAGTGTGGTAGCCCAGGAGTGCATCTCTTGCTGAGATGGCTACAATATGTGTGGAGGCTAAAATCTTCTGAGAAGGGGAATGCTCAGGTACTAAACTAAAACTAGCTGCTGTAACAAGCAGACCCTGAATCGTGGTGGCTTAACACAACAGAAGTATATTTCCTTCTCATGTATAGTCGAGTCAGCAGTGATATGGCGGCTCGGGTCCATGCAATCATTCAGGGGTTCAGGCTGATGGAGACCTTGCCATCTTCGACACGAAGCTTTCAGGTAGCCCTGGGTCTTGACAGTTAGTGGCAGATGAGGAAAAAGAACCTGAGAGAGGAGCCCCAGTTGGCCTAGCATGACACACCTCACTTCTCCTCATTCTATTGGCAAGAACTAGTCCCATGGCCTCTCCTAGGTTTAAAGCAAACTGAGAAATGTATTCCTTGGCTGGGCAGCCACTTCCCAGGAGCACCTCTACACAGTGGGAGGGAAGCAGGAGGTGTCCCAGGATCATTAGAGAACAATATTCCTTTACTGCGTCTTCCATTGTAACGCAGTTGTTGCTTTCCACAGTGTAGACATTTCCACCTCTAACACCATTTGATTCTGGGAGAAGCTGGCCATTCCAAATAGAAGGTTAGTCCTAAAATGCCATCAATTAGGTGGTGACTCTGGTACAGTGGAATTTAACCTAACATGGCATATTGGGGCATAACCTGGTAAGCAGTAATAAACATCCTGCAGAGGAGTTACTAAACTACAAGTGTGTATGGGGCCCCTTCCCCTGTTCTCATCTTATATGGTGAGAGAAAAGGGGCAAGGAGGAGGTTCACTCATTTTCATGATCCTCAGATCCATGGGCACAAGGGGGGATATGTTTATACCATATCTTTCTCTTTTTTGTTCTTTCACATAAAAATAATCCAACTTTGGGGATTCCTTGTTCATTCTAAAATTTGATGACTCTGGCTGACGGCGCTCTTTCCTCTGGTCTCTCCTAGGTTTTGCAGTGGGACTTTTCTGGCTTGTACCTGCCCTGAGTGCACTCACCTATCTCCGTATTATCACCACAAAGCACAAGTCAAAGCCTTTCCCGGCAACAACAAAAGTCATACTCTTTAAGAACCAGAAATTTAGGTAAATTCATTTTATCCACTTCGCCCTGATTTTTAAAAATCATGAATTTTATAGATTGGATGGACTATTGTACCAAAGGAACATCAGGACATGAATGTGAATTACTTGTGGTTCCCCTTTTGGGTTCCGGGGAGGGCACAGGGCATGAGATCAGAGAACACAGAGGGTGGAGGGAAGCTCGAGTTCGCTCTGCTGCATCTGCGTTTTTCTATCTAATAAAGAGAGTGGGTGTGTCCCTGAGCCGTGGGTGGGAGGGTGAATTCCCTTGATTGTCATGGGGGCTTGAGGGGGAGGGCCTGGCAAGGGGGTCACTGGGTGGGCAGACACAGCCCTCTGAGGCCCAGAGTTGAACCTTCTCCTGGCGCACACCTCCTCCCTCAGTATCACATGTCTCATAATTTTGCCTCAAAGCAGGGTTTCCATGAAAACCATCAATAATGTAAAACTAGCAGTCTTCCTCAGATTAAAGTGTAGCTGGAAATCATGGGCTGCCCAGCAAAGAACATGACTTTGTTTAGGTTTCATTTTCTGAGTTTCATGAGTCAAGGTCAGAGTATTAAAAATATTTACGAGGAGCCAAAATGATACTGTCTTAGTGTGGGTTCCTCAGAAGCAGACCCTGAGACAAGACACCATAGCTATTTCTTAGAGAACGTTCCCGAGAAAACCCATAGTTGAGGAGCTGGGGCTGGTGGGGGAAGAAGGCCAAGTGAAGCTGCAATGTCCACCAAAGGCCCATGGAGGGGACGTCCGCTCTGCCCCACAGGGAGCTCTGGACAGTAAGGGTCACACCTCAGAGCCACCCTGATGGGAGGCTAGGAAAGCCCAGTGTTTATATCCTCACGCAGTCAGTCATCAGTCCTCCTAGTGGGGCTGTGGACGGCTTCTGGGGAGCCAGGATCGAGGGGGTAAAGGGGAGCACTCACAGTGTCTCCTACAGACGACTTTTTGAGGTGAGGCAAAATCATGCCTCAATGCCCTCCAAGACGCGCTGAGGGCTGGCTCATGATGGTCCTCCCTCCCTCCCTCCCTCCCTCCCTTCCTTCATGATGGCTGTCCTTTCCTCTCACCTTCCCTGCTTTCTACCATTTCTATTCACCCAGAGCCCAAGTTAGGGAACAATGAAAAGTGAAATATTTGCCGCCTTCAACGTCTCCCTCCAAGATTGTCATGACAGCCGCAGAGGCTCTCCGCACCCAGCCACCACTAGGCAAGGAGGCGGGAAGCACGTGGGGGCCGCAGGGAGGAAAAAGGCAGCCAGAGGCGCCTGCTGAGAAGTCCAACAGGAGTAGGAAGGGCGGGGCGTTTCCCCCAGCTCCTCCACCACCTCACCCCACCATCCCTGCGCAGCCGCACCCCCTCACCACGCTGTTCTCTCCAGCAGTTGACTCCCAGGCAGCGCTGCCGTGGAGGGAGGCAGCCGCGACGGGGCGGCTGGGCAGTGCTGGCCACCGGAAAACCCGCAAAAGCTGTGGGATCTGCTGGGAGGCCACTGCAGCTGGCCTGGCATTGGGCGCTGAAGATTTACCAAGCACAATTGTGGAGAGATATATTTGTATGGGCTGCACGGAGCCTCCTGGGCTGGAAATGCAGGGCTCTGTTTTGCTGTGTTTTCAGTTCTGGCTTATGCTCCACGGGTACTTTTAAGGAGTCTGTGTTTTTACCTGAAGGAAAAAGGAAGCTACTTTTTTCTGATTCATCTCATGCCACCTGGTGAAAATGTATCGCGCTGTATATTAATGATTTGTGCAATTGTCTGTATGTGTTATACTTCAATAAAATGCTGAAAAATAAACATAGTGCCACATTTTACCTTCAGAGCATCACCAGCATTCACGAAAATCTGTTTTTTTCCTGCCTTGCTCTTAAGTCAACCCAGACAGCACAAAGTGGCTGCCCTTCACCCAGCCTTGATGTCTAGATCCAGGCTCTTGGGCTGGCCACAGCAGACAGCAGCAGGTGAATCCAGAGAGATGGCTTGCTGGTTTCTAGCAGCCACCACCTGGGTAAACCCAGCTGGGAGCATACCTAAGGTCACAGAGAAGGGGGAAACCCCAGACAAATGAAAGGAAAATACTGTCAGTTTTCCAAGAATGTGAGTCCCACCTCTCAATAGGGTGGATGTGAAAACTGTGGCACTCACTCAATTATTTATGGTACATTTCCAGTCTGCTGGAAATATTTTGCAGTTTATAAGCAGAGCTAACTGCCTATTATTCTGCTTACTTGCGTGGCCTACATATTCTGAAATAGAATTCTGAAGGAAGGTTCTAGTGCTGAACAAGCAGATGGGAGAGATCATTTAATCCTTCTGAGCCCCAGCCTCTGCGTGTAAAACTCCCCCAGACTCCCCACATCTGACCTCAAACTATACTCAGGACATGGGATTCTAGACTTCTTCTCACCCCTAAATAGCATGTGACCTTGAATAACTCCTTTCTGTTCTAAAATTCTCTCACGTGTGAAAGGCTTTTGAAGAAGAGATGCTAAAGAAAAACTGAAAACCAGGTCGAAAAACATTTTGAGTGTTTTCTTCAATTGGTAGAATTCCAACTATTAACCAGTGCAAGTACATTTTAGAAGCTATCTCTCCTGGGACGTGTGCTGGGATTAAACGTAAATGAAATCAGGATTTTTTCCTCTCCCTCTGACATACTTGTTCCCTTTCTCAATGAATGGCTTTTCCAAGGCTGATAACTGCTAACAGGGGTCTTTCACCAATTCTGACGCCATGACTATATATATTTTTGTCTCCAAGGGGACTATTCCTTTGTAATTGAGAGCCTTCCAAGGATGCTTCTGCAGCACGCAAGCTCCACTTTGATAGAGGTTCACTGAGAGCTCCCAGAAAGCTTGCCATTTAACCTGAAACTGTGATTAACACACACATCAATCAAAGGCCCAGTAGGATACAAGTTTTAAATTGAAAACATTAAAAAATATATATTTTTTCTAGTGATAGAAATAGTATATTCAATTTAGAAAGGCATAAATGTGAGAAGTAAATGAACATCACTCATAATCTCAATACCTAGAGGTAGTGACTAGGAACATGTTGGGGAGGGGATGTGTGTGTGTATAATATGTATATATTATACATATTATATATATAATATGTGTATATTATACACACACACATAAAATTCTATTGAATGTACTTTCATATTTTATCTTTTTCAGATGATATTACACTGTATCTTCTTATACCATCACATATTCTTTCTAAAAATTATGCATTATTTAACATTTACAAAAAGATAGGAAGAACATTCTTTTAGCCATTCCCCAGCAAAAGAAATACAATACTCTAACATAGCTGAACACCCCTGTGTGCCTGCTCCCCGTTCTCATTCATTTTCCCCTACTAAGAGGCAACCTTCTTTCAGATTTTGGTGATTACTATCCTATACATTTCTTTATACCTTTCCCTCATATATTTATATTCTTAAACAAGATATAATATCGTTTTTCATATTTTTTAAATGAAATAAATGGTGCCTTGTTTTTATACATTTTTCTTCCCTTTGCTTTTGGTCCCCCTGTTATATTCAAGAGATGGATTCCCCCTTGTGGACTGTGTCCCTCTAGGCCGTTCATCCCCCCTGGTACCTGGGACACCACTGTACGAGGGTGCTGCAATGTGTCCGCCATCCCACTGATGGACATGTGTGTTGTTTCCAGTGTTCCTTCTGTTACAGACATTGTCACCATCAACATTCTTGGCCATGTCTTCTTTCTCATGTATTCGAGAGTTTCCCTAGGGAATAAACCTGGAGTGGAGTTATTGGGTATATGCATCTTCCACCTGACTAGATGTTGCCAAAGTCATCTTCAAAGTGGTTCTAGCAGCTTTGTTCCCACAAGCAGTGCATAGAACCCATATTGCTTCATGTCCTTCTCAATACACAAGATTGTCAGACTTTCAGATTTTTACCAGTCTGATGAGTATAGAATGGTATGTCACTGTGGTTTTAACTAGCATTGCTCATTATTCAAAAACACAATTTTTAATGGATGCATAATGATATTCCATCTTAAGGAAGAGACTACGATTTATTCATTCTTCCTTTATTATTGGACATACAGTGTGCTCCCAGCTTTTCACTATACAAACAGTCCTTCATTGAATATCCTTGTACCTAATTTTTTAACCAAATGGCTGATGTCTATTCCTTAGGATAAATGTGTGAAGATATACATTACTCAAAGTGCTGGCACAAGTTGCCAAATTTCCCCTTATTTCCCCATTTGCTCATCACCCAGCAACTTCTGAGTACGTCTATTTGCTTGCACTTCTGTCAACACTGGTTTAATGTTATTTAATAAAGAGTATTTATCAATTTAATAGGTGAACAATTGTAAGTTGTTTAAATTTGCATGTTACTTCCTTATTGATGAATTCAGTCTTGTTTTTATATGTTTATTGATTATTTCTAATTATTACTTTGTAAATTATAAACACATTCTTCTTACTCGTTTTTAAATTGAGTGTCTACAGAATGGGATAGCTTGAACTTTGAAAATATTGCAAATTTTCTATCAATACAATTGCGGGAAAATTTCCCCTAAGCAAACAAGCTATTCTGTATAAAGATGTACGTCCAGATCAGATTATTGATAATCAAGTAACATGATACCATTAGGAGATAATTACATGGACTCAGAACTTTTGGATTCTTTGGTTTTGATTTTAGTTTGAGCCAAGTGACTTCATAATGTTTCTTAATAATTATAAGCCTGGCATTAATAGGTTTTATATTGAAGATAAAATATGTAAAAAGAATAATATCTATAAATCCAGTGTAAGTATTTAGTTGAGAGAAATCTCACAAGACCAGATAGTTCTTCCACATACTCACGCACAACCTCATGTCGAACTTCGTAATTAAATGTGGTTACAGATGAGAACATAATTCAGGGCTGAGACAATTTTCTACTAGGACGCAGAGCCTCTGGCTAAGAGAAAAGTCATAAAACATGCTGGTAATGAAGCTCATTTGCAAGGGAAATGCAGCATTTGTGCGAGCTGAGCTGATTGCTTTCCTTAAATGGAAATAAGATTGCCGTCTTTTAAACCTGATAGGGAGACTCTCTCGATATTTCTCTCAGGAAGCCTCTGCCTGTCTCCCCAGTCTTGTCTTCCCCTCCCTACACTGGGGTGAGAAGGCTTAAGATGTTGACGTGGCACAATTCATAAATATGAAGAATTGTAAGAAAACAGCTGGTTTGAAGTGAAATGAAATACCTATGAATCTGAGGGAAATATAGCGTAGAAAAGACAAGCCCAAAGGCCAAGAATCTAAACATACATGCAGTCTAATGTCCTAATCGACGGTAGTCATATTCTATAAATTCGCCACGGACACTGACTTAATGAGAACTGATCTGCTGCTCCTAGGAGAAATACAGGACGAGGTTCCTGCGAGCAACTGGTAAACTGATCAATACATAGCCTTGTTCTATGTGTGTTTCTGTTTAAAGATGCCTTATTTGATATCTATTGTCGATTCATTGACATTGAACTCATGGCCAACAGCACTGCAACTCAGGCCTGAAGGAAGCTCATCTAATAGCCACATTTTCTACCTAAGGCACATCACAGCCTTCTTGTGCTTAGGAACGCTAGACAGCACTTCGGCACTATTCGTGGGGGCCATTTTAAATGTGAAATCCCCAACAAAAAGCACAAAAATGCAAAAGTTTAGTGGTACTGACTAGACTGGGAAGAGGACACGTTTTTACAGCATGAGGGCTGAGACAAGAGGCAGAGGATGGCCTTATTCCACCTCAGCTGGGAACGTGCACGTTGGGCAATCAAACCTTTTCTCCCCCTGCACACGTCCATAAATGACCACAAAAGCACCAAGAGTATTGATGTGGGGGTTGCAAACAAATTTTAGTGAGTAAGCAAATTCATAAACACAGAATCCACAAATACTGAGGACCAACTGTATTTTAAATGTACTGCTTCAGTCTTGCCTTTTTCTAGGAACTGGGGGTGAAGCTAAGTTTTGCCCATTGTGGCAGACACTTGTTTCTACCTCTGTTCCTTTTTTCCTGATAACATTGCTTAGTTTTTCCAAAGAAACTCCTCTTCCTCCACAATGAGCATTTTTTTTTGTGTGTGAGGAAGATCAGCCCTGAGCTCACATCCGATGCCAATCCTCCTTTTTTTGCTGAAGAAGATTGGCCCTGGGCTAACACCCGTGCCCACCTTCCTCTACTTTATAAGGGATGCCGCCACAGCATGGGCTTGACAAGCAGTGCGCCTGTGCCTGAGATCCGAACCTGAGAATCCCGGGGTGCTGAAGCCGAGCACACCCACTTAACTGCTGCGCCACTGGGCGGCCCCCACAATGAGCATTCTTGATGGTGCTTCAATCAACAATCCTGTTCTCTTATGACCAAGGGAGGGACATACCACCCAAGCAAGACCAAGAGGAATCTCTTCTTTGGGAACGTGACTCTTGAGCTGAGTGACACAGGATGGAAAGCAGTTGAAGCTGATTCATACAGACAGTGACACCTCCAGGAGACGCTCCTCTGGTTCCTACACTCTACAGCCCCACATCTGCTCTGGCTCATGTCCTTTTAGCTTCTTTCCAGATTATCAGCTACTTCCCATCCTTCCATTTGATTCCTTTTCTGCTTCAGTTAGCCAGCGTGAGTTTCTGTTGATTTTGACCAAAGGACCTTGGCTAATATACATCCTAAAAGGTGAGGAGGGAGGTACTTATTCCCCCTTGGCTGCTTCTTCTCAAGTATAGCAATTTCTATTCATGGATCAGGGAAGAGCCAACTGAAAGAAGCAGGATCTGATTACCCACATATTTTAGGGCCAGAGACTGTGGCCGTCAAATGAAATTGTGGGTAATGACCACACACTTTTAGTGCATATGCTTGGCATTTGTTTTTTTTAAAAAACTATAGTACACTCATTGATGGAAAAGGACACACAGATATGCACATCAGTCTGGCCATCTATAGCTTCATTTGTTGATAGTCAAACCTCAACAGCCTCAGAGAGGCCTACCTCAGGTTTCTATCAATAGTACTAAGCAGCTGGTGGAAAATAGAAGGTTCTGGAGAGCAAGAACTACTGTCCTCTTCTTTCCTAATTCTCTAACTCTAGTGAATAAAGTAAGGTCTCTATTATTACTTCTCATTCAAATGAATGGCAAAACTCAACATATCCAAAGTTTCTTTAATTAAAAAATTGGCCTTATTATTATTGTTGTTGAAATGGAAAGTTGGGTTTGTATTATAACATATAAGGGTACTCCTAGTATTTTTACTTGAAAAGTGATGACAAAATTAGCCTATTTTAAAGGCAGCTGTTTCTAAAATCCCACTGAGTCCATGTATTCATCCACTTAATAAACTTCTAACAAGCGCTTGCTGTGTTTCAGGCACTGAGCTAAACATCAGGGATCCAGAGATTCACTCCATCATTCACCAACATTGGCTGAGTGCTTCAGGAGACCCAAGTTTCCGCCTCTGGGATCACTCATCCTGGTGGAAGAGGTTTACTTATAAACAAATGACAGTAAAATACACTCCACTCTTATTTATTTTGTAGACCTTAGCTACTCAGAGTGTGCCGTGAACCAGCAGCATCGCATTCCCTGAGATCTTATTAGAAATTCAGGGGCAGATGAAGGAAAATAGAGTGGTTTAAAGGTGTGGGTTAAGAAGAGTCAAACTGTATAAGCCAGGCCAAGAATTAGGCCTTTAGGAGTGAAGAGCTTTGCTTTTCAGAAATACAGCCCTGGCAGCTACACCAGAATGGACTGTCATAGGGAAATCTAAGGTGACAGGAAAACTATAAACTAGACAAACACCCAAAGACCAACTCCATTAATCCCAGTCCCTCCATGCACCTTCTTGTCTCCATTGCACTGTGGGTGACTGTACTTTCTAGATAAGAGCCTCTTCAGCTTCACCGGAATCATCATGGTCAATAAATATCTTTCTAGAACCTACCATGCTGGCTGTGGTATCAGGCCGTGAAGGGTGCTCAAGGATGAACAGCTCATGGATGTGCCCTTCCAGATGTCTACAGTTAGCTTGGGAAGCTTGGAAGGTTGAGTTGTGCTCATAAAAGATGATTATAATATAAGAGCATATACTTCTAGTGCCAAACAAAAAGTAGAGTCAGTAAATGCCACGGGAAGAGGAAGGCGTCCCTCTGGCTCGAGTTTTTGGGAAGAGTGTTTAGAGAATGTGGGGTTGGAAGTGAGTCTTGAATGGCCTCTCCACCCCTGTCAGTAGAAGAAAATTCTCAGGCTAATTCTTAATGTCCACTCAGGGTCAATTCTAATAGTGTAGGATTATTAACGAGGCACAATTAAAACTGAGGAATTCTACACTCAGGTGAAGAAATGCCACATTACTTAATTTTCTGAAATCACATTGAAACTCTGCCCAAGTCTTATTTGCCAGGATGCAGAGAAATTCCAATTTCAATCATAAATGGGGCTCCCTAGGCACCATTCAGAATCATGCCCTGGAACTTGTGGAAAGGTCCCCTGTTCTCCAGACCATATTGACCCCTGTTGACATCTTCATTGTCTAAGTTCTGACATCCCTTGAAGGGAGTCTATGTTGCTTCCAAGCCAGATTTGAGATTAGGACTCTGGGATTAGGTCGAGAGCCCCGGCCTGGGGCTCCTTTCCACCTGGAGGGTGGGCCATCCAGCATCTCCACCCTGAGGCTCTGCCTCTTTCTGGGATACTGAGGTGGTGCACCGATTTCTTCTATGCCTGCAAGTCTGTCCTCTATCTCCTCACCCCCTGGGGGAGTTCTCCCTGCTATTCCTTCCACTTGCCTTTCAAACCAGGGTTGAGCTTCTGTGGTAAGCAGAAAAGTGGCCCCAAGAAGTCCATGTCCGCATTCCCGGAAATTGTGAATATGTTACCTTATAGGGCAAAGGGACTTTGCAGATGTGATTGAGGATTGTGAGATGGGGAGATTATCCTGGATTGTCTGGGTGAGCCAACATAATCACAAAGGTCCTTATAAGCAAAGGAGGGAGGTGGGAGAGTCAGAGAGATTTGAAGATGCTGGGTTTGAAGATAGAGGAAGAGACTATGAGCCAAGGACAGCTGACAGCAAAGGCAAGGGAACAGATCCTCCCCTGAACCTTCAGAAGGAACAAAACTCTATTGATACCTTAATTTTAGCCCAGTGAAACCCGTTTCAGACTTCTGACCACCAGAACTGTAAGATAATAAATTTGTGTTGTTTTAAGTCACTAAATTCATGTTAATTTGTTACAGCAGTAATAGGAGACTTCTACAGACCTCCTTTCCTGAGCAGGGGCTGAGTGGAGGGGTGAGGGGATCAAACCTACCAGCTTCGCTTCTTACTACATTGCCAAAACAGTAATCACAGACTCATTCGACCATCAAGCTAAATGGAGCTGGCTGCCTCGGGAGGGAGGCCTATTCCTGTGCTGAAGGAGTTTGAGGCCACTTGTCAGAGATGTTTTGGAAGGGATTCATGCTATTGTGTGTGTAGGAGTTGGGGCAAGAAAGGATTAGTCTAGAATGTCCTCTTCAGCGCTTTCTATACCTGAGTTTTCATTATTTTGAATTAAAAAAGAAAACCGCCTTTCTTCTTTATGATCAAATAACAAATCCCTTGTTCTAAACACTCGATCTTTTTTTGTTTTTGCATTTTGAGATGGTAATGTAAGCTGCCAAGATGGTTGATAATCCTTTATTTGAGTAACATTCAAATAGCAAAAGGGGCTTAAACACCACACATGGTGTGCTATGGGAATCTGGTTCATTTGGCATTTTCTACAAAAGAGAATTTTCAGTGTCCCAAAGCAAGCCAACCTGCCCCATGACAGCTAATGACCCGAGTCTGTCAACCTCTGCTCAGCCACATCTGGTCCTCAGTCCCAGAGCCAAACTTGAGAAATATTTTGGACGCAGTGGATTACAGAACATTGTCTGGGAAGAGCCAGCTCTCAGGCTCATCCCTATATCTGGGAGTCAAGCTGGGGCAGAACTGGGAAACAAGCCGAGTGTGTGCTGGGCTTCAGGAGCCTCAGTTTTCTCATCTGTAACAACACCTGGGGGTGACAGCTCCTGGGAGTGACAATCCCTGGGTCACAGGGTTTTTGAAAGGACTGAATGAGTGTGCAGAGCACAGCATTTGGCAGATGCAAGACCTTCAGTAAACGAGTTTCTGGGACCCTCTTTGACAATATTTAGCACTTCTCCATTGCCAGAGACTAAGAGTCCACCTCCTTCTCCAGGTAGGACCTGGCCTTCAAATTCAGATAGTATAGTTGCTTTTAACTTTACCTCTCCAGAGAACTTGAACATTAAATGTGCTTCCCAGAGAGGGCAATGCTTAACCCAAAGGAAAGCAGTCAAATGTTTGTGGTTTGGGTGCAGAGTCACAGGGCAGAGAGGACACTGGGCTGGGGGAGATGTGGCTGAGCTTGGAGGACGTCACTGGGCGGCATCTTGCTCCCTCCACTGGTGGCTCGCTTAGCACCACACAGAGTGTGCACAACCTTGGCCTTCCGTCTCCTGGGGGGTGTCCTTCAGGCACAAGCAAGGCTGAACAAGGGCAGGCCTGGCCCCATCCAGCTCTCTCGGGAGGAGCAAGGGCCGCCCTACTGGCGGCAGCCTGCCAGCACCACCTTCCCGGGACACACAGCACGTGGCAACAAAACAAAAAACGAATGACCTACAAATGGAATTTTATTTCTTATTCTGCATAAAAGCTTCTAACTGAAACAGTTTGTCTCCACCACCTCTCTCTGGGCACAATCACCCCCATCTGCCAGTCTTACATTCTGGTGGGCCTTCCATTCCAACTCAAGCACACTCAAAACAGTCATTTCCCAGCTCTGGGGAGTTCATGTCACCTCCCTCAACCCCGGTTTTCCCAAATGAGGCTGTGAGGCTGGGGTCATAACTTGTTTTAGGCTCTGATGATTTTTTGACCTCTGATCTTTAGACTACATCTGAAGATGGAGCACTCTGTGAGAAGCATTCATGAGCAAATGACTTTTCTTGTCTCTCATGGGTTAATAAGGTGAATGGAAGACTGCCCAAACTCAGAAAAACAGCACTTCCCCTATTCGCAGGAGTGCACGGACCAGAATTACCGTGTTTTTATCACACTCAGTGACCGCCCGGTCCTTCTTTCCCCGCTAATCACCCCCCACTCAGGACCAGAGTGGGCCACCAGTAATCAAGCACTCTACCTACGTTCTCATGATATCAGGCAGAAATCCCAAGGATACTGTCTGAATCTCTCCACACACCCTGAGAAAAGTACAGGCTTCCCCACAAACCTGTATTTGAGTGTGTGTTTACTTCTTACTCCTTTTAGATAGGCAGAATAATGCCCTGCCCACCCCCACTCCCCACAGATATCTATATCCTAATTCCCAGACCCTAATTACCAGAATTTGTTCCTTAGATGGCATAAGGGACTTTGCAGGAGTGATTAAGTTAAAAACAACTGAGATGAGGAGATGATCTTGCTTGAGCCCAACAGGAGTCCTGATGATCACAAGAGTCCTGACAAGGGAAAGAAGGAGGCAGGAAGTCAGAGGCAGAGAGATGTGACAGGGAAGCACACAGCGGAGAGATGGCAGCAGGAGAAGGACTCGGCCCGTGGTCCTCCCGTGAAGGAAGAAGGGGCCATGAGTTAAGGAATGCAGGCAGCCTCTAGAAGCTGGAAAAGACACGGAATAGATTCTCCCCTAGAGGCTCCAGAGGGAACTGCCAATACCTTGCTCTTCGCCAGGAGAAACCCGTATCTGACTTCTTACCTACAGAACTGTAAGATAATACATTTGAATTGTTTTAAACCACTAAGTTTGTGGTAATTTGTTACAGCAGCAATAGGAAACCAATACACTCCTTCAAAATGAAATTAATAAAATCCATTCCGTAAGATTTCTTTCAAATAGCTATGGCTTCTTAGCCACCAACCCCAAGCAGTACAAGTGCAGTGTATCTGTTCCAAGGCTACCTTTGTAGGGACGATATCGACACAGAGATGGAGTAGGAACATCTCCAGACCACATGGTTAATTAGATGTCACACTGGCTCTAGAGGTTGGGCCTGTGGGCTCTGTCAGGCTGTCTTTCCAGGAAAGGCAGGCTCAGTGCCGTCTTCCTTGTGCATTTTGTCCCATGACATCAATTGCATGTGTTTTGTTCTTGCTATAATCTCCTGACACACATACACCCCCCAAAAATAAAGGGGAAAAAGCTTTCTTTAATGATGTCCCTCAATTTAAATCACTCTTCTAAACAGAACAATGCCTAAATTATCTCAGAGTTTCAAGATAATTCAGTTAAAAAGAATTAATTGAATTATGCTTTATGTTGCCTTATAAATCAGAGGTGTACAAAAGATAGTCTCTGCCTTGTGTAGATCAGCCATCTGGGTTGAGAAGAGGGAGGAGAGGATGACAGTGTCTTAGTTTTATTACGAAGGTGCTCAGAGAACAGAGTGATACAAGCTCCTCGGATGAGGACTTTGTTCTCCTCACCCTGCTGAAGCTCCATTTGGTCTGGATAAACAACCATCCCTCGGACACTCGCGATCTCCTCTTCACTAGCATCTTTCTCTCTTGCCCCTAATGAGACCCAGCCTCAGGTGTGACCTTCACTGCTCTTTCCCTATGTTCTCCCTTAGAGGTAGCCTGCCCTCCTCGTCCACACCCCTGACGCATCCCTCTGCCAAGTCCCCACCTCGCAGCTCTGGGCCGAGACGACTCCCCTCAGATGTCTTGACGCCACATCAGACAAGTCCAAACCCAGCCCTGCCCTCTTCTCACCCAAATAGCCACGGCTGCTTTGCATCCCCGCCTCTGGAGGTGGCTCTATCGCTTCCTGAAGCTTGAAAGCATAAGTTGTATTTGGCTCACTGCTTCACTAATTCGAGTTCTAAGTTCATTGCTTTGTTGTTCATTTTTATTATATCTCTCATTCATTAAATGCTTGCCAGTTGAGCCAGACATTGTAGTCCATCATCTCATGTAATTTCTACAGACCCTATGAGATAGATGTTATTATATCCATTTCAGAGAAGAAACTGACACTGAGAGAAGTCAAGTTCTCATGGCTGGTGAGCAGCAAGCCTGAGAGTCAACTTGGGTCTGTCTGACTTGACTTCTGTGTTCATTAGGTTTTTAATTTTTTATGTTTTATGATGCTTTGACATCTCAGGGCCTTGTGGACCTGGGGAGGGACTGCCCCTCCCTGGGTTAGCAATTTCCTAGAGAAAGCAAACAGCTAGCCTGTGAGCACGCCTTTGATATGCAAACTAACCAGTCCAGAGCCCCATGCTCCCAACCACTTCCTTTACCTAACTCTCACACACCAAGCCAATGTTTCCCCTGCCCAAAAGCACCCTAGGGCCAGGTACCAGCAAACTAGGCACCACCCCTGTAGCCCAGATCTCACTGAAATTATTCAAACTAGCCAATCCTGAGTTGACTCAGCGTACCTACACTGCTTCACCCACTTCTTACCAGGAAAGCCACAATAAAGGCTCAGGCCAAAGCCGCCCCTCGCATCTTCCGCCCCCAGACTGTGCCTGGTACTTCCCCATGTGGCCCTGTGTGGTGCGGCCCGCCCTCGCCCGCTTGGGAACTATGAGTAATAACTCTTCCTTCAAGGCAGCTGTCTGTCATCTTACCACACCCGATTAAAACACAATTCTGGGTATATTTGAAAACAACTTCCTGTCTCACCCTGCTTCCTCCCATTTCATCTTTTCCTTGTCTCTTAACCTGGGGATTCTCCTTAATCCTACTTCTAGCAGCACTGTCATTTCAAGACAGGTCAGGACCTTCTCAGCCGGAACTGCACATTAGAATCACCTGGTGAACTTTGAACGTAGCCACGCCTCCCTCACTCCACCCCAGAGATTCTGAACCAATTGTTCTGAGGTGGGGTGCACTCTCCAACTTGGGTGGGCATCAGAATCACCTGAAGGGCTTGTTACAACATAGACTGCCTGAACCCACCACCAGAATTTCTAATTTAGTAGTCCTGAGATAGAGCCTGAGAAATTGCATCCTAACAAGTCCCCGGTGGTGTTAAACTGGCTCGAGCATTCATAATTTTTAAAGAACACCAGGTTATTCTAATGGGCAGTCAAGGCTGAGAACCCCTGACCCTGACCAAAGTCAAATGGAGAATATCATAAATTTGAATCATGAGTGAATTACTTTTTTAAAAAAGATTATAAAGATTGATCCCAATAAAGAACCATGGGCTTCTAGAAGTCAGTGGAATCCTCTGACAAACTATAAATGGTATCTTCTCGACCTCTCCATTTCGGTTGCATGATCTTGAGCACAAATATGAGGCCTTCTCAGTACCAGGGGTTTGCATGGCTTTTATGTGTGCAGATGAAGGTGAACCTAGCTGAGGCCTGTGATGACGGAGGACAGAACCGTGCTTTACTTAAACCAGCAGGTCCCCGGCTGGGGCGGGTGTGTCTGCAGCAGCGACATGGTCACTGAGTTTGCAGGGCGAGGCCCTGGCGTAGTCAGGAGGAAAACATGGCCCTCGTGCAGCGTCACGTTTATTCCATAAAGACTGTAGTGTGGATTGCTCAAAGAGAATGGCTTTGAATACATTCCTGACCCAGCTTCTGAGGAATGTGGATCAAACTGTAATTGGCTATTTAACGAAACTCTGAGCATCTAGTAAGACAATGTGAAAATTATAGGATCCAGTAGCCGGATGAGGAAGAGGGGGAGCGTGAGGGTTAAAGCACCCCCACTCCGTATCCTGACCTCCCCAAACCCTGCCAGTAATTCAGATAAGCCCCGCCCACCCCCACCCAGTGCCACGGTAGAGCAAATTGCTCTGGGGACCTATGCAAAACACTATTGCTGTAGCTAGTTCTACAGTTTCTGGATATGCCCGAGTTTCAATTGCCTCCAAACCATAAACACGTAGAGGATCACCTTTGGCACTTCCTGAAGAAACAAACTGAGGAAGCACTGGGAATGTTCCCTTGCACAAACATCTTCTGCCACGATGAGAGTTTTCCCTGGGCTAAGGCATCGTCCACACAAAATTCTGGCTAGAACAAATACGTCTTTCCTGGAGGGGGCTCTCACATGTTCAGTTTGTCAGATTACCTGGTTGAAACCTTCAGAAGCATCGCTGAAAGAAAGGACAGAGAATAGGTGAATTTTGATAAGGTCTAGGGTGGGGCCAGGCAAAGAAGTAGACAGTCAAAAAGTACTAAGAGGAGGGGCCGGCCCGTGGCGTAGCGGTTAAGTGCACGCGCTCCCCTGGTGGTCCGGGTTTGGATCCTGGGCGTGCACTGACGCACCGCTTGTCAGGCCATGCTGTGGCAGCGTCCCATATAAAGTAGAGGAAGATGGGCACGGGTGTTAGCCCAGAGCCAGTCTTCCTCAGCATAAAAAGGGGGAGGATTGGCATGGATGTTAGCTCAGAGCTAGTCTTCACACACACACACACAAAAATGTACTAAGAGGAAATTGGGAGCACAGGGTGGGAGGGAGCTAGTGGCAGATGGGGGAGGTGCTCAGCAGACGGAGAGGGGCATTTAGGGGAAGGGCCATGGGAGGGTTGGGGGGTGGGAAAGTGCATCAATGGCAACTTGCTGGAGGATACTGTCCCCCAGGCTTGGCCCCGAGTACTGGGGAGTATTCTTTTTTTTTTTTTTTTTTTTAACGAGGAAGATCAGCCCTGAGCTAACATCCGATGCCAATCCTCCTCTTTTTGCTGAAGAAGATTGGCCCTGGGCTAACATCTGTGCCCATCTTCCTCCACTTTATATGAGACGCCGCCACAGCATGGCTTGGCAAGCCGTGCATCAGTGCATGCCCGGGATCCGAACCTGGGAACCCTCGGCCGCGGAAGCGGAGTGCACGCACTTAACCAGTGCGCCACCCTGGGGCATATTCCTACTTGAGAACACAGCACTGGGACCCTGCAGCAGGAGGGGGACCTTGGCTTCAACGTCTGCTGCTGTCATTTAATAAGGAGACCACCTGCCAGGCCGACCTTCCTGGGAGGTCATGAAAACCAAATGAAATCCATAGAGTTAGCACGGAGCACAGGGACAGAGGAGTCAGATAGGCATAAAGTGTCAGCAGAATCTGAAGGGTCCCCATGATCAGGGCCCTGGTTCACTGATTCCTCCTGTCCATAAAAGATAATTTTTAGCTTGCTTCACCACATTTTTATGGTTTCTTTAGAATAATGCGATGAAAAAGCCGTGTATGACATTGACCTGAAATGCTGTTAACTAGACCAAGGGAATGGATTTCTCCGCTCGCTGAATCGTGTGCGTCTCTGCTCTCACTTCTTCATATTTTCCTACGAGTGGTCTCTCTCCACCACCGCCTGGAAGGCGCACGGATCACACACGCAGTGGGGACTCTACTTGTTTTCCCATACTCTCCTGGGGACGAAATACAGACACGCAGCTCTCAGCCTCCGATTTCCCTGATTGAGGATGTTCGGAGTCATTCCAGATCATCTGTAAATTGGCTCACACTAAATTACTTCTGTCTCTGGTGCTAAGGCAGCGTTTAGACCTCCCCTTTAAAATGTCTTCCTTCCGGCGCCTCCTTTGCGGCACACTCCAGATCCACCAACAGTCTCCTGAAGCGTTTCGAGCGCTTCGGCCTGCAACTATGAGACTGCCTTTCGCTGGTTTTGAAGGATGCTCACGAATGTGACAAACCCCATGCAAGTCTCAAGGCTCTCCGTTACCGTGAATTGTTTTAGGATGTGCTTTTCGAGTCCCTAACTCCTCTGGCTCAGATAAGAAAGTGATTGGAAGGCTACTGAACTACAGTCCAACTAAGGCCATGCAGAGTACCCAGCGAGAGGGTGAAAAATGACAACCCCACTCCCCAAAAGGGAACATGACTGCTTAAGAGCAGATGGCCCCTTAGTTTATGGTGGTTTTCAAACTCTCATCCCTGAAGCTCTGGGGTTCCCTGAGGGCTCTCTGGGGTGTCTCCCCAGGAGGTGAGGGCGAGTCCAGCAGTTGAGAGAACTCTGCTCCTTCCTGCCCCACAGCAGCCTTCTTTATATGGCCTATCTGAGATCTTATCTGACCAAAGGGGGAAGTCCAGAGAAGCGAAAAATGATTCTCTTCAAAACAGTCGTCTTTCTCTGTTTAAAATTCTGTTTCATTGTTATTAAACGGGAATACATGCAGATGGGTGAAAAAGCTAAGTAACATTGGAAAACTTGTAACAAAAAGTGGGGAGGGCTCACAGACCTATCCACTGAAACAATGTCCCATGTTCAGCCCCGTGTCCAGCCCCGGGTCCCACGCCTGCTCCCATCCCAGAGTCCGCAGGGCTCCGCTCCCCGGAAAACGGGCCGGCCTGCTCTTCTCGCCTCAACGGCTCTGCCTTCCTTCTCCCGGCGTTTTGTTGAAGCGTCTTGTCTGTTAGTGATTCTCGTCATTAATTTTGCAATTGCATATTGTTTATTCCTGTTCTATAATTTCATCGGGATCTCTGGAAGGATTGGAGATAAAACTCGTGGGTTCAATCTGCCTTCTTTAACTATCTCAGTCCAAATAGCTCTTTCTGTCTCAAATTTCAAATATCTTCAAATTTGGTTCAAGTATGTTTTGTTTATGTCATAGGCTTGTTGGCCAGAGAGGAGTCCAGTTTCACCCTTTTAATCTAACTTCTTTGGTTGGGGAAGATGTGGCCCTGACCACGCTGGGGCTCAGGTGTCGGGTGTGCCATAACTGATGGTTGTCACAGGTCAGGATCCCTGGAAACAGGCCCTGAGACTGCGGTTTCCAGGAGGAGTTGTTGTGGCGAGTCCTCTGGGAACAGTGTCCATGGGGCGGGGAGGTGGGATTGGGCAGAGGGAGAGGTTGCAGCAGACGCCTCAGCCTATCCCACAGGGATCTGAGGGGCTGGGTTGCCCCTAAGAGACGTCCTGAATCCAGGGGAGTGACTGGGATTTTGCACCCTCGCACTGCCCATTCTTAGGATGCTGACTCTCTCTGGGACGAGGCATGACCTTAGGCAGGGCAGCTTTCTTTGGACACAGGTAAGTCCCAGAGGTGTGAGTGGGCAGCAGCCAAGCCCCCTGGTGGGGTCTGGGTGCAGCCCTGCAGCATCAAAGACACGTGTCACTTCCCAGGACCTGAGGGCCTGAGATGGAGCCTCATTGGGATCCAATAGCTCAGTGAGCCAGAGCATCCACCAGCCAGTGGTTTCCATACTCTGCTCCAGGAAGTCCTGGCCTCCTGTGAGTCCCCTCAGTCCCCAGCAGCCTTGCCTTAGTTTCTTTATGTGTGTCAGGCCTTCTGGTGCTGTGGGAGGCCTCATCAGAGATCCTGTGAGATTCTTCCTTCTCTCCATCGTTTTGTAGTCACTGAAGGCAACCTCCCCTGAAAGAGAGACCAGGAGGGGTGCCCCCTTAGGAGGGTGGGCAGGTAGCCCCATAGTCTAGGGAAAGGAGGTGAGGGCAGATAGACTGTGTGCATTTTCTAAGTTTAAAGGGAAAAACTGCCTGAGCTTTTGGGGTGGAGCCCCAGGGAGGGAAGGGTGGCAGCTCTGAGCCCTGCAGTGGTCCTGGCACCAGGTGCAGGGCCAGTTGTGTTTGGGAAGTGAGTTGAGCAGTCAGACCAGTGGCCTTGGGAGTCCAGCTGGGAGAGAGTCTTGGCTGAGGGAACTCCTCCTGTCTCAAAATCCTGGTTGGTCAGTGGAGAGATCAGTCCCTGTGAGGCTCCTGGAAGCGGTGGGGAAAACGTCCGCTGCATTCTTCACGACCTGTGCGCAGTGGCAATGCTGAAGTCCAGCAAGGCGCCAGGCCCAGGATCTTGGGTGGTTACCCCTGGGGTTCCAGGAAAATACGTTGGGGTGTGTTTTCTTTTGGAAGGGAGGCTTCATGGGGAACATACTGAATTTTTTCGGTTAATATATGAGGTGAGGGCTTGAGCAATTACTTACAAAAATAGCAATTGCTATTATCTTTGCATCCTGCATTAATAGAACAGTTCATCTAGTTTATATATATTATGTTTCATTTGAACAAAAGTCTCCATGGCTAAAATGACTTTTGAGAGCGCTGTGCTGGCGTGAAGGCATCTACACGGCAGGGGTTATCAGCGAGCAGGCAGGAAGGCCAGCATTAACTCCAGAGCTGGTTGCGCCTACCTCAGTAATCTTGCACTGTGAATAGCACCAGGCGTGGAAAGGCCTGGCTCCCGCCTCCAAGGAGCCACAGCTGTGGAGAGACAGCAAAAGAAGCCAGAGAGAGAGCGCTCACCAGGAACAACATCTGGCAGCTCCTTTGTCTTAGACTGCCAGCCTCCAGGACAGTGAGAAATACATTTCTGCTGTTTAAGTTATCCAGTCGATCATATTTTGTTATGGCAGCCCAAGCGGAATAAGACGAGCCCTTCCCATGAAGGAAATATCGCACCAAAGAGGGAAAACCGAGCTCCAAGAAAAAAGATATTACAGGGCTCTGTGAATGTCCTGAAAGGTAAAAGACGAAGCTCAATGTGGCAGAAGGATTCAGTCTAAAGAAAAGCCATCCAAATGGTGTCTTGTGCCTGCTCAGCTTGGAGCTGTTGATAATGAAGGGTAAGAGGGGTGAGGGACCAAAAACCTTTATCACTGTTGTACACTGTCCCCTGCAGGCATCAGCGTGCAATGATGCCCAAGCCAAAAAGCACAAGAGATTACTGGGGATGAAGCCGCAAAGCCCACCTTCCCCAGCACAACGTTTCTCTGTGATCGTTGACGACATGTAGGTGCTTTGCTGCACCTCGGGAAAGGCCGAGATGAAAATAATCTAGATGTTAATCAAGAAATGAAAGGGCTGCTGTGGGAAGGGAGATAACCATCCTCCTCACCACCAAAAACAGACAGCAAACAAAACCTGACACACCACCAAGCAGACTTCAGTCTGGACAGGAGACAGCAGTTGGGTGGGAAGCCTGACTCTGCCTCAGTTTCCCTAAAAGTCTAGTGCAGCTGTGTGACTGTCGACTGTTGAAGGGGGTGACCTTTCAGGAGCAAGGGCTAGGCCTTAAGACCATCTTTCTAGACAAGGTCAGAATAAAGACACCTGAGCTGCTGTTTTTCTTTGTTTTGTGAAAGAGTACTTTGTGGCTCCAAGTAGACATGCCATAAGCAGAAAATGCCCGGCACCGCCCGGCAGCGGGGGCCGGCGTGGATGAGGGAGAGACGTGCCCGCCGCAGCACAGAGGCAGCAGCTGGGAATGCCAGGAAGGCAAAATGACATCTTTCTAAAACCGCATTTACTGTGGGTATTCAAGACACAAACACGGTATAAGTTATAATACAGTGCATACCCGTGCATGTGTCAATCAAGTCTAAAAATAACTCTTGCCAACACGGTTGTGAATTGTTCATAACTGTGACCCCCTCTCCTCAGTCTCCCTCCAGGAAACTGCCTATTTGGACTTGAGTGTTGGTCATACCCAGGAGTCTCTTTGCTTTTTTACTATATATTTATATATAAATAACACTTTTACCCTGAAAGTATGCTTTGAAGGGCAAGGAATTGAGACAAGAGTGTGGGGCTAGTCCGTGGGTGAAAGAAGGAGCAGTTGATGTAGGTGAAATGGTGCCCAGGCCCACTTGCCCTCTTTGTCCTTCCCTCTCCTCGTGTGTTGTCATTTGAATGGTCTATGTTCTTGGTGGGCAGGGGCTGTCTTTTTCATCAATAGGTGTTACAGCAGATAAGTAAAAGGCGCTCAGAAAATACCTGTAGAATTAATGAAAGAATGTATCAGAGAGAATATTAGGTTTTATTTATTTTTATTTTTTATTTTTTTATTTTTTTATAATTTTTATTTATTTATTTTTTCCCCAAAGCCCCAGGAGATAGTTGTATGTCATAGTTGCACATCCTTCTAGTTGCTGTATGTGGGTCGCGGCCTCAGCATGGCCAGAGAAGCGGTGCTTCGGTGCGTGCCGGGGATCCGAACCCAGGCCGCCAGCAGCAGAGCTCGCACACTCAACCGCTAAGCCACGGGGCTGGTCCGAGAATATTAGGTTTTAAAGCCTGAACTAGGGGCTTTCAAAGCCAGATTGAGAGGTCTGTATTTTTCTCATATGCAATGTGTCAGGACGATTGACGTTGGTAGTAATGGATAGAATGAGGAGTGAGCCAGTTAGACTGGCTAGGAAGTTCCCCAATGTAGTTGTATGAACAATTATTGAATGCTAGCTTTGGACCAGGCACTGTGCTGAGCTCCAGAACAAAGAACAAGACGTAGACCCTACTCATAAAAAACATAGCCCAGGCTTCCTGTCCATGCCCGCGGGCAAGGCTGGCGTGGCCTGAAAAGGTTGACTTAGAAGTCTTGTGTGCTTGCTCTAAGATGGCCTTGTTCATCACTGGGACAATAAAGTTACTTCAAGTTTATATATTTGCAAATAATATTGAAAAATATAAACCATGATTTGTGACATCTCAGTTTTTGGATTACATGATTTATGCCTGCAGTTTCCCAAGGAAAAAGCCTACTTGGTACAATTGCCTTATCCCTGATGGCTGCCATTAGCATCTGGGATTGGCTCCTAACTAGGCAGGACCTCAAGTCCTCGACATCTATACACATAGTTATTGGCTAAAGATCTATGGTTCCAAGTTATGTCCCATCTTTTCTAAGTTGGAAGTGGAGCAATCTGGGGGAGAAGATGAAACTATTGTGGAAGATAGTGGGCCTTGTGCTGGCGTCCGCTGAGTAAGAAATCTTAGTGAACGTTACACAGGATGGCCTCCATCTCTGTAAGCTCATCTCTCATTGTTTTCCATAGATGCTTTATCTAGGGTTCAGGAATTAGGAGAGTTTGACCAGTTTAGGAATAACTGTCTGTCCAAAGGACATCCTACATAACAAAGAATCGTGAGGTTCCTGCACAGTTTTTGAATGTCCCATGTACAGTATTAAAAAAAAAAAAAAACTGTCCAATCTTGATTTCTACTCTCACTTCTTTAACACACAATTGCCTAACAAGCAAACCCACAAAGACAAGGCAGCAATGTGTCATATTCCAAAACCAAATTTTAAAAGCCTGATTTGGAGCCATGTTCCTCTGGGACCCTAGCTCTTAGGTTTAAAATCTGAAATCACTTGTACAATGCCACTGTATATTTAAATAAGCCATTAAAGCTGTTTGAATTTCTTCCTCTCAGTTTTTGTGGGTCAGCAAGTGGGCCAAGGCAGGACTCCACCTGCACAGTGCATAGAGGCATCAAGTTCTCACGAGCAGAAGTTCCCATCCTTATGGCTGACAGCTGAACTTAGGGATTGAAAACTAACCATCAAAATATTGTTTTCCAAAAAGTTATACATTTATTTAAAACTCTGAATGATGTATTAGCTTTACCCTTGAATCCCTGTACCTTTCAAGGGATTCAGTGTCACATTATTGCTAAAGTGTATGGAAATTCTATGTCAAACGTGAAAGGCATTCTATTTCCTTTTCAAAGGACTGCTTTCACGGTCTATATTTCAAAAATATCACCTGGGTTAGAAATTTGGGTATGTCTTTCATTTGGTGAAGTTTGGAAATATTTTTAAAGCTCTAAATATTTTCAAACAATAAAGAAATATTTTTAAAACATTTCAAGATATTTTAAATCTTTGATAATTCACAAAGTTTCAACCTATGTGATTGTTTTCATTATATCGCTAATGTGTCCTTCACTTGGCGACAGTAAGATATTTCTGTAATTTTTTGATACATTATCTTCTTCATGTTTCTCTGTAGCTTCCTTTGACCCAGTAACCAGATTGTCCTACATTCTATTGCATTCATTTTTTGTCATCTCTGAAGACACTTTTTCTCATCTCTCCATCATCACCCTTTACCGCAAATTTCCATATTTCTCTCCATCTCTGATCCTCTTCTTGGGAAACAGGCGATCGAATGACAGGTTGATTTAGACACCATCCTTTTCTCCATTTCAGCAGGCTGATTTCAGAGGGTCAGCACTTCCATGGTGCCGCCTGCAGGCGCGGAGCAGGGAACAGAGAGCCGAGGGCTGGGCAGGGATGGGAGCACAGACAGCACCAGACCGACGACACAAAGACACCACTCACAGCGAATCCTTTATCGCTGACCTCTTTGTGCAGATAGTTTGTGTCTCAACTCTAACTTAATATTCCAGGTGACTCAGACTGGGCAGATTCCTTCTCACCTGGTGCCAGCTTCCTCTGAAGCATGGGGAGCGCCGCCCTCACAGGCAGGAAGAGGAAATGAACAATTGGTGATTATCCAACAGACTGTGCAGAGTGCTCCCTGAGTGTAAGGCAAACACATAAACAAAATCAGCTAAACGCTGTCTGCAAAAAAAAAGTGATCCCTCCCATGTTTGGACAGACAAGATGCAGGCTTGACGGAGAAGGGTCGCACCTTTGTCTGTGGAACTTCCTCTCCACTGACCCTGACAAATACTTCCGGAGCTTTGTCTCCAGGGCTGGTTTCAGCCCTTTGATGAAGGCTCAATTTACGTTTGTAAATTCCTATTCCTGAAAGCTTAGTTGTTCCTCTCGCAAATTAAAAATGGAAACCTCTGGTGTGGTGCTCCGGGGCTTTTAGTCAGAGGATGGTGTTGTGAGTTCACTTCTGTGTTCCGTGGTTTCGAGGCGGCACTACTGGTGACAAAGTCCAGGGGCCTCGGGATGGCCCCAAGTGGCTCTCCCGTCTCCCTTCTGTTCACGTGGCTGGAGCAGAGGTCAAGCTGAGCTCATTCCCTTTCAAACTGAAACCCTTATCATCCCGCATGAATTCAGTTTCTTTTTGCGATTGTTTGTCACGGGAGACACTGACCTGTACATCGGCCCCTGGCTTGCTCTGCCTCTCCCTCTGTGTCGAGAGATTTAGAATAGAAAAACTTGTGCTTCAGAAATCTAACCTTAGTGAATCAATGCATGGTTAGTCTAACCTGGTTTCAGGATTTGCTGTGTTCGGATAGTCACCAAGCCCCCCTCGTACATTTGCAATTTTCCTCGTTGTGTGCAAGATCTAAACAGGGAGGAAATATTCATTACCAAATTTTCATCCTAATTAACAATGATGAAAATGGGTATGGTACAGCTGAATTTTCCAGAATCACATCACAGAAGTTTCATGTATCAAATATCTCAGCATATTTAAAATAAAAAATTCCAAATGGAAAGACGTGGAAACCCGGTTGAGATGGAGGCAGAGTGACAAGCCTGCAAGAGTGGCAGCTGGTCACATAGAGGGACTAGAATACTCCACTTTCAGTATCTGGCCAAATGAAAGCCCTTTTCTGTCAGAAAGTTAACATAAATAGGAAGCATGCAAGAAGCCATAAATAAAGTGAAAGAGAGGAGGGTAAGCTTTCCCAGGGGTCTGAGGTCTGAGGTCAAGTGGTCAGTCAGCCAAACAGCGTCCACTCACATAGAAATCCGGCTGCTTCCCAGCGCTCCCCTCTCCAACTTCACCCCTTGCATGCTTCTGACATCCTCTCTCCAGACCTCTTTGGGGTTTACAGGAACAAGCACTCGGAGAGGCGGTTGCCTGATAAGAGTGGGCTGTGGAGAGCACAGGGAGGGAACAGCAGAGAGGCTGGAGGACTGGGTGGGGAGAAGCGATGACAGGAGCAGCACGCCCTCACTCCTGTGGCAGCCCTGAGCAGGGGGAGACTGTGAACTCCAGAACAGACAGGGCCAGTCAGTAACCCCCTCTCAGGGGGCTCAAGAATGTCTTGAGAAAAACGTGGTGTTTGGTCGTATTTGTGAATGCCATGCAAACTGTCACCTGGCCAGCCAGTGCGTTCCCAGGCCACCTGTCTGGAGGCGGGACTTCCTCAAGCATCTGGAGTGGGGCTGGGTCCCTGCATTTGAGGAGACGCACAGCTATGCGCCCCTTCTAAATGGAGACAAAACTGCTGCTGTGGGGGAGGAGAGAGGTGTTAAGGGTACCAAGCCTGCTTAAAACCTTTGCAAGAATAATGTCTTCCTGAGGTAAGAGAATTACAGGCAGATGTTCCCAGTCAACTTTCGAGAGCAGGAACTAACTAGAGATGACTCAGAATTCTGTGCTCTCTGGGGTCTACTATGACAGTGGTGAGTCAACAGCTTGAAGATAGAGGCTGCACCTAAGTGACCAGCCACAATTCCTACCCTAACTCAATGAGTTCAGCAGGCCATACAGCACTTGTAGTCGCAAAGACATAGGATTGGTTGAATCGATAGAAAGGAGAAGAGAGAAATGCAGGTCTTGGGTTACACAGGAATGAGGGGCTGGGGTAAAAAAACTGTAAAGGAAACCTCAATGGGGAGGGGGAGGTGCGGGAAAAGGGCTACAGACAAACCCCCACGTTCCCCTGCACCTGTGCAAGCTGGAAATTGCAAATATCTTGCCATGACACTCTTACCAATGACTTGGTATGAAGGGAAGGACTCAAGGGATTAAATAAGTCTACATTATTTGTTTGTTAATCTTTTAATACTATTATTGGGACCTGGGAAATTCATGGTGTTTTCTTGCCACTAATTTCAAGAAGCATCATCATCTCCTTCTTACCTGCCTCACAAGAGATTCTTCCAAGAAAGCATGGCCCCATGGAAATGGATCTAGGAGAGAGTGGATGACTGGGCCCAACCTCGATGAGGAAACTCATGTTCAGAAGTAAAGTGATTTGTCATAAATCACACAACTAGAAGAGGTAATAAGGCAAACTAAAGGCATTATTAGAACCAGCATCTACATCACACTATAAAGCTTCTGCACAGCAAAGGAAACCATCAACAAAATGAAAAGGCAACCTACTGAATGAGAGAAAATATTTACAAATCATGTATCTGATGAGGGGTTAATACCCAAAATATATAAAGAACTTATACAACTTAATAGCACTAAAACAAGCAATCCAATTAAAAAATGAGCAAAGGACCTGAATAGATATTTTTCCAAAGAAGACATTCGAATGGCCAACAGGTACATGAAAATGTGTTCAACATCACTAATCATCAGGAAAATGCAAATCAAAACCGCAATGAGATATCAGAACGGCTATTATCAAAAAAATGAGAAATAACAAGTGTTGGCGAGGATGTGGAGAAAAGGAACACTTGTGCACTGTTGGTGGGAATGTAAATTGGTGCAGCCACTATGGAAAAACAGTATGGAGTTTCCTCAAAAACTTAAAACTAGAACTACCATATGATCCAGCAATTCCACTTCTGGGTATTTATCTGAAGGAAATGAAAACACTAACTCGAAAAGATATATACACTGCCATATTCATTGCAGCATTATTTATAATAGCCAAGACATGGAAGCAACCTAAGTGTTTATCGATGGGTGAATGGAGGAAAATAATGTGATATATATATGTGGTATTTATAAACATATATGAATGGATGAATAGATAAAAAATGTGATATATATATTTATATATATATATAATAGAATATTATGTAGCCATTTAAAAAAAGGAAATCTTGCCATTTGTGACAACATGGATGGACTTTGAGGGCATTATGCTAAGTGAAATAGGTCAGACAGAGAAAAATAAATACTGTCTCATCTCATTTATATATGGAATCTAAAAACAAAAACTGATCTTGTAGATACAGGGAACAGATTGGTGGTTGCCAGAGGCGGGGGTTGGGTGAAATGGGTGAAGGTAGTCAAAAGGTACAAACTTCCAGTTATAAAATAAATAAGTCATGGGGATGTAATGTACAGCACAGTGACTATAGCTAATAGTACTGTATCGCAAATTTGAAAGTTGTTAAGACAGTAGATCTTAAAAGTTCCCATCACAAGAAAAAATTTTTTGACTATGTATGTTAACTAGATTTGTTGTGGTTATCATTTTGCAAAATATGCAAATATTGAATCATTACTTTGTATACGTGAAACTAACATAATATTATATGTCAATTATATCTCAATAAAAAACTATCATACAAACCAAGGAAATTCACATGTGCATATCAGCGTCATAACGTGGCTATTTCTCTTATATTTGATACAACACAGATGATTATGTCCTCTCTCCAAAAAGAGAAAGAAGAAAGAAGCAGCACTTGGCAATTCTTAAACAGATCATCCTAAAAAATATTTCAGAACAGCTCTCAATCATGAAAACCCCAGGAAAGCTGTAACAAGGATGGCACTGAAAAGCAGCATGGAGAAGTTACGAAGAACCCTGGAGGACAGATGAGCAGACCTGGTGAAGTGAGACGTGGGCAGGCCACTTCACCTTGCAGAGCCTTGAAATCGCCTGCCGTATAAGGAGAAGAAAAGCAACTGTCCTTTTAACACAGAAGACCTCTGAGTGAAATCATAGATATACATGAAAACTCTTCATACTCTGTAAAGGGTGATTCAAGTACACATATTTAAAAAACAGGGCTGTGCTTGAACCTGTGAATCAGAAAAGTGGCACTGGAAACACATGATTTCCTAATCAATTTGCAAATATTGCTGGAGAATGAAAAGTTATATATAAAAGCATGCATAAAAATTGCATATACATAAAAATTATATATGCAAGGATGTAGGTCTACCCCTAATATTTGCTGATGCAGGAAAAGACAAATGTCTAAGTATTTAGGTTCTAAATCACGCTAACAAACTATTAAATAGATTCCACTCTTCTATCTTTAGATCATCCTGGAGACCAAGTTCAGATATATGCTGCTTAGATTCCTTTGCATTCCATGCCAGGATGTGACGGTGCGGGGATAGCCATCCAGTTTGCTCCCCCTTCGCTTTCCACTCCCAGCCCTGCCTCAGCAAGACCAAAAGCCTCGAGCACGTTTGCGTGAATGCTTCAGCCTGGCCGTCCAAGCCCTGTCCACACTACTTGCAAGCTATTGCTGCCCTGAGCCAGGCAGAAATACTGGGCGTGGGGGAGCCTGTGAGGCCCAGAGGTAACAAGGGATGCCAGATGTCATCTTGGGAACATTCTTGCCTGTTCCAGCTTGCAAGTGCTGCTGGGAATGGTGGCTCAAGGTCGTCGATCTGAAAAAGATGTCTGGAATAAATTATTAAGAGAAAGGGCAAATTTCAAAGTACTATATAGAGAACAATAAAATTTTTGTTAAGAAAAAAATGTGGTAAAAAAATCTGGAAATATATACACCAAAATCTGGGATCTTTATTATCCTTTTAATAAAGATATTTCTACTACATTTCTCTCCTCAAAAAAAGTTATTTTTTGATTGCTACTGTAGTGTGGCACTGAAATGGATAGACAGATAGACGGTAGAGATTTAAATATAGCAATACACTGTATTTCACAAAAATGAGGGACATATCTGAGGAATGTTCTCAATAGGCGATTATTGACCTGTGGTAGGAGAAGTTGGGGATGGAGAAGGAGTTACATAGATGTCCGTTCTCCTTCTTGATATGAACAGTCCCATCAGTAACGTGGATAATAAACAGAGAGTGTTCATAAAGTTGGTGGATGGGAGAGCAAGATGCCCGGAAAGATAGGGTCCGAAAGCAGTAAGGTCAACTGCAGACTAACGGAAGAGTATGTGCAAACAAATTGCACGAACACAAGCTGGCAACACACCAAGCTGTAAGTGTGGCTGGGAGAGAGCCAACACAGACAGATGAGGTAGCGCCAGGCGGCAGGTAACATGGACACACACAGATTTGTTGACTACCAGGATGAGGAAGGAGGAAAGAGGCTAGTAACTGTGTGATGGCCTTCTGCCCTCAGGCCAGCTTGGCCGAGGATTACCAGGGGCTTCAGAACTGAAGCAAGAAATATCACAGGGCAAAGATCCCCAGGTGGGTAACTAAAATAATTACATGCTTGGGCATGATAACTTTCAAAGCAATATCTTAGTTAAAAGGAAGAAAGCCAAGTTGGGGCTCTTATCAAAAAACATATTTAAAATATGACAAACTAGTAAAAAAAAATAATATAACAGCACCATATCATGACCTAGATTGGAAGAGAAAATACAGATATCATTCCATTGCCCTTCGCTCCTTGATCTCATTCCCCATCTTCCCTCACCAGAGGTAACCACTATCCCCAGGTTAGTGAACATTCTTCCTGACCATGTGTTTGTACTTTTCCTATAGATAATATTGTTTGAAGTAATTTAAAATAATTGATATTGGTTTAAATGATGTAATTTTGCAACTTGCTTTCTTTTCCCATTAACTTGACATTGTGTTTTTGACATTCGTTGGTGATGAAGTATGTTGCTTTAGTTCATTAACTTTCACTCCTGTATAGTATATACAGTATATAAATATACTACAATTTATGCAATTTACTGTTGATAGACATTTTGATTTTTCCTTCTTTTGCTGACACAACAATGCGACAATGAGCACCTTTACACTTTTCCCACTGCGAGAGTTTCTCTAGGATAGACCCATAAAAGAGACACTGCTGGGTTGTAGTAGATACGCACATTTTTACTTTGACCAAATCTTGCCAAGTTGCTCTCCCAAGTCCTTGAGCTGATTTACACTTCTACCAGCAGTCTGCGAGTTCCCATTTCTCTACGCTGTTGTCAATGCTTTTTGACTATGAAACAACTCATTGCTATGTAATTGACACTTTCTTGATTACTGTGACTAACACATATATTGATTAGCTATTCAGTTTTTCTTTTCTGTGTTTTGCCCATTCATATCCTTTGCCTGTTTTTCTCTTGGTCTGTTTATATCTTATTGATTTGTAGAAATTTTTTATATATACTAGGTTTTAGTTCTTTTCTGGTTATATGAGTCGCAAATCTTTTCCTAACTCATGGCTTGTCTTTTCATTTAGTCCATGGTGTCTTTTCACATAAAATTTTTCACCTAATCGTGGTCAAGTACATCGGTCTTTCCCTTTCAGTTTTGGGTGTGTTTATATCTCATTTTAAAATATCCTTTCCCACCCTGATGGCATAAAGATATTTTGCCATATTTTCTTCCAAATGTTTTAAAATTTTGCTGTTTGCATTTAGAGTTTTGAATACATCTGGAAATCATCTATTTCCCTACAGTGGCAGCTCTTCCCAGCACCATTTACTGAGCAGTCTATCCTTTCTCCAATGTGCAATGCCATCTCTGTCACACCCCTGAGTTTCCACATGTTTGAGTCTGCATTTGGACTCTGTTCTATTTCACTGATCTTTTTATATGTACTTTGTAATATTTATTTTCTGTAGGGCAAGACTCCCAACTTTTTTCTTCTTGAATTTTTATGTTCTTAGGCTTAGAAATATTTTCAAAACCTGGTCACATTTTTCTGTTTCCTTTAGGGGTATGACAAAGCATCAAGTTAGGAATCTTTCTCTTGCAAGGAACAAAAAGTGCCTCCAACTCAAGCAAAAAGAAGGGAAAAAAAGATTTTTTTTGCCAAGATATAGGTCTCACGGAATTGGTAGGAGACTAAGGTCTGGCTTAGAAAATGGGTCAGATGCAAAACAGTGCCAAGAGACTAAACAGAATGGAATGTAGCTACTGAGTGGCCTGGAGGGTGGTGGTGCCACCTCCTTGCTCAGAAGCTGGGAAACGGACCCTCCGTGGGGTATAACCGAACTGACTTATAGGACTGCCCTTTTAAATGTTAGAGATTGCCCAACAAACAGAGAGATTTTATTTGATATCATTGATGTTGCACCACTCTGATTTTCATTAGCTAACCAAAAGACACTGAAATTATGTCATCATAAGGGATGAGCCTATTTGACTTGTTCTGCTATGTATCAGGTGGACAATAGCAAATTCACATCAGCTGCATCCAGTGATTTTTTTTCCCCCCAAAATCCCAGTAGATAGTTGTATGTCATAGCTGCACATCCTTCTAGTTGCTGTATGTGGGATGCGGCCTCAGCATGGCCGGAGAAGCGGTGCGTCGGTGTGCACCCAGGATCCAAACCCGGGCCGCCAGCAGCGGAACACGTGCACTTAACCGCTAAGCCACCGGGCCGGCCCTCCAGTGATTTTAATGTAGGTTCATACAGTGGTTCTTAGGCCTCGATGTATATTAGAATCACTTGGTAAGCTTTCAAAGCTTATTGATGCTTTTGACTCTCCTCAGACCAATTAAATCAGAATCTCTGGAGATGAGGCCTGAAATTCTTTAAGCCCTCCATCCACCCCCTATCCAGTGTTGCTAATAGGCAGCCAGGGTTGGGAGGTGCTGGGCTACGAGGAAACAGTTGTGCTAACACCAATTTGAAGTGAGATTGCCTCCATCTTTGATTTGCACAATAGCACCATCACACTAATTCAAAAGAGGTGTTGACAGATTGGACTCTGTTTCAAAATTGCATAGTTTATCAGTGGAAGCAAAGGCTGGTGAGATATCGACGCATTCTTCAGACACACACAAATAATCTTGATGAGGTGTGCCAGGATATAATAGTGTTTGTAATGAAATAATGGTGTCTGCAACCAGCTTCTCTCTTGTGGGCAATATTAATTTTTTTTTAAAGTCCTTCATATCCTTGAGGGGGAAAAAAATCATGTTTTGAAGAGAACTCATTGAATCACAGATTTATAATTTAAGGGAGATAAAAGACACCTTTTGCGAAAGATGTAATATACCAAACTTTATTTTCATCAGGAGAAAACCATGCTGATAGACTTAATTACAGTAAACAGTCTGGCAGTTAGATTCTATCACTCAGAACAAGATTTGAGTAATTCTGATGGTAAGAGAGCTGCTCCTGAGGCATATTTTTCTTCTTCAAATTTGAATGATTTAATTCTTTAGATTGGTTGGAGCTTCTGGCTTCCAGAAGAGGAAATTCTTGGAAGCATTCAGAAGATGACTTTAGAGTGAATTACTTAGTTTAATTATATGAAGAGCTGTGTTTCTGTAATCTTTTTCCAAAAGCTGTACTTTGATCAACATCCTCAGATATATATGTGTTACTGATCCTAATATCTGAGCCCAATAACCGTGCGCATTATTAGTGGTGTGCTATAGATGCTTAATAACCAACTCTCTGGGGTGAAAATTTCTGGTATATAGTGGTTTTCGTTGTGTAAGTACTCCCACCGTGGTAATTTCAAGCTACCAAACAGAGGCCACTTAACGCCGAGTCGGGCAGAGTAGCACGGCAGCACACCATTGTGTAACAATTCTACCCTACAGACGCAATGGAGGTAAGTACAGTTAAGAACATCGACAATAGTCATATGTAATAAATAAGGAGGAAGTGATGAGTTTTGAGTGTTTACTACCTCTGCTTTTAATATACTTTAATTAAAATTTATACAGTTTAAATTTTTAATAGGCTTTATTTTTTGGAGCACTTTTAGGTTCCCAGTAAAATTGAGTGGAAGGTACAGAGATTGCCCATATACTCTCTGCCTCCACACGCACACAGCACCCCATTACCAACATCCTCCCCCGAGAGGGGACATTTCTTACAATCGATGAACCTACGCTGACACATCATCATCACCCGAAGTCCATAGTTTACACTAGGATTCACCCTTGGTGTTGTACATTCTATAGGTTTTGATAAATATATAATGACGTGTATCCATCGTTATTGTATAATATAGAATAGTTTCAGTGCCCTAAAAGTCCTCTGTGCTCTGCTTATCATTTCTCCTCCCTTCAACCCTGATGATCACTCATCTTTTTATTGTCTTCATAGTTTAGCTTTTTCCAGAATGTCATATAGTTGGAATCATACAGTATGTAGCCTTTTCAGATCAGCTTCTTTCACTTAGTAATATGCATCTGAGTTTCCTCCAAGTCTTTTCATGGTTTGATAGTGCGTTTCTTTTTATTGTTGAACAATATTCCATTGTCTGGATGGACCACAGTTTATTTGTCCATTCACCTACTGAAGGTCGTTGTGGTGGCTTCCAAGTTTTGGCAATTGTGAAGAAAGCTGCTATAAACATCCATGTGTATGTTTTTGGGTGGACATAAGTTTACAACTCATTTGGGTAAATACGAAGAAGTGCGATTGCTGGATACAAGGTTTAATTTTTAATAATGGCAGTGTTTAACAATTGTCTTGGAAAGGTTCTGGGAATTTAACAGCTTTCATTAGCTGCTGTGAGCCTGCTTTGGCACATCACTGTGTTATAATTGTTTCCCTACCCTTCCTCCAAGTTGTACTTAATGAAAACTCAAACTTGAGCTTTTGGGTGGCTCCAACTGAGGTCTGTTTGTGATACAATCTTTAAAATGTTGCTTTTGTAAGCATGTATGTATGTTCTAGTGGGTTTATTCAATCAAAAAATAAAATGGTTTGTTCTCAGCTTTCCAACAAAAGTAAGTCAAGCCTAGTTTCATTCTTTTTTGCTCCCCCAAAAGCACCATGGGCGAATGTGATCAACTCCTCTGATCAGAGGTTTAAACCATCCCCAGAATCTCAGGGCCTGCCGAAGTGCCCCCTGGGGACCAATCTCAATTAGAGCTCTCCCTCTCCTCAGCCTTGGCCACTGTCCCCAAGGTTCCTTCAACCAGGGCGTCTCCACTTTTCTGTTTGATGTACGGGGTTTCTGCGTTTGATTTTGTTTGAAGAGGGATTTCGTTGACTAAAAATGGTTTCAAATTGCTGCCTTGGAATTCAAAATTTTAATGAAGGAATGGGACTGCACTTCACACCACTGTTCCCTGACTTGTCAACCATACTGTTTCACCCTGCTCACCATCAGCCTCAACAAAAATTGCTCTGAGGATCAGAATGCATTTAGAGAGGAAATGCCTCTGGCGCCACTGTCCAAGATGTCCATCTCCATGGCAATGATAGGAAATGGGGAACCAATTGTTAAATAGGCAAAGGTGCTGTCTACTGCGTTACAATTACGTGTGGAATTATTTTAGATTCATCCCTGGGCTACCAGTTAACACTGTCAAGTTGTGAATAGAAACAAGTATTATCGATTTTTATTTTCCTCTTTGACTCAATCGGTTCTTCCTGCAGGGGAGACCCATTAAGATACAGCTTTTGTAATCAAGACTTCATACAATCAAAGTCTTGGCAGAACATTTGCCGGTCCCGTTAGGTAAGACTCCCCACCATTTATGTTGTTCAGTGCAGATTTTTTCACTTTCACATTAAGAGTTTTATCACATTGATCTCAGGCATTATATATTTACATTTTATATAGAATTAATTGGTAAGTGCTGTGTATCATAAAGTACACTCTGGAAGCTAGGTCAGGAATGGGAGAAATAAATACGTAAGGCATCTTCCTTGATGTCTCTCTGTTGGCTATGATCACACCTCCTGCCAGCTTCTCTGTTCTCACGACAGAGGCATTAAAACGTGGCAAAACTTTTTACAGCTCTGCCTTAAAAAGTGGGAAAGAATCCATTTGTTCAGGTTCATGTTAGAGGTAAGTTAGAGGAAAATTATCTCATGTACTTTTTTCCTTTTGCAAGCAACCTTCTAGAAAGATTGGCAAAGCTCCTTGTTTTATTTTTGTTCCCTTCATTTGTTCTCCTAGAGGAATTGCAGCTGGCTCTCTCCCTGGGTATGGCTTGGTAACTACTATGTTCTTAGATTTCATATTGGACTGATTAGAAGACTTGTAAAGATTATATAAACGATATGTTGCGAAAGAAGGTACATCAGACATCATCGTGCAGACTGCGCACTCTGAATTGAAGGAACAATACTGTTCCAGAAGCTCTTTTGGTCCATTTGGGGCAGAGCTCATTGCAATTTGGAAATGATCAGTGATCTGAAACTCTCTTGCATTCCCTAAATCTTAGAATCGAAAATTTCAAAGCTTGGAACAACTTTGGAGCGCATCTGAGCGAGCCCTTTCATTTTATAAATGAGAAACCTGACACCCAGAGAGCCGAGCCAGCCTGAGGGACCCCACACAGCTCAGCCGGCAGAGTCAGGCCCAGGCCTGAGGTATGTCCCTTCTGGTGGAGTGGGACTTCTTTTGCTTTTGCTTTGTTTGGTTTTATCCTCCTGGAACTTTTTTTTAAAGAGGGTAAGTCTTTAAATAAAAAGCGAATGGAGGTGGGGCTCTGGCTGGCAAGCTGGGAGTGACTGGGAGGAAAGGAATCCAGCCTCTCTTCGGGCAGCAGGAGGCACTGACAGCATGGCTTCTTCTATACCCTGGAAGGAAAAATTAAGTAAGAATGTAAAGAGATAACTTAGTAGAACTCTAAACAGTAAAAGGCTCACTGAGGTCTAAGCAAGTCCTGAAATGTGGAAACTACAGAGGCCTTTGCATCTTCAGGATTGTGCTGAATTGCTCAGACGGTCAGAACGGTGGTATTCGCTGGAAATGGACCTTCATTACCTTTGAATCAGAGACTCAGGGCTCTCAGCTGCCCTGATCTCGGTTCCTCCCTGCCCCCACTCCGAGCCTGAGGTATTTGCACCTGAGAGGGGAGGTGACGTGTAGGGCAAAGGGTCCAGCAACAACCCCACGGGCTTTTGCAAATCCCAGCAAATAACAAACAGCCTTTGCCTGGTTTGCTGACAGGTTTATTTCTGGGCAAGTTAAATGCAGGGCTGGCTCCAGGCAAAATTGTCAAGTAGGTAAGTCTGCTGCCAACGTCTTCTCCTCCTCCCCATCAGCAGCACCCTGTCCCTGCGGTCACCCGGGGTCCTGAGCACGGCCAGCTCGCACGCCGGCTGCAGCTCCAGGCCTTTCCCTTCCTCCCTCACCAGCAGCTTCCCATCCCCAGTCCTTGCCCCGGGGCAGCCCAGTGCTCCCCTTCAAGCCTCGCAGGTCTGACACAGTGACTTGTGCCAATGCACTGGTGACTGCTAATGGATTAATTCATTCACTCCTTCCCAGGTCATGTGCTTTCACTTTAATGGTGGCTGGCTGGAGACAGCTTAATCAGATTATTCAGATGGTAGAAATTTCCAACGTGACAGAACAACACAAAGCCAGGAGGGTGAAAGAGGAAGTGGGGGAGGCCCTTGACCTTTGAGTGGCAGCTGGTCCCTCTGGCTAAGGGACCCTAAAAGGGTGAGATGATGTGGCATCTTGAAGGCTTTTCCCTGGCGCCGGGTTCCATGAAACACTTCACACAGATCTGCTTTTCTGACGTTCCCC
This sequence comes from Ceratotherium simum simum, assembly GCF_057802395.1. Lineage (NCBI taxonomy): Eukaryota > Metazoa > Chordata > Mammalia > Perissodactyla > Rhinocerotidae > Ceratotherium > Ceratotherium simum. The sequence goes on along the minus strand of NC_141939.1, from coordinate 12,099,150 downwards.
AAATCACAGAATAAACGCTAACAATGAACTGATTGAGTTCTGCTATTTCATGACAAGGTGTGTACACCTTGAAAGGAGGCTCTCCACGTGGTCGCTCTTCTAGGACACGGTTCTCTGGGGGTTGCCCCAGCTCTGGGGCACCAGGTTGGGAATTACACGTGTGCGGTAATGACGGCGTCTCAGATTCTCTTGATCAGCTGTCTGATGCCAATTTAGAGAGGGAATTCTGTGCACTCCTCCACCTCGTCTCTTCTTGTGCCTCCTTCTTGGTCCTGGGCAGTGTTGCTGAGACTCGGGACTCTTGTTCACTGTCACGTTGCATTTTTAGTGTAAACTCTTTTCACTGTGTTTGTAGACTCTGGTTTAAAATGAGGATGACATCCTGGGAAAATTTTAAACTAATATCCCTGCGAAGGAGAGGCCTTGGTACTGGTGTCTTGAGTCTGCCCGTGTCCCTGTTGTGATAGACATGGGAGCATCGCAGCACAGCCATTTGCATCCCGGCGTGGCTATCAGGGCCTGGAAACGTATTCCTTCATATGTTTACTCCTGTGTGCTTGTTGACTTGAACCCCATGCTCCCACCCACCTGCTCCCCTGCATTAAAAGGTGTTACCACCTGAGGTTGGTGGCCCCTTTGCCCATGGCCAGAGCAACTGCTGGCTGCTGTCAGGGAGAAGTGGCCTCAATACGATGGGTCCATTTACATCCTGCCTCTCTCTGCCCTAGTTGGCTGAACCTGTGTGTGTGTTTTCCCAGGACAACACCAGCAGCAGCTTAAACAGCTCTAGCTCAGGAGGTTGGTGATTGAGGGGCCTGAGAAATAAGGGGGAGAGTGACAGTGATGCTGCGAGCCAATGCCCCCACATTCCAGGGCTGGACATCTATTTCCTCTCCAGGGGTAACACCCTGAAGCCTGTGCTCCTTGGTGGTTGGTATAAGATGGATGGTAACTGCCTGAAAATGCACCAGACTCTCCCAAAGACATTCACTACTCGCTCCAACAAGCATACTCATAGTTCATCGGAAAAAGAGCACTTCCTTTTCTGCTGAACTCTGTAATTTTCTTTGGATAAACCAACTCCACAAAAATAAGATAGGCATCCTTGCAGGCCATCCACTCACGCACACAAAATAATCACAGGACTTTATTTTAGAAAGAACCAGCATAACAGCTGAAGCATCCAGGAACAGTTTTGCGGAGTGTCTGTGAATAATTAAATGTGAGTACCTCTCACAACAAAGACAGCTTCTCCTTGAAGTGACAACTTCAAATGCAATGTTAGCAACAAAGTCTGTGACTTCTTCAATGCCAACGAGGCCTGGGAAATTCTCAGTGCCATATGCCAAGCACTGAAAATGGACTTTCATAAAAGTAGTCATTTATGCCATGGCTGCTCCCCATTTAAGAAGTGGTTTCCAACGGCCCAGGAAGAGGGGACCTCTGGCATACTCAGAGGAGGGCTCAAAGTGAGGTTAAAATTTTCAAGTACCGTCAACTAAAATCTCACAAACTCTTTGCAGACTTCTCTTTGAAGAAGTCTTGGTGTGGGGCCTCAGCCTGCTTTCTACTTCCCTTCACAATGAGAACAGGCTGTTAGGCTCATGGCACTTGGCCACTGGGAAATGTGGCCTCTGTGGCCTTGGCCAGGGCCCCTGAGGTGTTTCCAGAAGGCGACCCTCCTGTCCTGTCACAGGAGAATGTCATTGATGAGCCCAAGCTTCCTATCACGGCACCTGTAATCCATCAGCTTGTCCCTGAATCAGAGCCTTTGCTTGGTCTCCTCTCCTTTCTCCCTCCTTTTTTCCAGCTCACCTGTCATGCCCTTTACACACTTTGCTGTCAATCCAAACCCTACTCTTCATTTAAGGCCAAGTTCCAATTCCACTTCCTTTATGAAATCATTATTGCCAGGGGTAGTAATAACATAATAATGCCTTACAAACATGTAATGTTTCATAGCTTTCATATATATTATCTCATTAGAACATCCTAGAGTTTTAGAGCTGGAAAGCTTTAGAGACCATCACACTATGACGTTATGGATGAAGAAGTTAAGGCCCAGGAGGCTGAGGATACAAGATGCCACTGTTGTTGGCAGAGCAAGAAAAAGATCTGAGGTCTCTTGACCACCCAGACCAGTGTCTGTCCACCAGCGACTCCCTACGGCAGTCACCCTACCTGCATGTTGCTGGTGAAATAACCGAACTGAGTGACTCACCCAGGATCACGTGACCAGTCCAACCAGCCTTATAATCCCATGCTTTCAAGGAGGCAAGCTGCCCTTATCCAGGTCAGTGAACTCTCACTGCGGCATGGCGCTGGGGGCCAGTGGGGCAAGTTCCCTTCACCACTCACAGTACTCTCAGCCTTACCACCGTGAGTTGTCCTTATTTACGTCTTTTGACCCCAATAAGCTCCTAGAGAATAGGGCCAGGATTTGACACCTCTTTAGGCCCTTTGCTGCCCCATCGCCCTGCTCCAGTAATTCGTACAGGGCTTTGCACGGAGTGGGAGCTCAGCGTGCAACAGAGAGCAATAGCTGTTTAACTTTTGTCTTACTTGTTTCAGAAGCAAGGTGAGGGAGGGGAAGAGAAGGCAGGAATCAGTGGAGAACAAAGCCTTCTCTGCCTGGGAGAGGCCGGGGGACACAGGCACACAGGGGAAGGTATGGGCTCACTGCCAAGGGGTGGAGGGCAGGGCTGGCAGGAGGGGCAAGGCAGTGGGGAGAGGCTGCTGTCATCTCCTTCCAGACCAGGCTCCACAACCTGCCAGTCAAGGAGGGATCTGTCCTGGCAGACACCAAGTCACACCAGTCATCACTCATCTTGTGTCACCTTGCCCTCTCCACACACTAGGGCCAAAGCCACCATCTTTGAAGGCTGCCTGCCCACCCTTCCTCCTCCCCAGGCCAGCCTCCTTGAGCAAAGGAGCCCAAACCCTCATGCCCCGAAGAATCTGGGGGTTGTGTTTAAACCAAGGTTCTGCAGTCACCAGGCCACAATCTCTTGGCCTTTATCCAGCCCGCTCCTGGGTGCCCTCAGCTCTGGGGGCTGTTCACATAGGAGGAGACTCCACGGAGACACTTCTAAAATCTCTTTGCCCATTCTTCTCGAAAGGACACCCAACAGAGCCTCTGGCAGTGGCACTGGCATTTCTGCCTCGCAGCTGTGCGTGTCCGCTGCAGAGGCCCAGCCGGAACGCTGCGTAGCACTAGGGGCATCTGGAGATGTCTTTTGGCCTGAGTTTCTCACCATCTGGTAGAATCTTGTGCTGCTAAGCTCCAGCTCCTTTTTGGAGTGTGTCACAAGGAGGTAGACAGGGTGACAGCTTGCTGGGGAATTTGACAGGTTCTCAAGGTATAGTGACTGGTGGTTGCACCCACGAAGCCAGAAATGAGTCCCTTGATGACCTGCTTGAAGGCCTGATGTGCTCAAGCCACCCTCAGGCTCAGACATTTCTCTAGAATTTTTCTATTAAAAGTATATTATATGGGAAACTTAAAACTCATTGATCTGTGTAGCAATCATAATTATCCCTAAAGGAGCCTCAAGTCCTATAGAAATAAGACTCAGTATACTGAGTTAAGTTTTGCTTACAGGTATAGATGAGTTTTTTCACCTGAAACACAAATGAGTTGGACTAATCTCTCAAGATGACTTTTGACAACAAATATGTGCTTTTGGAATCTAGGGAGGCAAATGGTGGAAGAATTAAAGAAAAGCCCAGATTTTGTCCATTTGTGGTACCAGACCTGTGAGACCATAAGAGGCCTGCCACCCCTTCAGCGGAAGGAAGGCCCTAAGGTTCCCCACCAGTTAGGCTGAGGGTTTCTCTCTTTCCAGGATATAGCTGAACCTAGGGAAGGTTGAAGAATTCCTCACCACATTCCTGACCAGGCCAGGTGGGTGGGCGTGGAGAGACTGGACCTAGGATGATGTAGCGTTACTGCTGAGGGCAGCCTGTAGGATTCCCCTATCTGTGGGGGAGGGGGCAGGAAGGGGACCATCAGTAGCAAGGGTCTGCACAGGGCCAGGTCTGCATTTGCTGTGTCATTGAACACTGGCAGGCAAGTGTCCTCGTCCCTTTTTTACAGGTCAGAAAGCAAAAACTCCAGAAGTTAAGGAAGTGCCTGGGGCCATGCTGCTTTCTCACCTAAGACAACCTGCTCTAGTGCCAGGTGGCCCCTGCTAGCTGCGTGCCTGATGTCCATTGTCTCACTTTAGGGACGTGGGATCTGCTGCTGGGCTGGACCTGGACTTCATCTGCCCTCGGACTTCCGGCAGCTCCTCCTGACTCCTCCTGGTGCTCTGCCCTTCTTCTCAGTCCATGACTGGCCCCCGACAAGGATAGTTACTGACCACCTGGAACAAATGCAGCCCATGCTGTTACAAACGCGCCATGCAGTCTGAATGGACCAGAATCTCTGTCTGTCAAGCCCAAGCCTGTAGCAGCACTACAGGTAGCAAGAACATCTGCGTGTGAGGTCACATGTTTGATGCAAATCAACGTAGAGATTGCTTCCTAGCATGACAGGACTAGTAATAAGTTGTGAAAACAAAACTTCACTTAATTATCTACAATGAAAGGAATTTTCAATCCCCATGCCACAGGAAGGATGGCGTTCTCTTCTCTCCTCTTTATAGAAAATGCAATAAAGTGTCAGCGTCATATAACAAAGCATGCAACATAAAGGTATGTCATGTTGTTAATGAAAATACCATCTGGTTTTCTGGATATTCCAAGGCTTTTTAAAAATGTGTAACTTATGATTTTTTTGTTGTAAATACACATTCAATTTCATGTGGAACTTTGCATTAGTAGTTTTGTATTCATTTTCTTAAAGAGGCCCTCCCCTGCCTCAACTAAGTTTCCAGCCCCATAAAAGCCAGATCTGCCCCTACCTGATGGATACCAAAGGTGGAGGAGACAGGTTAGGATGGAGACCTGGAGATGAGAACAGAAGGGGTGGTGGGGAGGGGAAGGCAGGTGGTGCCAGTTTGTGGCAGGCCCAGTTGAACTCTTGTTGGAGAGGTTGAACTCTTGTTGGAGAGTCAAAGATTTTTAAGCAAGAAAATGGCAGAATGAAATTTGTCTTTAGATAATCCTGGCAGAAGGGGGTAGAATGGTCTACAGAAGGGAAAAAGGGGTAGAAGGGAGGTCAGTTAGGAGGCCAAGGCAACAGCGTAAATTCAAGATAAGAAGAGCCTCCTCTAGGGCAGGGATGGGGTGGAAAGGAAGCAGTTTTGGAGGCATCTAGAAAGCAGATGGTCAGAACTGGGTGACAGAGGAGGAATGTGTGTGGGTGTGCTGGGGTGTGGGCCGGGGCAGTGAGGGAGGGCAGTGACGGAGGGAGATAGGCAGGAGGAAACCGCAGTGTGACCTTGGACGGCTGGGAGGGAGGAAATGCTATTCAGAGGGCCCTGGAGCAGCAGCCCTCTGAAGATAAACAGTCCAGTGTTGGGCCAAAACTGCCTCGAGTATGGAGGCTAAAAGAATGAAATGATTTGGGTGGGCAAACTACACATTTAATGAGCCCAATTGCATGCCAGGCGGGGATGAGGTGCAGGGAAAGATTGAACGGTGGCTATGACACAGCCCTGGGCTCAGGGATAGGGCCACAAAATGGACCCCCTCCCTGTGTTTCATCTGACCTATGCAGTATTTTAGTTAATTATTAAAAATAGGAAATGCATTCACATGGTTCAAAAATCAAAACTTACAAAAGGGTATTTGTGGAAAGAATCCCACCCTGGAGGCAATCAATGGCCACTTTCTTGCATATCCTGAGTTGTTCCATGAATGTGCAGGCAAATATGTACGGTTCTGCACAAATGCTTTCTTCACTTTGCTGTATATCTTGGAGACATATTAGTACATTAACAAACTGATTCATTTTTAATAGCTGCATACTAATCCTTTGTACAGATATACCAATGTTTATTTAGCCAGTCTCTGACTGATGGCCATAACATTGTGTCACACATGTAGGAGTGTATCTGTTGGATAAATTCCTAGAAGTGGCATCGCTGAGTCAAAAGACATGGCATTTACAATCTAGGCATACATCAACAGAGCAGATTTTAAAAGTTCAATTTGAATCTATATTTAATGTCTGCAGTCTCCAGTTCATCATGGTCCCCACTGTGCGCCATTGTCTGATGGTTATTTCATACCCTTGTGTTATCTGTCTGGTTGCAAAAGCATTGGGGAAAACCCAAAGGTTTAACAATGAGAGTACCTGGATTTCAGTCCCAGCTTCATCACTTACTCATTTTTTTCACAGACATAATAATAACCATTTCCAGGTGTTTTCAAGAGAATTCAATAGGGTAATGTGCGTGGGCATGTTGTGTGAAATGTGAGGAGTGCTGTGAGTACTTGTGATGATGGTGAGGGTCTCTATCCTGCAACAGCACAAAGGAGAGGGGGGTCCTGTGGAGAAGTGCTCGCTCTGGTTCACTCCTGCTTGCACATGTCACCTGCCCCATTAGCACCAAATGGCAAGGAAACAAAGCACAGAACAGATCAGGAAACCAGGAGGACGTTTTCTGTGTTGTTCACTCTCGTATCCCAGTGTTCAGAGCACCTGGTAGGTGTTCAAAAGGTATCTGTTGAAAGAATTGGCAGAATGGATCTCACTCTGCCCTTTCTAGATGTTTCCTGGCTGCTCATATGCCAGGCGAAGTCAGATTCTCTGTTTCTCAGTTACTCAAATCTTACCATTCTAGGTTGAACAGTGTACCCCCCCAAAATTCATGTCTCCCCAGAACCTCAGAATGTGGTCTTATTTGGAAATAGGCCTTTGCAGATGTAATGAGCTTAGTTAAGATGGGTCATATTAGGTTAGAGTGGGCCCTAAGTCTGACGACTTGTCCTCATAAGAGGAGAGGACCCTCAGAGAGGAGAAGGCCACAAGAAGGTGGAGACAGAGAGTGGAGAGATGTGTCTACAAGTTAAGGAATGCTGAAGATTGCTGGCAACCACCAGAAGCTAGGAAGAGGCCTGGAACAGATCCTTCTCTCAGAGCCTCCAGAAGGAAGCAACTCTGCTGACACCCTGATTTCAGACACCTGGCCTCCAGAACTGAGAGACAACAAGGTTCTGTTGTTTTAAGCCACCCAATTTGTGGGACTTTGTTATAGCAGCTGCAGCAAACTAATACATTCACCCTTTACCTTGAGACTCAGTTTTATAAGGGACTCCAAATCTCTTTGGTGGAAAGCCACACGGTCATTGAACCACCACACTGTCTGGGCAGCGTGGCGGGGAGTGGTCAAAAATCTTGAATAAACCTGGTTTTGAATCTGGGCTTTACCACTTGTGAACTGTGTAAGCTGTCCTGAGCGTCGGCTCTCTCATTGTACAAAGGGGCCTGCAATCCACACACACACACACACACACACACACACACACCACCCCTCCACATACATATACTCCCTACATGTACACACAGCCCCACCCCTACACCACACATACACACTACACACCACACACATGCACACCATACATACACTCTACACACACACACACCATATGACACACACACAACACACACAAACCACACATACATACCATATCACAGACACACATCCCATACACATGTACACACCCTACACATACACCACACATACACCACACACACACAGGTCTGTTGTGAGGGCCCATGAAGTTACATGCAAGGATGTGTAGCATACAGAGGGAACTTAAATGTTCTCTTGTCTTTCAAACGGTAAAAAAGACAGTTTATATTTTTTCTTTAATTGGTATTTTACCATAAGCTTTAACCTGGAGATGACTTTTATTGCTTAATCAATTCTTTGGCAAAAGAAGACCTACAGCAGAACAGCTGACAAACATTAACTTTCTGGCATGTCAGGTGCCATTGTCATAAAATGCAAGTAAATTTAATAAACTGTGAAAATACAACTGGGAATAAAGTGAGAAGGGTATCAGATACAAAGGAGTGTGTGTATTTTTAGTGCTGTGACAGCTTCATCTGGGATCTCCTGATGCCCTTATAAACATTTACTTGTTACCTGTGTTTCTCTGTGAAACATCTGTCAGAATCAGCCTCATCTTGCAGAGGGACAGACTGAAGTCATCATGGTTTTTGCCCCTGGAGTTGCTCTGTTCAAATTAATCAACCTACGCGTAGAATGGACGTAAGCGTATCTATAAAATAACTGTCTCATTTAAGCATATGTGGAACCCTCAGCAATTTTGTCATCTCTCCTGCTTCTTCCATTTCTGTTGCTGACACTATTGGTTGTTTATCCAACAGCATTTCCTCTGCCTCTTCTTTCTTGCTGGTGGAGATCGTCTCCCATGGTAAAGGCTGAGAACACCAGGTATTCACCTCCCCAGCCTCTCCAGTCACGACCTGAGAGCCAGTGAAGGCCAATGGACATGAGGGTGCAACTGCTGAAGGCATCCCTTAGAAAACAAAGCAAGTGAGACGAACCTCCTTCCCTGCCTTCTGGCGGACTCCTGTGAAGATGGCGCCCTGCCCAGTGGCCGCCATCTTGTGGCCTCAGAAAGGGAGAGGGCGGCAAGGACAGCCTTATGAGGTGGCAGGAAAGCAGGACCTCAAGCCTCCAGAGTCTTTGTTCTGTGAGATAATAAAGAAGTTTATGGTTTAAGGCCCTAGAAATGGAATATTCTGTTAATGGCTGAAAGCATCTAAAAGGGTAGCCTTGTCTAAACCCATTCCGTGTTTTGTGCATATGAGCTTCTGTTTTACACCTTTATTCAATATCTTCAGATGAGACAGTCTGTGAAGAAGTTCATTTTGTGGGCCTGTCAACTCGACTTGTGCAGGTTACGGGAAGGAGACTTGACCTGGACAATTAATGACTATAAACTGTACAGTGGTAAACGTTTCTTTCCCGAACACACAATCTCCACTCCTGTCTACTCATCTGGATGTGTTAAATAACCTCAACATTTTCTTTGAAATAAAGCACCACATATAGGAATTCGCTGATTGGTGCACTATTTCATTTGTCAAACATGTATTGAATGCCTGTAAAACACCAGGTCATGTTCTAGATACCAGGGCCACAAAACTGAGTGAGCCAGAGCCATTTTCCTCAAGGACTCATAAGTTGGTGGGGAGACTGGGAGACAAATAGATGACATGGCTAAAAACCAGACTCATACCAGTCAGGGTCTTGGCGGAAAATAGATGGTCCATTATCAGAAAGTCTAATTGAAATGAGTTCAGTTAAACAACTATTCAGAGGGTGTGTGTGGACGGGTTTCACTGAACCAACAAGAGGTAGTGACTAGTATCTGGGGGAGCTGTCATGCCCTTGGGCCTGAAGGGACAGAGGGAGGGAGCCATGTGGCAGAACCCAGAGAGAGCTTAGGGCCAGAGCAAGAGCAATTGCACCTGAGGCCTGCAGGCTGCCATCTGTCTTCCCCTGCTGATCCAAGCACCTGACCAGAAGTCAAAGGGCCGAGCAGTCACGTGCAGCAGCCAATGGAGGTTAGACTCCTGGGGTACAGAGGGCAGGGAAAATCAGAAAATGAGGGAGAAGTGGGGCAAATGGAAATCACCAGCACAATACCAAAACTGGATTTTGTCCCATAGCTCTTGTTTCTGTTAATATTGACGACGATAACAACCTATTTTGATTCTTCTAAAGTCCACACTCTTTCGTACTTTCGTTTTTCAGAGAGCTTTATCTCAGGCCTCATTAGAAAGGGCCTTCCAAACAGGAGCAGAGAAACCATTTGAATCTTAGAGAATCTATAACTGCATATACATCACCAACTCTAGCTTAATTAAAAATCCACAGCATCCAGCGCATGCAGTAGGCCTGAGGGGAAAATGGTGAGGATTAAAGAGATTTCATCAACAGCAAGTGCGTGGAAATGAAGCACGACTTCTAGGATGGGAGCATGCGAGAGAGAAAGGACGTACTTAACCTGTTTTCGCTTCAGCTCGGGGATCTTGGTCAGGACACACTCAAGAACAGACAACCTCAGTTTACTAACTGAGATCAACATTCTGAGAAATAACACTTAGCTTTTAATGAACTCAAATCTCTTAATCAAATTTGTAATTAATTCTCATGCTACCCAAGCTAATGCTGGAATCTTTATTAATTAATTCAAATTGTTATCCGTATGTCCTACCCTAGACACATACTCATATATTTTTCATGTTTTTACAGCAACAGAGCAGTAGGGTGGTTGGAGAGCAGTTGTTTCCCAGCAGAAGTGTCAAGTTCTCAAAAGCGAGGTCTCTGCATCTCACTCGGAGGACGAAGGTGTCATTGAAAATGTCCGTCCACCCCTCACCACTGCATCCGTGGAGGCGCTCACATCTGAATTACTGCCCTATTTCTCAGTCCTTGCCGGGGCTCTGTGGACTGCTTAGACATCAATGTGCACTCCCTTTTCTAATTTCCTTGTGGGTTTTTTTTCCTGTCTAAATTATATATGCACATATTTCAAAGTCAAATTGTTCTACAAGGCTTTTGATGAAAACAACAGAACCTCCTTAGCATTTTCTGCTCCCCCAAGGCAACCCACTAGCCACGAGTTTAGCACATTCTTTTGGTATTTCCTTTCATATCTCCAAATGACATCCCTATGTTCCTCTTCCTGGGGTCTTCCATTTTAGGCACTGTCTCTGGACTTCCCTTCATGGAGGATGGCAAGTCTGTTCTCTTACACCCCCCAGCCATCGTATCCCTACCTCATTCAGACACATTTGTCGTCTTTCCATCATCTCAATATCAATATAGTTACAACATAGTTTGGTTATAGCAGGATTCAGTGTTTACATAATTATGTTTATAAATACTATTCACAGCTGAGTCACATAAACTATGATTACTTTTCCTTTCTTGCACAATATTTTGTTTTCCTTTTCTTTCTTGCACAATATTTGTTTTCCCTGTAACTTATCGTTGTCCTGGGGTTGTGTGTGAGTGTGCGTGTGTATGCATGCTTACCTCTCTGTATTTATTGCTACTGTACACCCAAACTCTATCCCACTTGTGTAAATCTTCTGTCTATACAGTCAAACATGTAAGGACATCCAACTGTTCATTCTTCATGAAGAAATGTCCCTGTCACATCCTTTGTTTCCTGTAGTCCATTTCTTCTCCCTCTCTGGTTCACTCTCTGCTTTACAGAGTACCTCCTGGAACAGTTTCCTGAGTGATTTCTTCCTGGGGTGAATTTCTCAAAATCTTGTACGTCCTGACAAGTGTTTATTCTACCCTTACACTTAGTTGATTTTCTGACTGAGGACAGATTTCTAGGATAGAAATCATTTCTTCCAGGAATTTTGAAAGCATTGCCTCATTTTCTTCTAGCTTCCGGGATTGAGACAAAGAAGTCGAATTAATGCCATTCTGTTCTTGATTCGTTATCTGTGGGCTGCTCACTTGTCTCTGGAGGTGCTTTGAGTCTTCTTTGTTCCCAGCATTCTAAACTTCTGCAGTGATGGACCTTGGTGTGGATCATTTTCAGACTTGGGGCAGGGGACATGGTGGACCCTTCAATCTAGAAATCAGTGTCCTTTAGTTCTAGGAAGTGTTCCTCTGTTATTTCTTAAATGATTTCCTCCCCACTGCTTCTTGTTTTCACACCTGTGATTTGCTTATTGGATTCCTGTTACCCGGATTGATTCTCTAATTTTCTTATTTTTTTCCTCTCTCCAATTTTTTGGTCTTTTTACTCTACTTTCTGGAAGATTCCTTCAACATTGTCTTTCAACTTTCTTACTGGGTTGTAAATTTCAGCTCTCCCATTTTTATTTTCTCAGATTTCTTTTGCAGCCTGCGTATTTCTTTTGTATAAGCTCCTCTGGCTGTTTTACAGATACTCTTATCTCTCTTATCTCCTCTTATCTCTCAGAGATTATTCTTGTTTTCTTCTGTCTGAGTAGTCTCTGCTTCCACAAGGCTCTCTTTTTCTGCTGCTTTGCTCGCCATCATCGCTGGGAGGTCCTTTCCCGGAGTGTCTTGCCCAATGATGTTGGTGGTCGGCGTGTGAGTGAGGCCACCAAGGACTGATGGGAAGCCTTGTGGGACTTGTCGCCCATGGTCTTCACTGTAGGATGCTCAGGCTGGGCCGTTTCATTACGAGTCCCTGGGGCGAATGTCTTTGGATGTTTCTCATCCGCTGGTGAGGCTTCCCAGAAAAGACACCTCCAATCTTCTTCTTGGAGGTATATGACTGGTTTCCGGGGTCCTCTTCCTAAAATGGAAGGAAGCTGGAGTTTTGAACATTTACCTGTAAACTGCCTCTTACTCTCTCTGTCTCCATATCCTTCCTTCAGCTGCACAGGGTGCTCCAAGTTCAGACAGCTTCGGGTTACTCTCTCCAGAAAGTAAACATCCCCCCTGCTGCTGACTCTAGCCACTTCTTAAAGGGCTTTATCCAGTCCTCCTTCACACCCATTCACAGAAGGACTTGCTTCCACCACTTCTGAGGAGTTTGTGTGTGGGAGGGAGGGAGTCCCAGGATGTAAATAGGGTTACTTCTCAGCGTTTGCCACTGCCAGCTGGGAGTGTCCTTTTCTCTAATCTGCTACGTTAAGTACTGCTTTTCCATTTGATTTCTACCTTCTAGTCTCTTCTCCTTTCTCTTTGTTTTTGTGGTTTACGACTTGTAAAGACCCCTCACAGTCATTTCCTCAAAAGGGGGTGGAGTGATGCTTACCTCCAGTCCAGTGCTAAGCCTCAGGGACTTCACTTGTCTTGGCAGCAAAATTTAAGGGGGCTCCAAAAACTCAGTCATCAAGACAAATAATATTTAATGCAATCTTTTAATAAATCAGAATTAATGCAAAAAATCCACAATGAGTAAAATGTCACGATTTTAGATAAAGACAGGAAAAGTATGACTGATTTTTCCCTGTGCATCGTCTTCCAGTAGGGTCAGCATGGCGTTGGCGCAATCCATTACCTTTAAGCAGTCCTGATGATCCTGGCATTCTTCATGACCACAGCAGGCTGTGAAGGTCACAAGAGTCTGCGGTTATATTTTCACTTGTCCATCATGCCAGTTACTCGGACACGCAAAAAATAAGCTCTAAAGCTAGTCTGGCCTGACAGTTTTTGGACTGAATGCTACACTAGCGTACGGCAGATGAACTTGTCCAGCATTGATGTGTGTCTTATGTGTCCTTATACTTATACTTATGTGTCCTACAAAGTGGGGTTTCTTTCATCATAAAAAGCACCTCTTTGAAAGACTTTTTTGAGTTAAAAGGCACATGCATGTGCTGGCAAGACAAAGAGGGAAGCCCTGAAACTGGTGTTTTTAGGTCCATAGGGACATTTGGAGTATATTTGAGCCATTAATCAACAGCCAGGCAGCCTCTACACCCAGATGAAAGACAACAAACTTCAGGTTTTCGGCCAGAATTTATGTCAGGAATTTTCTCACAACGTCCCAACCTTAGCAGTGGAGTTTAATCCACTCCCGGCTGGACTCTGACACGTCGGCTTTTCTTCAGACACTGCTGTGCAAACCCAAGTCCTCCTTCTGTCTCACTGGACCCCATTCGTCCGCATTTCTGGACCATGTGAAGTGGTGAGCTACCACTGACTCCAAAACGTCCTGAGTTCAGGAAGTCCTCGCTGTCTGACATCTGCCACTAATTCCTTGATTCTTTCAGACAAATTACATTCTCCTTCAAATAAATCTTGCTTTAGTCTTCCCTCCTGGTGGCCACATTCCTGAACGTTCTTTCAATGACGTCACTCCTGATGCTTTTTCAAGGCCCCGTCCTCTGGGGGGACTTTTCCCAAAAGCTTCCTACCTTACACTTAAACTAAATGGGTCACATTCAAGAGTGGGTGCTGTTCCCACGAGGATGTAATAAAGATAAACTCAAGTTTCCATCTGTACTTTGAGACCCGAGAGGACAGGCACTCTAAAACTGAAAGGTAATATTATTAGCTTTTGTCAGAAACACGCTGTGCTATTAAGTGGATCACTTGAAAAAATACGGGGGCACCTGGCTGGCAGTTCTCTGTCTTCTGAAGGAGCTAGTAACCTACTTCTGCTCAGCTTTTGAGTGAGTCTGTGTGTGTGTGTGTGTGTGTGTGTCTGTGGCTCTTGTATACTCCTCACCAGAAGTGAATTTTATTTGTCAGGTGCCAGGTGAGAACAAAGTATCATTATGAAGAGAAGCATTACCTCACGGCTCAGAGACTCACATGAGACCACACCCAGAGCACTGTGCTCTGTTTCAGGAGGCTTAGTTACAGAAAGATGAGGTGACGACTGGAGGGATGCCAGGAGAACAGAAAACAATAAAGGGATACAGGAAATTAAAGCTGCCAGAACATGAAAAAACATCTCAAGAAAGCAACTATCCCATCTTCGAAAATTTACCATTATTTAGCCAGAGTCTAAAATGTATAAGGCTCCACACTTCAGAGAATTCAAAGGTGAGTAAGATCCGGTCCCTTCCCTCAGAGCATTTACAATATGGAAAATAAGTGGCCAGAGTAGTTATAATATGCAAACAACTCAAACCTTCCTAGCCATGATGCACACTGAGGAGGAGAGTGTTGCTTCATCCAAATATTGATTAATTTCCTGAGCTCCTGTTATACAAACATGGCACCATCAAGCTAGGTAAACAGACACTAAACAAGCAAGCTCTCCTCTATCTTCTACTAACAAAAGATTTTAATTGAAAAACAAAGCAAAGCCTAGTATAAAGTGGCCCTGTGATTTTGGTCACCTGGAAGTGGCACTGTGAAATGCAAAACTCTAAATAAGGTAAAAAGAGGGATGCAAAGAGAAATTGGCTCTCTGAGCAAAATCTCTCTTTTTTTTTTTTTGTGAGGAAGATCAGCCCTGAGCTAACATCCATGCTAATCCTCCTCTTTTTGCTGAAGAAGACCGGCTCTGAGATAACATCTATTGCCAATCCTCCTCCTTTTTTTTTTTTTCCCCCAAAGCCCCAGTAGATAGTTGTATATCACAGCTGCACATCCTTCTAGTTGCTGTTTGCGGGACGCTGCCTCAGCATGGCTGGAGAAGCGGTGCGTCGGTGCGCACCCGGGATCTGAGGACTTAACTGCTAAGCCATGGGGCCGGCCCCAAAACCTCTTCTTTTTGAGATTTTTTCTCAAAAATTATAGAATTCAGAAACAATTATAAACATACAGTCATGGGATTAGAAATGGCCAACAATAACCATGTGAAATACATTAATTTGTGGAATACAAGACAATAAAGGAAATAGCCTGGGGCAATGAAGTTGTATCTCAATTGTGTTGTGCTTAATGGTTCTAGTGTTTCCTATTGCCGCTGTAACAAATTACCACAAATTTAGTGGCTTGAAACATACAAATTTATTATCTTACATTTCTGTAGGTTAGAAGTCCAACAGAAGTCTCACTGGACTAAAATCATGGTGTCGACAGGGCTGAGTTCCTTTCTGGAGGCTCTAGGGGAGAATCCAATTCCTTGCCTTTTCCAGCTTCTAGAAGCACCCACATTCCTTGGCTCATGGCCCCTTCCTCCATCTTCAAACGCAGCAATTGTGGGTTGAGTTCTTCTCACATTGCATCCCTCTGACCTACTGTTTGCTTGCCTCTTCCACTTTTAAGGAACCCCGTGATTACATTGGGACCACCCAGATGATCCGGGATAATCTGCTTGTTTTAAGGTCAGTTGATTAGCAACCTTAAGTCTCCTTTGTCATGTGTTATGGGTTGAATTGTGTCCCCCAAAAGTGATATGTTGACATTCTAACACTTGGTCCCTCAGAATGTGATCTTGTTTGGAAACAGAGTCTTTGCAGATGTGATTAGTTAAAATGAGTTCATACTGGACTAGGGTAGGCTCTTGATCCAACATGACTGGTGTCCTTATAAGAACACCTCCATGTGAAGACACAGTCACACAGGGAGAACACCATGGGAGACGGAAGCAGAGATTGGAGTGATGTATCTACAAGTCAAGGAATACCTGGAGCTATCAGAAATTAGAAGAGGCAAGGAAAGGTCATCCCCCACAGGCTTCAGAGGGAACATGGCCTTGCCAGCACCTGGATTCCAGACTTCTAGCCTCCAGAACTGCAAGAAAATAAATTTCTGCAGTTTTAAGTCACCAAGCTTGTGATATTTTGTTACAGCAGCCACAGGAGACTGATACAGCATGTAAGGTAGCATATGCATCGGTTCCAGGGATGTGAACATCTTAGGGAGGGGGATATTCTTCTGCCTACCCACAATGGCCTTCAGGGGATTTTGCATTTTGCAAATTTCCATTGAGGATTGGTAGAAGGAGTAGAAGGATGTTTGGAGACAATCCTCCATGGGTCTCTCAGGTTTCTCCTTATCTTGAGAGCAGAGGTGCATGATGCCCGTGTTCCAGGATATAATTTTAAGAATGTTTGTATAGCAAACAGCCTTGAAATATGGGGATAGTGTCTACCCCTGGAGTAAAGTTTTTTTTACTGTCAGTGTAACAAAGGTCTGTCTCTCTTCAGGGCAAAAGTCAGGCAGGCTTACTGTCCGTTACAAAAGATCCAGGTTCCCTAAGCATGGCTTCTCTCCTGGACCACGGCCCGCCACAGGTGCAGTATCACCTGGCCCTCTTAGCATCGCCCTGTGGGAAGTAGCACTTGGGGAATTGGCATAAGTGCTAACACTGGCCGCTGCCATGGCCGTGAGCTGTAAACGTCCTTTGTCTCTGACCCCGGCATCTCACTTCTGCCAGCATCTGTGAATATGCGGCAAGCTAACAGGTTAGCTTGCGAGTAGGGTAAATCTCAGGCCCCTGAGTATTTGACAAAGAGAAATTCGGGCAGAAAATCTGGAAAGTGGGAGAGAAGCTGCAGTGAGTTACTGTCACTGAACAATTCAACGTACAGGTCAAACATCCCAGCATTTAGCTCACCTACTTTTGGCATCACTTAATTGTCTCAGTGGTTCTCCAAGTGGGGTCCCTGGACCTGAAGCATCAGCATCACTTAGAAACCTGTTAGCAATGTAGATTCCCGAGCCACATCCCAGACCCGTCGAATCAGAAACTTGGGGTGGGCTCAGCCCCCTGTGCTTTAACAAGCCCTCCAGGGGATGCTGCAGTGTGCAGTTTGGGAACCACTGGCACTTCCGCTGCAGGGACCTGGTGTGTGTACACAGAGGGTTTCCAGAGGGGGACACTGAAGCCAGGACGAGAGTGAGGCCAGGAGAGAGACTTCGCCTGTCTACCCTCTGGGGCTTCCCTGCCTCTGCCTCAGTAGGACAGGATGGGGTTTTCTGCATTTGCCATAACCTTTGCCCTCTCCATCCTCACCTCTAAAGGGGATCAGGCCTCTTCCTATAGGAACACGCTGAAATCACGCTATGAATATTGCTCAACATTAGCAACCATTCTCAAGAAGGCACACCAGACCTGCCCACTTGACTTCCCCCAGGGAAGGAAAGGTCAGAAAAAGGAGGGAAGGGGACCGAGGAAGAAGGATTTCTGGGATCTCTCAGAGGAAGGCTTTGCCCCAAAGTGAAAAATAACCGGAAGGGGAAGCACTGTGGACAGGCCCAGCACGTCCTCGCATGTGGAGGGGGCCTGGGCTTGGCTGAGAGGGAGACACGGTTCTTTCTGGTAGAAGCAGCAAGATTCCATAAGCAGAAAAGGAGCTGTGCACACACTCTCATGGAAGAGAATAAAATGTTCCATTCCATATACAGTTGCCCCTTGCAGGCCAGAGTGGAGAACAGAGTCTGCAGGAATCACGTAAAGGCTTTAAGAGGACCAGGGGAGACGAAAGAGATTCAACAGTGCATGGGAACAAAATGACTATCTGATCTCCAAGTGACTTGTACAGTGATTTTTATTTTTTTTCCTTGGGTAAATATTACCTTGAAAATCCTCCTTAGTTCTACAGCTCCAGAACAGAGTGAAGGATGAACAATATTCTTACTTGAAAAATAGCATAGAAAGGGAAAAAACTCAGTCCTGACAGGGATCTTAGGGGATTTTTTTTTTCTAACTTTACTTTTTTTCTCCTCCATTGTCAGATACATCACAGCATCAAAAATATTGTATTCACTACATACAAAGAGCTTTCAAATATACTAGTTAATAAAATATTGAATGCAGCAACAAAAAAACTTTGATACTAAAATAAATTTATTCATATCCTTTTGTTAAATTGTAATAAAGTGTTTACAATGATCAAATCTTGCTTTGAATGGGCCTGCCACCCCCAGCGATGAGCGTCTGTCCGTCTCTGTGCGAAGCGTCATTCAATCTTTCTGTTGGCTCCTCCCCACCCTGAGACTGCCCTCTGGGTTACATGGAACCATGTACTAAATCCATTAGTCTTTTTGCTTCCTGTAAGCGATCACAGACCACCTGACGATGCCCAGTGGATACCTCTCATGGAGTATGTATAGAACACTTTATTAGTGTATTACCAGTGGACACACAGGGGCGCCTACATCTCGTGGGCATTTGGTAATTGCAACACCACGGACTGAGCGCATGTGGTTTGGACCCACAACCCACACAGCAGAAGGCAATAGTAACCACTGGTGTATTTTCCCTCGTTTTTTTTTTCCTCTTTCTTTTAAACTTTTTTTACCTTGAATACCCTATGATGAGACAGTCTAAAATGAAATATGAGATAGCGCTGGAAGATGAGACCCCGGGTCGGAAGGCACTCAAACAGTGACTGGGGAAGAGCAGAGAACAAGCACGAATAGCACTGTTGCTAATGACACCAC
Source organism: Ceratotherium simum simum (assembly GCF_057802395.1). Classification (NCBI taxonomy): domain Eukaryota; kingdom Metazoa; phylum Chordata; class Mammalia; order Perissodactyla; family Rhinocerotidae; genus Ceratotherium; species Ceratotherium simum. The sequence continues at coordinate 12,080,431 of NC_141939.1, read as the reverse complement.
CAGACTAAAGCCGGAAGGATGTCCAGCCACTGAAGTGCATGAAGGTGAAAGGAAAGTCTGAGGCTGGACCACACACACCACTGGAACATGCAATGTGAGAAGCATGAGCCCAGGTAAACTGGACATTTAAATATCACAGTGGTTGGCATTAGCTAACTAAAATGGGCAGAAATGGGACCTTTCAGTCAGACAACTACAGAGTGTTCTACTCTGGAAACAACAGACTTGGAAGAAACAGAGTGGCTCCAATATTGAGGCAGGAGGCAGCACAGGCAGTTAGGGCTATGATGCAAGGTCTGACTGAAGAATATCACAAACTCCTGGGGCTGGCCCGGTGGCCCAAGCGGTTAAGTGCGTGCGCTCCGCTGCAGCGGCCCGGGGTCCGCCAGTTCCGATCCCCGGCGTGCACCAACACACCGCTTATCAAGCCATGCTGTGGCGGCGTCCCATATAAAGTAGCGGAAGATGGGCACGGATGTTAGCTCAGGGCCCGTCTTCCTCAGAAAAAAGAGGAGGATTGGCATCAGATGTTAGCTCAGGGCTGATCTTCCTCACACACACACACAAAAAGTCACAGACTCCTGGGAAAACCTATTAACATAACCATCATCCAAGTCTATGCTCCAACTACAGATGCTGAAGAAGATGAAATGGAAAGTTTTTATGAAAGTATCCAAGAAGGAATCGATCATACACCAAAACAAAACATGCTGATAATTATAGGTGACAAAAGTAGGAAATAGAGCCGAATCAAATGTCATTGGAAAATCTAGATTAGGGATCAGAAAGAAAGCAGGAGACCGGCTCATGGATTTTTGCAAAGCCAACCATCTGTCCATTGCATATACATGCTTCAAGCAACACAGCAGATGACTGTCTACGTGGACTTCACCAGATGCCAAGACAGAAATCAAACAGACCACGTAACTGGAAGCAGGAAATGGAGAAGCTGTGTTCTCTCTGCCAAAACAAGACCAGGAGCAGATTGTGGTGCTGACCATGAACCGTTAACATCGAATATGAGAGTAAAGCTAAAGAAGAGCACTGAAAGAATCGTAGTGCCAAAAATAATGTAAACAACATTCTCGACGAGCGTAAAGTCCATGTAAAAACCAGATTTGCATTGTTAGACTTAATTGACCGAGAACCAGAACTATGGACTGCAACCAGAAATATCATTAAGGAAGATGTGAAAACACAATGCCTGAAGTAACAAGAAAGAAAAATGGAGATGGATGACAGAAGAAACACTGAAACTTGTTAAGGACAGAGGAGAAGCAAAAGTAAAAGGTGACAAAAGCAGGGCTAGAATCCTGCACGTGGTTTTTCAGCGACTGTCACGTGGAGATAAGGAGAACCACTCTACTGGCCAGCGCAAAGAGAGAGAAGAGAACAACAAAAAGGAAGAACAAGAGGTCTCTTCCAGAAGATTCAAGAAATCAAAGGGAAATTTAAACCTAGATTAGGAATGCTGAACAACCAACAGGGAAACACACCGTCTGATTAGGAGAAAATAGAGGGAAGGTGGAAACAGTATATGTAGGTTTACACAGAAGAGAGAAAATGATGACAGATGCCTTTGAAGAAGGTTCCTATGAGGAAGAACCATAATTCTAGAAGGTGAAGTGACAGCTGCCCTGGAAATGCCGGGAAGAAATGAGTCACGAGGGGTAGATGGGATATTGATAGAATTATTTCAAGCCACAGGGACTGAATCTGTCAAAATCCTAACAAGAATATGCCAACAAATACGAAAACGAAACAGTGGCCTACAGACTGGAACACTCAATATACATCCCCATCCCCAAGAAAGGAGATGCCAGGAGTGTGGTGACCACAGGCCACGACTCTAACTTCCCAGGCCAGTAAAGTGATGCTCAAGGCGCTGCAGCAAAGGCCTCTACCTCACATGGAGCCAGAAATGCCTGAGGTCCACGCTGGATTTCAGTAAGGGAGAGGCACGTGAGATCTGACTGAGATTGTTCGTCGGCTACTGGAGTGCTCCAAGGAATTTCAGAAGAAGGTTAGTCTATGTTTTATAGACGACAGTAAAGCCTTTGAGTGGATCATGAAAAGCTGTGGGCTGCTCTGAAAGAAACAGGCGAGCCTCAGCACTTGACTGTCCTGATGTGTGACCTGTACTGTGGACAAGAAGCCCCGTCAGGAGAGAATATGGAGAGACAGACGGTTTCCTTCAGGCAAAGGTGTGAGACAGGGTGCATTTTATCTCCCTTTCTGTTTAATCTGACGCAGAACATATCATATGAATAACTGGGCTAGACTCAGATGAAGGAGGAGTGAAAATTGGTGAAGAAACATCAACAGTCTAAGACACACAGATGACACCATCTTACTGGCAGAAAGCGGCAATGACTCGAAACAAATTCTGACAAAAGTGAAAGAAGAAAATGTCAAAGCAGGACTGCAATCGACACAACTTTAATGTAGACCATGAAGACACTGGAATTGTTAAAGATTTTGTTTACCTTGGTTCAGTCAACAGTTTAAATGGAGACCCCAGCCAAGAAACCAAGAGAAGACTGAGACTCAGAAGGGCAGCAATGAAGGAATTAGGAAAGATCATCAAGTGTAAGGAAGTGTCATTAGAGACCAAGGCCAAGATTATCCACACCCCTGTATTCCCAATCGCTGTGTACAGGTGCGAGCACCCTACAGTGAGGAAGACTGACAGGAAAAAATGGATTCATTTGAAATATGGTGTTGGAGGAGAGCTCTATGGATATCTTGGACTGTCAGAAATATGAAAAAGTGTGTCCTAGAGCAAATTAAGCCTGAACTATTACTAGGGGCAAAGACGATAAAACTGAGAGCCAACCCTGATGGCCTAGAGATTAAAGTTGGGCACACTCTGCTTTGGTGGCCAGGGTTCAGTTCCTGGTTGCGGAACCACACCCCTGGTCTGTCAACAGCCATGCTGTGGCAGTGGCTCACATAGAAGATCTAGAAGAGGTGTCAGGGTGGCCGAGTGGTCTAAGGCGCTAGACTCAAGCTCTGCTTCCTCAGAAGATCTAGAAGGACTTACAACTAAAATATACAGCTATGTACTGGGGCTTTGGGGAGGGGAAAAAAACAGAGAGAGGAAGATTGGCAACAGATGTTAGCTCCAGGCAAATCTTTCCCAGTAAAAAAAAAAAAAGAAATTGCAAAGGAAATTAGAAATTATTTTTAAAAAAATGATAAAACTGAGGCTGTTCTACTTTGGGCGCATCATGAGAAGGCAGGATTCTCTGGAAAGACAATAATGCTGGGAAAAGTAGAAGGCAGCAGGAGAAGAGGAGGACCAAATAGGAGATGGGTTGACTCCATATAGGAAGCCACAGGCCTGAGTCTACAGGAGCTGAGTAGGCTGTTGAGGACAGGGCACTGTGGACAGCACTCATTCGTAGGGTCGCCAGGAATCAGAGCTGACTAGATGGCATGTAACAACAAAGCACCAAGGGACCTAATAATACTTCTTGCACATGAACAAGTTTTCTTCAGTTTAATTCTCTTGACTACATTTTAGGCATCCCCTACCCACGTGTCCACCCTTAAAACTCTATTTTTGTGGGCTGAGTCTCACTTTAAAAGGAAAAACCTGGGCCTCATCAAGGTGAATGCATTAGCTCTCACTTCAAAGAAATGGGATCACGTGTGTGGCGGGACGCGGCCCCGTCATCTCAGAGTGGTGTTCGGCCCCTGAACCGGGGCAGAGAGGAAATCCAGAGAAGTGGCCCAGGAGGGCTGCTGTGAGGTGCGGCAGGAGACCCAGGTTCACCCAGGAAAGACCCAGGCAGGTGTGAGCTTGGAGGATGGAGGCCGCTCTCCTCTGTGTTTGCAGTTGGGTGAGGGGTCTGGTGCAGAGCTGGGCTTTGAAAGCAGCCAGTCAAAGAGAAGGAGGCTCAAGGCTGTGAAGAGAAGGTGCACGCCGGGCCTGCTGAGACCCTGGGAAAAGGAGGTGAATCAGGGCAGGAGGACCAGTGGCCTGCAGAAGGTCAGGGCTGGCTTGCACGGGTGGAAACTGCAAGTCGAACTTGCTACTGGCTTGTCCTTCTGGCTAACTGGGCTTACAGCCCCTCCCCCCGGGTCAAACAGAGGCCAGAGCCTGGGCCTTCCGCCAGGGGAACCAGATCTTGTGTCAGCTCAGCCCCCGCATGGCTCTGTGGCCTCGGGAAGGCCACCGCAAACTCGCTGCCTCTGTTTCCCCCCTGGAAAGCCTGCACTCTGGAATAGCTGAGGGCTTGGGCCCCTCCTGACTCCAGTGCTGTCTCCCTGGTGGCGTCCTTCCCCCCGTCCTCGCAGTGGTGAAAACCGTGGTCCGGCAGACAACACCTCCATCCCAGCTCTTGGATTCCTGGAACAGTCTGACAGGGACTACATGTGCATGGTTCAGAGCCACGGCAATTAAAACCTCCTGCCCTGACCACTCCACCCCCCTCACACCTCATTGCTTCTCCCCTGCCCCTCTGCTCTGCACGCAACCCTCAGCCCAAGACCACAAGGCCCTGGACCTGTCTTCCCTGTGCTGGGCTGATCAGTCAGGAATTATTTATGACAGGCTAAGGAAGGGACATCAGAGAATACTTTCATGTTACGAGTTGTTGCCCTGCCACACCCCCATCTAGAATGATCTGCTGTCTTCACCTCTTCACTCTCTTTTTGCTGCCCAGTTGACAATGGGAGTGAGCAGCTCCCCTGTACCCACAGACTGGCAATCGGAGCGCCGGAGGGGCCTTCCCCTCGGGCAAGGTGCGCTTGGAGGCAGGGCCCACCTGAGGGCACAATACCAGTGGATGTCAAGACAGGAGGGCACCTTGAGCTCTTGAGTATGTACACTTGAATTTATGAGAATATGATTTTATATACATAAACGTGTATTTTTACATGTGTTTAGGAAAGTATAGAGCTCATTGTTCTGGATCTGAAACATAGCAACAAAAACAAGTGCCAGCTCTTTGTCCGGGAGATGATTCCACATAACCGAACTGCAAACACCTCAACAGTTGATGGACTGAGTCTTAATTCTTCACGACCTCTAGTGGCAGAAGAAGGACTTTGCTCTTTTTCCAGGTAATCCGGTCTCACATTTGCCGCTTGATCTCCCCCGAATATCCTCCCTGTCCACACAGCTCTCCATTTCCGCAGCCGCTGTCCTCGCTCAGGCCTCTCTCACAGCCTGCCGACACCTCACAGTAGCCTCAGAAACTGCCTCTCTGACTCCTCCTGGCTCCCCTCCTGCCTCCTGCACTCACAGAGCAACAACAGGGCCCTCATCCGCAGCTCCCACACCCTGAAAGCAAGCGAATAACCAGGATGGTAACTCAACCAGCTGCAAAACCTGCCCTCAGCAGTGGGCTGTTGATGGTCTTGATCCCTTCCTTTGGTGTGAGGGTCCAGGCACTTCCTGCAGAACTATTAACGAGTTTCAGTCTGAGTCCCCGGGAGGTGGTGTATATTATGAGTTACAGGTTCTCGGCTACTTTTCTAAAATCCAAAAAATTTTGAATTCCAAAATACAACAGGCCCCCTGGGTGTTAGTTAAGGGATTGGGGGCCTGCTGTATGGACACTGTTGGTTTCCCACCCAATGCTCATTGGAAAGAAGTTAGAGTTTGCACTTGGAAGAGAATTTCTCTCTCTCTCTCCCTCTCTGACTTTTTATCTCTCTGGCTCTCCCTCTCTCTTCTCTCTCTTTCCCTTCTTCTCTTCCTCACCCCTCTCTCTTCTCCCTTCCCCTGACCCCCACTATCGGATGTGTATGGGACAGCAGATGGCCCTGTTTGCCGCAGGCAGCCATCCTGTAACCCTAAGGGAGCCAGACTTTGGGTGAAGCTCACACTGAGAATGGCAGAGCAGAGAAACAGAAAGAAATCAGGGCCTTGAGGACATCTTGGAGCTGCTGATCTTGCCAAGCCGGGCCCCACCCTCCCACTGAACCTGCAATTATGTGAGATAATAAACTTCCTTATCGTTTAGACCAGTTCAGTCGGCCTTTTTAGTTTTTTCTTTAAAATGAAGATCTTATCATTGCACACCCAGCTTAGAATCATTCCTCATGACCTTTGGAATAAAGGGCTAACCCCTCAGCTCAGCTCGGGGCAGGGATCATCGGCCCTCCCTACCCAGCATAACTCACTTGTATTCCCTCAAATGAACTCTCTCCTCCAGTGACACTAAACTATTTGCAGTTCCCCAGACTCTGCAGTAGCTTCACTCCTTCATTGCCTTTGAGAAGGACATTCTCTGGAATGTGCTTCCCCTATTGTCAGTCCAACGCATAGTCTGCCTTCAAAATTCAAATCATTACCTTCTCTGAGCACCTCTTCCTGATCCTCCAGAGCAGGATAGTAGATGGATTGAAAGTACAGGCTGGGGCTGGGAGAGTAGACAGGACACTGCCAAGAATGGGGAAGATATGAAAAGACAGAGAGGAAAGATAGAAAGAAACTAAATCCTGGTTAGATCATTTGAGGCCCTGGATCAAGCCTCACCTGAAGGCAAAGCTACCTTCAAATTTTAGTTCTTGTGAGTTTTTAAATTTCCTATATTGTTTAGGTTGGGTCAGATTTTTTGTTTCTTGTAATCAAAGTCATTCCAAAATGCTTTCCCAAAATTCAAGTCCTTATCATGCTTTGCCATGGACTGGCAGCTTTTCAAGGGCAAGGACCATAGATTATTTGGTTTTCCATTCCCCCTATTAGAAGATACTCACTAAGAGTTTGTTGAAATTAAATAAGCTTCTCACCTGTTCAAGTTTTGTTTTATATATACATATATTTCAAAAATTCTGTGTATTAACGTTGTTGGTTCAGAATAAATGCTGAATGGGCCAGCCCTCGTGGCCCAGTGGTTAAGGTTGGCGCACTCCACCTCAGCGGCCCAGGTTCAGTTGCCAGGCGCAGACCTACACCACTCATGTGTCAGTGGCCATGCTGTGGTGGCAGCTCACATACAAAAAGAGGAAGATTGGCAGTGGTTGTTAGCTCAGGGCAAATCTTCCTCAGGAAAAGAAAGAAAAAAGTGCTGAATTCTAGTCAGGGCACAAGGTTGGTTCTTTCTTTTAAGAACAAAGTTGAGTGCATGCTCGGTGTATCATATTTAAAGTGCATTGAGGGCACAGAATAAAAACATTAAACTCACACGTGCTTTATAAAAACACCAATTTTTGGTTTAATATACATAGTCCCCCAATGATCTAATTTTTTTCCAACAGGATGCAGGGTTACTCATCTATTAAAATAATTTGTTTCCTCCTGGCAGCAGGCCTAACTGCTGCCCCAGGAGCAAGGTCTGGAAGGACTGATTTGCAAACAGGGCTTCTGCTCCCCTCCCTGCGCCCGGGCTAATGCACTCGCTGTGAAGTCCTGGCCCAGGGATGTGGTATGAAACTCCCTCTGGGAGGCTCCTTGAACCCTGGAGGGGCTCTTTCAGAGCCTCTGCTCTCTCACCCAGCCCCTCCTCCTTTCCTGGTCCTGCTGAGTAGATCACTTCACACGCACAGAGATGCCAACCTCATTACGTCGCTTGGGAAACCACATGAGGAAAAAGACATGGAGCTGTTCCGAGAGGCTATTTTGGCAACATGGCTAAACAGCTATTTAGCTTCCTGGATCAGTAGCACAAGCCTCCTGTAGCCCTCCCCATGCTCAGGGGGTCCCACCTGCAGAGTGGAGGGAAGATGGCTGGCAGGTCAGACATCAAGCACAAAGCTGTGATGACAATGTGGACCTTCTGACACAAGTATTCTCTGGTTACAAGTGGGGGAAACTCAGCTCAAGAAAAAGAAAAGAGGAATTTTTTGGCTTATGACTAAAAACGTCATGACTTCAGGCATGGCTGGATCCAGGGGATCAACAGACACTCCAAGCCAACATTGACAGCTGAGGAACTCGTCAGAAAAAAAAGTTCTCTTTCTCTGTAGTTATGGCAGAAGCTGTGGTGCTCCTTGTCAGGCCAGAGTGGGCTCCTTGCTCCCCCTGAGCTCTGACCATGGTGGACGGAGGATGGTAAGGGGGCTCTGTTGGCCAGGCCTGGGTTACCTGGTTATCCCTGGTCACACTGTGTATTTGTTTGCTAGGGCTGCTGTGACAAAGCACCAAAAACTGGGAGGCTTCAAACAAAGGAAATTCATTGTCTCACACTTGTGGAGGCCGGAAGTCTGAGATCGAGGTGTTGCCAGGGCTGCACTCCCTCTGAAACCTGTCGGGAGATTCTTTCCTGGCCTCCTCCCAGCTCCTGGTGGGTGGTGGCCGCCATCCTTGGTGCTCCTTGGTTTGTAGACGCGTCAGTGCAGTCCTCTGCCTTCCCGTGGCCTCTCCCCGTGTCTCGTCACACAGTCTCTCTGCACGTACAAGTTCAATTTCCCCTTTCTATAAGGACCAGTCGTACCCATAAGGGCCTGCCCTGATGACCACCGCTTCACTCGATTACACCTGCAAAGACCCCATTTCCAAATAAAGTCACACTCTGAGGTACTGATGGTTGGAATTCAACACATCACTTGTGAGGGGGTTGGGTGGGGGGCGACACAATTCAGCTTATAACACAGGGGGTGGGAAAAGGTAAGACGGCTCTTGCCAATTTGGCCAAGTGTGAAATTGGTATAATAATAGCATCTTCCTCAATGATCCATGTGACGAGTCCGTGACAAAATCCGTGGAAAGTTGTGATCCCAGGGCCTGTTCATGGTGGACACAGGGTTTTTGCTTTTATGATACTTTCTGCAGTGGAGTCAAATGAGACATACGTTTGACTTGTGCAGTTTCAACCATATGTGCTGAGAGAGAGAGAACAATTTAAATACATTAAAGGAATTCGAGGCACTTCCCCCACCATCCCACTCAGAGAGAGAACACTCTGGAGCAAGAGAGAAATTGGAGTTGAGACTCTCTGTTTCCTCAGACGGCTTGGTCCCCAGCGTCGCTCACAGGAAGGTGTCCCTCCACTGGCACGAGGTGAGTCTGGAGCGGAGAGGTGTCTACTCCTGAACGCAGGCCAGCCTCTTCACCAGGTGCCCAGCCCGAGGACAGGCCCCCTGCAGAGGCTGGAGGGGACACTGGGTCACAGGATGGCACTCCAGGGCAGCGTCCCAAGCTGTCTATGGGGAGGGACCAGTCTCCTCCACTCTCCTTCACGGATCCTTACCCTGCTGGGCCCTGGCGGGCCTCGCATACGCAACTTACGTCCCCTGCCCTCAGGACAGGGAAACAGCACCTGAGTTGGTCTCAGACCCATCTGACCTGCTGAGTCCACTGGCCGTGTGCTCGGATGCCTCGTGCTGTCAGCTGTCCCCAGTTTCTCATCTCTTCACTCACCTTCGTGCTCACGTCGCTGTGGACTGGTAACAACAGGTCACCAGCTCTGGCCCACAGACCTCCCGTCGAGGAGCAAGGCCTCCTGTTGGAATGATTTAAGGGGCGGTCAAAAGGAATCTAGGCTGAAAAAAACATTCGTCTTTCCTTAGTCTTAATGCCTGCCTAAGATGGGTCTCCTCTCTAGAAACATCCGCATCCCTCCACATGGTTTTTTCCAGTTCCTTCATCATCTGGTCTTCCTCTTCCCTAAATCCTGGATATGTGCCTCCACCCCAGTCAACCCCGCCTCCTCGCCTCCACCAGCGTCTGTGGCTCATTCTTGCAGTCATGACCTTTCTGTCTGCGACACAACCAAATTTGACCAGAATTTGCTTTGTTTCCTGGGGCCTCAAGTTTTAGAGATACAAAAGAAAACAGCGGACTTGTGTGTTCCTTCAAATCGGTGCTTGGATCCTCTCGTGCGGGGCTTGGAGGTGAGTGTGGGAGAGGGCAGGGTGGGGAGGTGAGGAGGGAACCCCCTGAGGTGAGGTTGGGAGAGGGCAGGGTGGAGGTGTGGAGGGAACCCCCTGAGGTGAGTGTGGGAGAGGGCAGGGTGGGGAGGTGAGGAGGGAACCCCCTGAGGTGAGGTTGGGAGAAGGCAGGGTGGAGGTGTGGAGGGAACCCCCTGAGGTGAGCGTGGGAGAGGGCAGGGTGGGGAGGTGAGGAGGGAACCCCCTGAGGTGAGGTTGGGAGAAGGCAGGGTGGAGGTGTGGAGGGAACCCCTGAGGTGAGGTTGGGAGAAGGCAGGGTGGGGAGGTGAGGAGGGAACCTCCTGAGGTGAGGTTGGGAGAGGGCAGGGTGGAGGTGTGGAGGGAACCCCTGAGGTGAGTGTGGGAGAGGGCAGGGTGGGGAGGTGAGGAGGGAACCCCTGAGGTGAGGTTGGGAGAAGGCAGGGTGGAGGTGTGGAGGGAACCCCTGAGGTGAGCGTGGGAGAGGGCAGGGTGGGGAGGTGAGGAGGAACCCCTGAGGTGAGGTTGGGAGAAGGCAGGGTGGAGGTGTGGAGGGAACCCCCTGAGGTGAGGTTGGGAGAAGGCAGGGTGGAGGTGTGGAGGGAACCCCCTGAGGTGAGCGTGGGAGAGGGCAGGGTGGGGAGGTGTGTAGGGAACCCCCTGAGGTGAGGTTGGGAGAGGGCAGGGTGAGGAGGTGAGGAGGGAACCCCCTTTCTTGGGGGGAGTCGGACCTCACGGGGTGAATCTGGGCGAGCGAAGGGCTGGGTGAGGAGAAAGCCGGGCGGCCAGAGAGGACAGCGGCCCAGCAGCTGAGAACAGCCAGGACAGCCTCTGGGGGCAACCAGGAATCCTCAGCCCCAAAGCAAAGCAAGGAGGGCCAGGGGTTTCCCGTTGACTTCAGATCTTCCTCTTCTCAGCCGCTGTGTGGTAGGAACCCACAGAGGCTGACACTTAGGACTCACTAAACGTAATGTTGTCTGTGAGAGAAGTTGTTCTGTGCACACACACCCGGGCCACACAGCTCCACCGCTGCTGCCCACGGGCTGCCCTGGGGTCCCAGGCGCACACTGCTGCGCTGGCCTCCTGAACATCTGGGGCTATATCGATTCCGCTGGATCCGACAGCACACTGTTCTTCACTCCTCACATTTCGCAAGCACTCTTGCTGCAAAATTCTATGTAAAAGTTGAATGAGCACGACCCCAATGTCCATCGATAGACAAATGGATGAGCAAAATGTGGTACATACACACAGTGGAATATTATTCAGCCTGTAAAAGGAAGCAAATTCTGACACAGGCTACAAAACGGATGAACCTCGAGGATATTATGCTAAGTGAAACAAGCTAGTCACGAAAAGACAAATACTGTGTGATTCCACTCACACGAGGCACCTCAAGTAGTCAAACTCACAGAGACAGAAAGTAGAACAGTGGTTGCCAGGGGGTGGGGGGACGGGGAAACGGGGAGTTAGTGCTTAATGGGGACAGAGTTTCAGTTTGGGAAAATAACCAAGTTCTGGAGATGGATGGTGGTGATGACTGTACAACAGTGTGAATGTCCTTAATACCATTGAACTGTACACTCCAAAACAGTAAACTTTATGTTTAAGGAAGACTCCTTCAGTCAACGAACGTTGAGCTGCCCTGCCATGGTTTGTGTGGCCTGTTCTGGGAGATGGCAGGGCCGCTGTGAGCCACAGAGACAGTCCCTGCCCTCCAGGCACTTACCTTCCAGTGGGGGACATGGGAGGAGGCAAATAAACAAAAGCAAGCAATAATTTTGGCCAGCAATAGCTACTTCTCAGTGCTATGTAGAAAAATAAGGCCAGGTAAGGGGCTCAGAGGAGATGCTTGCAGGGGAGGGAGGTGGTTCCTTGACTGAGATCAGGGAGGCCAGGAAAGGCCTCCCGAGGAGGTGACATTTGAGCAGAGACCTGGATAAATTCGGTGAGGTGAGCGAGGGAGCGTGACCTGGTGCAAACGCTCGGTGGACAGAATATTCAAGAACTACAAGACCCACGTGACTGAGTCTGATGAGCAAGGTGGCCTAGTAGGAGACGAGTCTGGAAGGGGCGAGGCCCGGGTCGCAGCGGAGCCTGCGGGCCACCGTGTGTTACCAGATGCTGTTCTGAGGGGCACTGGAAGCCGCTGGAGGGCTGCGCGTGGAGTTGTGGAAACGGACTGCTGTGTGGACAAGTTTCCTCCTGCCGCTGTTGCAGCCTCTGGCGTGGAGGAAGACTGAGAGCAGGGGCCCGTTTGGAGGCTGGAGCAGCGCTCAGAGAGGACGATGGAGGCTTGCACTAGGGTGGCACTGGAGACAGCAAGACGTGGTCAGATTAGGACCCCTTTTCAAGTTAGAGCCGGCAGGCCCTGAAGATGAAACGGATGCGCGGTATGGGGGTAGAGAAGAGTCAGGTAGGCCCCGGCGAGCTTCTGGCTGGAGCAGCTGGGGATCGGCGGGGCTACATCCTGAAATCCGGGAGCCTGCGGGAGAGGGGTCCGAGGGTGGGCGTGCTGCGGTTGATTAGATATCCAGGGACGGATGACGTGTCGGGGGTTGGAAACCTGAGTCTGCAGTCAGGGGTCGAGGCTGAAGATTCCCAGTCACTGCATGGAGATGACATTAATGACTTAAAGCCATAGCGGGGGGAGCTTCCCTACGTGGGGACTAGAACCCAACCCCAGGGCTCTGCAGAGCGCAGAGCAGTGTTCCCTCACACGCAGCACAAGCTGAGCAGTGCTGGTGTGTCCTTCCCCTCTCTGGTGGTGGGCCAAGCGCCAAGGGGTCTTCCTGTGTGGCCCTTACCCAGCTGTACTGCTCCCTGGTGCTGTATATTCCTCTGTTGGTTGCCTCCAGCCCGGATCATCTCAACTCTGGCTTCACAATAGAATCACCAGGCAGCTTTTAAAAAATATCATTGGCCTGGGTCCATTCCAGACAAAGTAAAATCTAATCTTTGGGATGGGACTCCAGCATCTGGCTATTTTAAAAAGGCGATTCTGACACACGGCGGAGGTTGAGACAGAGTGCCCACGTGACTTGTGCACGTGGATGGATGTGTGCCTTTGTGCATTTTTGACTTGTCCCCCAGCCTGCTGCAAAGGATCTCTGGGCTCTTTAGAAAGAGCATCTTACAGCTCATCGACCTGTTTTCAGGCTTCTTTCGGTCTTAGATACTAGACTCATGCATTTACCACCATAACTAGACCAAAAGAGAAAAGAGTTCCAGATATATCAGGCAAGAAAATATTTAAAAAATTTTTCTCCTTTTTTATGTTGCATTATACAAGTCATAAATGAATAAATTTTTTTTGCTTGCTGAACTCAGCTTGCAAGTATCTTTTTTGTGTGTGTGAGGAAGATCAGCCCTGAGCTAACATCCGTGCTAATCCTCCTCTTTTTGCTGAAGAAGACTGGCTCTGAGCTAACGTCTATTGCCAATCCTCCTCCTTTTTTACCCCCAAAGCCCCAGTAGATAGTTGTATGTCATAGCTGCACATCCTTCTAGTTGCTGTATGTGGGACGCGGCCTCAGCATGGCTGGACAAGCGGTGCGTCGGTGCGCACCTGGGATCTGAACCCGGGCGGCCAGTTGCGGAGCGTAGGCACTTAACTGCTAAGCCACGGGGCCGGCCCTTATGTGAATAAATTTTAAAAATTCAGACAAAACTGTTAAAGCAAAAGACCTCCTTGATCTCCTGTTTCCTCCTCCCTGGAGTAATTACTCTATTGGTCTGCTGGGTATAATTTCAGCCATTTTTCTCTGCATTTGAAAGCATTTACAAGCATGAATGTAAATGTATTGTTTTGTTTGGGTGAGTGTATTTTCTAAAAGGGAGTTATACTAAACAGATAACACTGCAATTTGCTTTTTTTTTCACTTTGCCAATATGGCTAGGAACTCTTTTGAAACAGTATGCATTGGTCTGGTCTGTAGCCCCTTGCTACATGTGGCTAAGCTTAAATTAAAATTAAATAAAATTTAAAATTCAGTTCCCTGGTCATGTTAGCAGCCATATTTCAAGTGTCCAACAGACACATGTGGCCAGTGGCTGTTGCCCTGGACAGCACAGGTACAGGACATGTCCGTCATCACAGAAAGTTCTAGAGGACAGCCCTGGCCTAGATCATTCTTCCCAGTTAATGTGTCCTATTACACGGTGTGGCTATGTCAGAGTTAGGAAAAGAAGGATTTAAAGAAAACACTCAGTTCGGAGAGAAGAACACTTCAGTGAACATATCTTTCATGTGAAAAGTAGGTCAGTCACACGGAACAGTTTCTCCAAGGGGCGGAAATCAATTCCGTGAGAGTCGGAGGGGGCGGTGCGGCATTTAGGGCTCAAAGACTTCCTGCAAATGCTTGTTTTGCCTTTGCTTTTGGTTTTTTAGATCCCTTGCCGCCTTTCTCATTTCCAAACTGTAAAAACACCTCTCAAACTCTGGTGTTTTCCTGACTCTGCCCCAAAGGCTCCCTTGCCCGCTCTGCACTATGCCGCCTTCTACCGCAGCTCTGCTTCATATCATGGGCCTTTGTGCACCCGCTGCTCTCTCAGTGGTTGGGGGGCACATTCCGCAGGGTGTTGTTTATTCTAAGGCTGCAGAATCAATATTCATGAGAGCACCTCATCCAGAGAGCATAAATGCATGCTTTCCCGTGCCTGGTACCGTCCTGACGATAGCATTTACTGCTTCCTGGGAGGGGATACCGTGCTTTAAAAGTATTCCAGGCACCCCACCGATGTTGTTGCTTGAGCCCCTGGGATCAGAATTGACAGGTTGCTATCTACAGGTATTGAACTCACTGGCTCCCACTTCCTGCTGAGAAACAAAAGACACTGGGGGCAATGGGAAGGAGAGAAGACACAAATGAGGCCAACATATAACTAAATATTTAAATTCTTCCAATAAAAATGCAGAGAGTTTTGTATGGATACTGTGTTGAATTTTGTTAAATTACTCGTGCTTATGTATTTTAACTGCCCTGTTTGTTCGTATAGTTATTCATTTATTCGTTCATTTGCTCCATAAATATTTACTGTTTGCCTAACCTGGGCTAGGTGCTGGAGACACCGTGGTGAGCAGGACAGATGTGTCCCTGGCCCTCAGGGGGCTCCCTGGTGTTGGAGACAGACAAACAACCAGATAAATGCCCCATGAGGAGTTAACTGCTCTGGTGGGCAAAGCCCCGCACCTTCTGGGAACATTGAGAGGGGCACTCGGCTGGAGGCGGCACGTTTCTTGTGCCTCTACTTTGTGATTAACAAGGTCAAGTACAATGGACTCTAAGCCCCCTCCCCTGTCTCCTTCCTCTGGGAAGAGCAGGGTAAAATGAGTCCTCAGTACCCAAGAACCTGCATTTTCCTCCCCACTCTGTCACTGCCCCTGACCGGGAATGAGGCACAGTTGTGTCATTCCTTTTTCTCAACCTAAGGATGGCGTTGGATCCATTCAGATCTGGCGCTTTCAACCTGGGGCTAGTGACAGGCTCGGTGGCTCAACATACATCCTTGAGCTGTCTTCAGACTGCTTTCCATGTGCCTAAGTGCATTTTCTTGGGAAGATCATCAGATTATTGGAGGTCTGTGACCCCAAAGAAATGAAGAACCAGTGACCTAGGTACCCGAGGTGTTTGGAAACAACAAACTCAGTGCTTCAAAATGTTCCATCTTCTACCAGCCCATGGTGGGATGGTGCAGAATGCATGGCCCAACCTGGAGATGGGAGGATACAGGGAGGAGTGAGAAGGGGGAGCGGGGGACCGGGAAGCCACAGAACATGGCCACCTATGGGCTCCAGTCCAAACAAGCTGAGGGCTCTCCTGAAGGCACGCGTCTCCCTGAAGACCTGTTACCTGCTCCTCCAGGTGCCTGAGGGGAGGCCCTGACTTTGCAGGTACACCTGCTCTGTGAGGCACTGTAGTCACTTCACGTTCCCTGTCTTATTCTGTCCTCAACACAAGGCTCTGGGATCGATATTCTATCCATCTTTTTCGAGGTGAGGAAACTGAGGTTCAGAGAAGTTTAGCAGCTTGACCAAGATTCCGCAACTTGTCGATGACTGGGGATTTCAACTCAGGTCCGTCTAATCCATTGGTTCTCAACTTGACCTTCATGTTAGAAACTCCAGGGAGCATGTAAAGCTCCCAGTGCTGAAGCCAACCCCAGACGAATTAGATAAGAATCTCTGGGGGTGGGACCCAGGCACTGGGTGATTGCATTGTGCATGTACCGTGTTCTGTATTTTTCACTACAACACAACCAATATTCTCAGGAACAACTAAAGACAATGAGAAGCCTTCAGCAGATTAATTTTCCAGGCAGGGATTCAAATACAGGGCTGTGAGTTCCTCTGAAACAGTAGCGCCCTGATGTGTACGCAGAGTGGGCGGTGCAGAGCACAGATGCTCTTTCCTGAGGTCTGGGCCAACAAGAACGTTCATGCAGAGAGTTGCTGCCCTGATGAGCAACAGCCCTTCTGGTCTTTTTCTCACGGCCTGAATGCCCAGTGAGTCCAAACCTGCCCAGGCAAGAGAGGTGTTCAACCACTGCCATGTGAAGGAAGTGTTTGCTCACCACCGGCAGAGCTCGCTTCCCTGGAGTTGGCTAGTTCATCATCAAGAAGAGGTGCCGACTTGGGGGCTGGGGAGGGGAGAAAGGCCTTCCTATAGGGCCTGGTCTCAGTGGAGGCTGGCTCACAGCTGTTGGCTGGGGGTAGGGGGTGAGGGAGCAGCGGGGATTGAATCAAAAAGACGATTCAAGTCAATTCCCAGCCCAGATGCACTAGAAATTGCTTGAATGAATTCCACGTCCATTGATATCATCCCAGAGCACTCTCAGATGCTGTATCTGTCACCAGAGGGAGTGTTCCCTATCAGCAGCCAGACTAAAGGAGTGGACACAACTGATGGGAAGATAGCATGCACAGAACAAAGGGCAGGGTGGACCAAGGAGGGGATGGCAGTAGCAGAGCACAAGGTGCTGAGAGGCCGCTGTACGCCAAGCACTGTCCTAGGCACCTCAGAGTCCTTGTCCCGCTGGATGCTCACAACAACACTGCGAGGGAGGAATTCTCCTTCCTCTACAGACGAGCAAGCCGACATGCAGAAAAGTCGACATGGTGCCTAATGTCACCGAGCTGGTGAGTGGTGGAGCCAGGATTTCCCCTGATGTTTCTGCGCTTTCTGTTATACTATATGCTTCTGAGGTACCGGCCCCAGAAAACAGCCCCAGCCCTGCTACCTTGGGAGCCGTTGAGAACTGAGATCGGCTGCTGTGCCGCTAGCGCCCGGGCTTCTGAACTGTGGGGCGCCACCTGCAGGTCACATGCAGCTGTGGGAGCTGCTCCATCCCAATCTCTCTTGCTGGATCATTTTCTCACAATTGGCTCCATTTCATCTTAAATTGCTCAAATGAAGGGCAGAGCTATCTGACAGGGAGAATAAGATGAGTCCTACATTGCAGATTTCCATCTTGATGCTCCCAAGAACCACTATGCAGGGACAGGCAATGAAGGCGATCTCGGGGGCGACTGTTGTTTCTCAGAGTAAGTAGACACGATTTCTAATCCTGATTTTCTCCTGAATGACATAGAGCTTATTGCCACGTTCTCAAAAAAACATCTGCAATCCTGCCACTCAGTGAGTGGTCTGAGAGGACTGTAGAATCAGTTAGAGCTCAAGGTTCGTGAGAGGACGGGCAGATTGTGGAGGGGCCGCATCACACAGCCGACAGAGTCGGGGGAGCTGCCAGCCGAGAGTTGCCCTGTGCTGTCCACCCTCCCAGCCTGGCGGGGGGTGTGCTCCCAGCTTGTGGAGTAGACTCCGAGGCTCACACAGGCGAAGTCATTTGCCAAAGGTCACAAGGCTCATTATGGCACAGCGAGATTCCAAGTCAGGCCCGCCCCATGCCTTTGTGACTGCTCTCCCCGGGAGGCAGGCCCAGGTTGTGAGGAGCTGAGACCCTCAGGAGGCAGGGGTTTGGGGAATGGAAGGCCAGCAGGGCTCAGAGGCCACCCCTGCAGCAGGGAGCAAACTCCCAGGGTCACCTGGCGCTGTTGCAGGGAGACAAGAACCCACCACCTCAGCTGCCCCACCCTTGTGTAAGGGCAACGTCGGCTGCTCTTTGCAGACTCCCTCTCCAGCCCGCCACAGCTGTCCTAGTTGGCGGTACAGGAGATTCAGCCCCTTTGTTCATTTGCTTCACTGCCCCTCCCTTTCTTTGCACGTCTAGTTTTTAGGATGTGGACTTCAGCAGCCAGCACGCTGGGGTTTCAGCTCGGGCTCTGCCTCTCACTTGCTGTGTGACTTTGGGTGAGTTAATTAACCTCTGTTTCCACATCTGGAAAATGGGTTATGGAGGAAATTAAATGAGATCGTTAGAATAAATGAGGCAGTAGGACATAGCTGTTGGGGGGTGTGGTTCTAGAGCCTGACTTGTTGATTTTCACCCCAGTTCTGCCACGCATTAGCTGTATGACCTTGGGCAAGTTCCTTAATCTCTTGTAGCCTCAGTTTCCCCATTGCAATGGGGGAAATAACACATACTGCATAATATGAGAATTAGATAGGTTAATACACACAAAACTTACTGACACAAAAAACTCTCACTGAATGTTGATTTTGCTCCCCTGGAGACACTTGACAAGGCCTGGAGACATTTTTGACTGTCATGACTCACCAAAAGGATGGGGGCTGCTGGCATCTAGTGGGTATAGGCCAGGGATGCTGCTAAATAAACATCTACCAACGGACAGGCACCCCCACAGGAAAGAATTATCTGGCCCAAATTGTCAGCAGTGCTGAGGGGAGAATCTGTGGCCGAGGGAATCCCGGCCTCTGGGCTCCTTGTGTGGATCCGCCTGGTTCCCCCAGGGCGGGAGAGAACACACGGACTGAGCCGGCACAGGGACTCCGAGGTCTGGCCGCGGTGCCACTCATGAAGCCGTTTTAGCATGCTCCTTCGGTCACTGGTCTCCGAGAGAGTAAATATTCTGACTGTCTTGAGACTCTACCCTTTGTTGCACCTTCTCCGTAGCAGCCTGTGCCCTGCTCGTGGGAGGGACACACTGGGCTTCCAGTCAGTTTCCCTTCTCTGGTCCTTTCTGCACCCCGGGGGCCGGGGCATTGCTGGGGTTGTCTGGGAGCTGGGCACAGCAGCATACCCTCTGGGCCTCTGGCTCCCGCTGACGGTGTGCTGTCCCCTGGTGCGCGGGGTGTCCCCCCCACAGAGAATTCCTCCCCTGGGCTGCTGGAGACGGCCCTGGAGAAGGCTCGGGTTCATGTGACTAGCCCATCTGCTGGGCCTATGGGCTCCAGGCCACCGCCATAGCAGGTACTCAACATTTCTGTCCCCAACGCAACCTCCTCCAGCAAGCTTGGCCTCCATGGTGTCCATGAGAGACAGGTAGCCCTCTTCCCCCAAGATAACATTGTCAATGACTAGTCTTCGGTGTGGCAGTGCTGGATGGCAGCTCCATCAGACAGGAAGGACTTGGCGATGGAGATGTGGAGTTTCGGCCTAGCAGACAAAGATCAAATCGTTTACCACCCTCCACTGGGGTGTTCAGACCCCGAAGGGCCCAAGCCAGGGCTGGGCTGTCAGCAGGCCCTACCCTCAGAGGTAGGGTGTGCTCAGAGCCCCCGAGTCCTGTCCTGCTCCCCTAGTCTGGGAGAGGTGGGGAGCGGGGAGATTGGCAGTGCCCCAGGGTGGGTGTGGAGGGGTTGGGAGCTGCGAGCAGTCGCTAAAGGAGAAAGATGGGCCCTTTGCAGGGAGAGTGCAAGCCTTCTCATAAAGCACAAACTTGTGGGAACTGGTAGGAACTGTCACTAACCAATGGGCGTTGTATGGGCTGCAGCTGAGGGCTTGTGAATGAAGGTGCAAGCCCCTCAGAAATGCCATCACTGGATTGTGATGACAACCCAGGACCTCCTGTGATGCTGACGGAGAGGAAACAGACATGAGAGCGGAGCAGGGCTCACTTCTCCCCACTATCTGCAAACGGCGTTCAGACAAATTAAAAGCACTTTTACCTGCCGATCTCAGGGATGGGGCTGCTCACCAAGGCAGCTCACCCAGCAGTCGAGGGCTCTAGAGTGAGCGTGCTCTTGATGTCTTCTGTGGGAGAAGTGCGTACTCGCTCAGCTGTCTTTAGATCCACACAGTTGAAACCTGTCTCACAAACTTGTACTACCCACCTGATTGATTTGCGGCCTGTAGGCCTCTCCCACTTATGGTTCTGTGAACCCATGTTATCGGGAAAGTTCTTTTCAGTTTGCAGATTCATGAGCTCCCCATTCAGATCCATTCGGATCAATAGATCCCAAGAGATGTGCTTTGATTGGCAGGTGTCAGTCAACTGCCAGGGAGATACTCAGACACCCACGATCACAACAGCATTATTCACAATAGCCAAGAGGTGGAAGCAACTCAGCGTCCATGGTGGATGAATGGCTAAACAAAATGTGGTATACACACGATGGAATATTATTCAGCCTTAAAAAGGAATGATTCCACTTACGTGAGGTTCCTAGTGTCACCAAATTCATAGAGACAGAAAGTAGAATGGTGGGTGCTAGGGGCTGGGAGAGGGGAATGGGGAGTTAGTGTTTAATGGGGACCGAGTTTCGCTGGAGAGGATGAAAAAGTTCTGGAGATAGAAGGTGGTAATGGTGGCACAACAATGTGAACGTATTGAGCACCATTGAACTGTACACCTGAAAATCGTTAAGATGGTAAATTTTATGTTACATGTATCTTACTATGATTTTTAAAAAATAAATACCTAAATAAAGGTCAAATATACTCTCTCTTGTCCCTGCAAAAGCCCACAGCCTGGGAGATTGAAGAGAACTTGGTTAAGCACATTGGGCACTCTCCATCCAAACACAGAAGATACAAAGCCACGTTGTGGCTTCCCATCCCCCACCCACAGGTCACCCTGAAGAAGCACTGGCCCCATTCCTCATTCTTGGGGTTTGGGCTGCCCAGCAACCTCCTAGGGGGTGGGAGCAAGGGGGCAGAGAGGGACATTCTCATCCCATTATACCCAAACTGAAAGCTGAGCCCCGTGTTTGTCACCTGACCATACCATCAGCTGGGCTTAAACCTGCATGACAGAATAAACATGTCTGACGTGGTGTTACTGGTTTCAGACTAGAGAAGGTCTGAATGCGAGGGTCCTAGTGGCCCCGTGATAGTGGCCGCTGGAAAGGAACACCCTCTTTGAGAATTTGGTTACAATCCCACCAATTTATAAGGGAACATGAAAGCCAGGTCCCGGGCAGGATGGTGGCAGAGTCCTCCTCAGTGGGGGCTGTGGGCGGGGAGTAGAGGAGGGGAGGGGACCTGCAAACCTCAGGACACCAGTGTTAACCCCACAGGGAGCCTGATAGGCAATGGGGTTCAAGTGCTGCATCCCCTTCCCCCCCATGACAGTGAGGAGAAGGACGGGGAGGGGACTAGTGACCTCCTGGGGTGGGGTTGAGTGACCCCTAGGGACCCCTAACTCAGTTGTGAGGCAAAGACATTTTGTGCAGATTGATCACAATCCGGAGTAGCAACATCTGGACCTGAGGGACCCACGTCTCCAGTCTGACGGTTTTTCCTGAGAAAGGTGTGTGTGCAGGGGGCTGCTGCTCGATTTCTGAGTCAGAAAAGCAACTGAGATCTCACTCAGAGTGATCCAGAAAATCCAAGCAACCCCTCAGCCAACCTCAAACTAGCCGGTGGAGGTGGGGGCGGAGGGGTCAGGCCCTCCCTGTCCCAGGTGTGCCTGTGTGGCCCTATCCCCTGTCTCCGTCCAGTGCCCGCTTTGTAAGGGGTAAACGTCCCCCACCTGGGGGACGGACAGTCGGGAGAGGCCCAACCTCAACTAGAAAGGCCTTGCAGAATTCCAAGCAGGGCAGAGAAGAAAAAATCACAAATGAGAGTGAGCTCACAAGAAAGAAAATTCTAAAGGAAAAGAGAAAACTGCTGAACCTTCCAGAGTGAAAAAGCAGGTTGCTTACTGGGATTCAAACTCAGGTTCTTTCCTGAAAGCATGAGAGTACATGGTTTCCACAAACCAATAAGAGCAAAACACTGACCACCGCAGCATCCTGTGGTGGAAGGAGGGTGAGCCAGATTGTTCCACTGATCCTCGCCCCAGCCCCAGGGCAGACACGGAATCGGATCAACTCAGGTCTGTTGGCTCCCTGCAAGGAGGGAGAGCACACACAGAGCTGCAGGGCACTCACCAAGAAGGGAAAAGGTGAGATGGTCCAGGATTTGGGGGGAAGGTGGCCTGGAGGTGGAATTTACATGCAGCAGTGTTTTCTTGAGCTCAAAGCAAAGCAGAGCTGGATGTCCACAGAGCAGCCTCAGGTCTGGACTGCAGGGTCCAGGGTCCTGCTACCTTGGGAATCACAAAGGTAGGATGGATGTGGAATTCGTGTCTAGAATGCCCTCATCTGAAACTCTGCCCCGGGGTGGGAATCCAGGCAGCTTCTCTGTGTTGGTGACCTAGATCCGAGAGTGGGATGCCGCGTTTTACCGCCAGCACTTCAGAGGGCAGGGTTTCCGACAGCCTGTGATTTCAGAGAACGAGTTTTTTCTGTGCAGTGATTGCCCTGACACGTGACAGCTGCAGCACGTCCTTGGGAGGAACACTGGTAACTTCTCAGCTGCCTTCTTCCGTTTCTGTAATCCCATGTTAATGAACGGCCAGGCAGATTTTTAGGTTCTAAATCTGAGCTAATTTTTATTTCTCACCCTTCAGATCTACTCGCCACCCATCTGCACCCTGCTCTCTGCCCCAAGGCTGACCTACATCAACCACATCAAGGGTTCCCATGCCCCCTGGCTTCTCCTTTTCTGCTTGGGATGATCTGACAGGACTGGGAGGGAGTGAGGAAGGGAGCCAGAGGACGAGGGCAGGGGAGTTGTCTCCGTGGCTCCCCCGCGCAGGGCGGCCTGGACGTTGCTGTGTCCCTCATCTGCAGGCAGCTGCTCTGTGCAGCTCTCTCCTTCCGGGCTCAGGCAGCCACTCTCCAACCTCCTCTCCTTGGCTGCTACCAACTGAGTACCCCCACTTACTCACAGATTCATCAGTAGTCTCTGTGTAAAGAAGTCTCCCTGAATTATCCTATTTTGAGTATGCCATCTCATTCCTATTTCCTAGTTCCTGGTTTAGGTAGTACAGTCAGTAAAAATAAATATGATTTAACAGATCAAGCTTGTTAATGTGTCATTCAAACTTCATATATCCTTGGCAAGTCATATTGTCTCTCTGAGCCTCAGTTTCCCCATCATGAAACAGAGAGGGGTTGAAGCACTGTTGTGTGGATTAAATGAGATAAAGTATGTAAACTGCCAGTGTGTAAACTTTGGAAGCCGAGAGGTAGCCGCCTGGAGAGGGAATGTGGAGTGGCATGCGTGGGGCGTAGTGCACAGACGTCCACCCTCCACACTGCTCTCCCTCCCTGCCTGGACCCTGCCTCCCGCCGGCGCCTCGGTGCTGGTCTTTGAAAAAGACATTTTCAACTCAACACTTCAGTCTCCCCACTGCGCTTCAGCCTTCATGTGGAGCCACTTGGACATAAAAGATTTGTCAGGGAAATGTCGTCATTCCTGTAGCACATTTCTGGAAAAGAGCCTTGATTCGTCAGTTTTCCATTCCCTGAGGAGATGGGATGAGACATAATGGCCAAGTTCTGCCTTTGGAAATTCCCATGGTGCCACAGCCAGGCTGTGCTCATCATAGGCTTTAATTCAGCCCCAAAGCATTGGTTTTCTGCCCTTGACAGTTACCATTATCTTGCAAGCCAATTGTGAAGAACTCACTGGCTATTGCCCGTAACAATAACTAGTCCGAAATAGGAGTTTCACTATTAGTTACAGTGTGCATAAAATTCCTGGGCTGAGCTACCATTGTATCCCAGTATCTACAACAGTGCCTGGCACACAGAAAGTGATCAATCACTATTAGATGACAAAATGGATTGTTGCCTCCATTTTTCAGAGACACTCAAACTGATTAGGCCACTTGCCCAAGATGAGGAAGGTGGTAAAAACACCTCAAGGCTGCTAATTCAGCCTCTGGACTCTAAGACCACAGCCTGTTCCCCTCTGCACCCTTCCCCTCCTTTGGCCCCATATGCAATGAGAGTGCTCAGCCAAGGGCTGGGGACTGAACCACACATGGTGCCATACGTGCAGACACAGCATTGGTACAAAGGTACTCTGTCTCAGCTCCTCAGCCCTGAACTCAGGAAGTGGCTTGTTTTCTAGTTTCTGGGTGTGTAGATCCAGATACACGCATTTCTCTTGGGTCATCCAGTCTGGGTGGTCCTTTTCACAGCTAACTGTAGGTAGGTGCTTCCTAAGGATGCTAGACTAAGAGATAATGCATGAAAAGTGGATTTTAATCAACTAAGTTTGGGAAGGGCAACATAGTGTCCTCCCCACAAACTAATGAAAATGCAAAAATAAAGTGATTGCGAGTAACTCCCTAAAATGCCACATAGCTAGAAAAGACAGAGATGTAGAGGGTTTAGGTAAGGAAATGTCCCGTGGTTGTAAATTCCTATCGGGAAGCCTCTTCCCCTTGGACCATGACCCTGTGTGGGCTGGACTCTTCTCTCACCTGCATTAGCAAAAAAATTGCATCATCAGATTCGATTCTAAGGTGCCACCTCTCTTGTCCCCCAAACCATACACAACTGCCGAGCCTTCTCCATTTTCATCAGCTCTATTCTAGCTCAGAGCTTCACTGTCTCTTACCTAGACATTTCTTATAACCTCTAACTGGCCTCGCTCCTCCATGCTCTCTCCAGTTTCATCTACCTTGTACCCTCTTGCAGAATAATTTTCCCGATGAATCAAAAGACCAAGTCACTTCCTGGCCCAAAGGCTTCAGTGGCTCCCTCGTTAGCCACGTATTTAAACTCTCTACAATTTAAATTAAATTTTCCCAACCTCTTTTGCTCCGTTTCTGACTATATCTCCACAAGCTGAACTTGCCATTTCCGATACGGGTCCTGAAATTCTGGTAGCTCTGCCTTGCTTTTACTGTTTCCATGTGGATGTATCTAAATCACTCTGTGGTATAATGGCAAATATATACTTGGTCTTTATCCCCAATTCCTGGCACACAGCTCTTAAATCCTTGGAATTTCCTGAGTGATTAGAGGTGAGAGGAGAGTCTTTTGCTATTTATAGCAACCCCCTTCCACGATACCTGAATTTATGCTAATGAAGTGACTCTTGGAGGATGGGGGCTGATGGCCAGAGGAATCAACCCTGTGATTAGAGATTTGGAACCTTCAGCTCCACCCTCGGCCTCAAGGAGGAGAGAGGAGCTGGGGATTTTCAATCACAATGGCCAGTGATTTAATCAATCACGGCTACATAATGGAACCTCCATAAAAACCCCTAAAAACAGGGTTCAAGGATCTTCTGGCTTGTTGAACAGATGGAGGTGCTGGGAAGGTGGCACGCCTAGAGGAGTATAGAAGCTCCACGCCCTCCCGCCACCATAGGTTGCCTTGTGCATCTCTTTCATTTAGCTGCGTTTGAGTTGTATCCTTTATAATAAAGCAGTAATAGTAAGTAAAGTGTTTCCTGAGTTCTGTGAGCTGTTCTAGCAAATTATTGAATCTGAGGAGGGGATTATGGAAACTTCCAAATTTATAGCCAGTTGGTCAGAAGTACTGGGACTTGCAACTGGCGTCTGAAGTGGGGGCAGTCTGTGGGACTGAGTCCTGGACGTGCAGTGTCTCTAACTCTGGGTAGTTAGTGTCAGAACTGAATTGAATTGTAGGACACCCAGCTGGTGTTGGAAAATTGGAGAGTTGGTTGATGTTTGGAAAACACCATGCATTTGGTGTCAGACAAAAATCTTTCAGACGCAGTTAAAATGTTGGCTCCTTCATGAAGCCCTTCCACATAGCCTTCGCCAGAAGTAATCTCTCTCTTTTCTGAACACCAACAATGCTTTTTGTATTACCTGCTTTATAATTCTTAACACTTTATTTTATCATTTTTACTTACCTACAAGTATCATTTCATGCATGGTACTATAAGGTCCTAGAATAGGAGGACCTTGCCTGGTTTCATTTCCTATTCTCCTCAGTGCCTTATATATTTAAAAAATCTCAATAAATGTTAGTGAGATTGACATAAACATATTTGTGTTTCTGTCAATATCCCTCTAAAATATATGTGTGATTATTCTAAAAAGTATATACCAGCTATCTCTTTTAAAATCTTTACTGCCCTGCAAAATAAAATCTAATTTTATAGGACAAAACTGTATTCATTTTGAGTGAAGATACTCACTGGAAACAAGCACAAATGGATCCCTGCCCTCTGATGAGAACAGCTGCTTCTGCCTGACTCTAGTCAAGGCTGTGGGAAGGACTGGCCAGCAGCAGTGATACCGGCTCAAGACAAGGTGGACATGAGGGAAGCCATATTGTAGAAAAGAAGCCCTATTGTAACTTTGAATGACCTCTGACAAACTAACCCAGCTGGATATGCACCCTCCAGGAGATCTAACTGCTGTGTTGGTTTTACAACCCCTGTTTGTGCGTGTACCTCCCAGCTGCGAAAAGATGATAACTTTGTTCTTTTGAGTTCCTTAGGAATGTGATGACCCCTGAACAGAGAGTCCATGCTGATAGCCATCATCAATGAAAACTGAAAGATCTGGTGTGGCACTCCCAGTCTGTAAGACCAGAAGGTCAACATTCCTAACCCCCTCCCCTATAACCCACTGGCCTATATAACTGCTGTAAGATTTTGTGCCCCTGAAGATGGTTCTTTGAGACATTAGTCGGCCATCTTCCCCCTTGCTAGCAAGCTGTAATAAACTGCCCTTTCTTTTCCACCATCTTGCCTCTTGACGATTGGCTTTTGTCTCGCGGCGAGCAGATCATGCCCTTTGTGTGGTAACAG
The DNA here is from genome assembly GCF_057802395.1 of Ceratotherium simum simum. Classification (NCBI taxonomy): domain Eukaryota; kingdom Metazoa; phylum Chordata; class Mammalia; order Perissodactyla; family Rhinocerotidae; genus Ceratotherium; species Ceratotherium simum. The sequence continues at coordinate 12,053,698 of NC_141939.1, read as the reverse complement.
CAGCAGTTGTACCTGCCTGAAGTCAGGTAGACCTCAGGTGGACAGTGGCATCTTACCTGAGCAAACTTAGCAGATGACAACACAGAGCTTCAGAGATGGGGAAGAAAGCCTTTCCCGCCCTCCTCTTTCATCTGGGTCTTTAGCAAGATTTCCGAGGATCTGGAGCATTAACAGCCGGCTTCTTGGAGTATTTCAGCTGTGAGTCACAGGTACAGAGAGGTGCCCTGTGAGAAACACGGTGCAAAGAGGGACAGGAACAGACACAGAAGGGTGGCCGCCCCTTGTTAGCTGCGTTTTACAAAAGGACAACTTTTGGCAAGAAACTAAGACACAATTGCCCTTTAGACATGTGGAAAACCCAACTCCTTACAAATTTTTCTGAGTGGTCCCCGAAGTAAATCACTTGTCCTAGTTAAAAAGAAAAAGCCCTCTGTTTACCGAACTAAAGAATAGGGTATTGTAAATTTTGGTGTGGTTAGTTTCATCTCTGAAAGGTATTTTTCTCTCTTTTGAACGCAGTTTCTGCGGTTGACCAGAGCAATTCTCAGATAACAGCTGGTGAAAATTCTCACATAATCTTCACAGACATGCTTTTCTCCTTTTGTTAATATTGTATCAATAGCATTTGGCAGGGGGAAATGAGAATTTTCCCATTTCCCACTAAATGTCATTAGATAAGATTTTTTTTTCCTTTGTTAACAGAAATGATTTTCCCTTATAAAAAGTTATTTTTCCTAGAACCAAGATGACTCTAAAAATCTGCAAGTTACTTTTTAGTCATTTTTATTGTGTTGATCAAGGGTGTTCATGTTTTTCTTTAAAAGAAGACGACATTATTTTCAACAGTTCAGTAGAAACCTATGTCCAAGCAAGTTTTAAAAATTCAAACCAGAGAAAAAGCAATGATATAAGCCCACTTTATTTTTATGATCAGCTGTATCATCTCACTTTTTAAGGTACTGATTATAAAGTAAAATTATGCAAGAAGAGAACAATGAAATGGAATATATTTACATTTTAGTTGTTAATTTTGTCTCCTTGTAGAAAATGCTCTGAGCAAATATTATATCATGAAACAAATTGGTAAGTGATTGATTTGACAAGGTATTATCACCTTGACGTCTAAATAACATTGATTTTGATATAAGTATTAGCATTATGCAATTGAGGGTCATCATGAATTTTGGTCTGAATTGCTGAAAGTAGTCAATTCCTACTTTGCCATTTTTCTTTTAGTGCACAAATTGTGTTGGTTGGCTTCACACGCAGGCGACCTATGCAGTCACACAGGGCCCTGAGCTCAGAACATGAGTACAGAATTCTGGGGGACCCACCCATGGGAGTTCAGCAAGACTCAAAGTGAGTACAAGATAGGGATGTTATGTCTACTACCGAGTAAGCGGGGGCACTGACACCCCCAAAAAGCCATGCTTTCTGTTTGAAGCAGAACTTGCTCCCAACATAGAAAGAAGGCAATAGCATTTTAAGAAACACGAACAACCAACGCACCCTATCCTTTCTTACTCTCACTTCCCATATTAGCCCACTGACATTGAAAATGACATAGAAGGAAAGGACAACCCATAGTTCCTTTTCCTTCCAATCTTTCCGTACTCATCAGTAAGCCAAAGATAGATACTGTTGGCAGAATATCCATGCATTAAGAAGGGAAATAAAAACAGTCGAATTAGGTTTGTGCAGTGTTTCCATTGTTCAGTTAAGAACGAAATACACATGCATATGTGAGCTATGGAATATAAATTGTTTCATTTTTGAGATTTCAAATACGAGTTTAATGCTCTAATATTTGCATTTAACACCAGCATCATACTATATAAATATGAATGGTAAAATTCATGCTAATAACCTAAAATTTTAATTTTTCTTTACTTAGAATGGCATTACATAGTAAATAATACTGTGACAAGTTGAGAGGGAGACCACAGAAGAAAGGAAAAAGCTATATATTTTAATACTTTTGGTAGCACTTTTTTCCTGCTTTTTGAACAAGGGACCCCTCATTATCATTTTGCACTGGACCCCACAAATTATGTAGCCAGACTGTTCTACACCCCAGGGTATGAAAATTTCCTTAAGTGATCACTCCTGACAGCCTATTGGCAAAGAAAATTGGTTGATATTGATCAGAAGGGATTATTTGGTCTCTTGAAAGTTGAAGTTTTAGAATAACTGGGAGTCAGCATAGGAGGGTAGAGTCTTGTGCTGGGGGCAGTGAGCCAAGTTCAGACCAGTTCCTGAATGCCTATCAGCTGTGGATGCATGTGACATTGACATGAATGACCTAAACTCCTGTTCTCTCCTTACTCAGGCACCTAGGACCTCACTGCCTTCCTGCAGATAGCACCCGCCCCCCCCCCCAAAGGCTCTGGGCATCGCCAAAGGGGAGTTTGATCTTATAAACCCCCTGCCAGCTTTTTTCCCACAGAGACATCCACCATGCTCTGTCTCACTCGCTCGGCTCCCTGTTCATCAATGCCAACTGCTCTTGAAGCTGCTTGAACAAGCCTCCTTGCTGACTACAGCAACACTATTTCTGTTGCAAATTAAAGAAACGTTAAGGAACAGGAGATTTGTTGGTTCCTATTCCTGAGGCTCAAAGGTCATGAAGAGGACTCCTTGGGTCTCCATCTGTGAGGTTTGCTCTCCTCGTGCTGGCTTCACTGCAGCCCCAGACCCTGTCAAAATCTCCTAGGCCCACTCCAGAAGGATTGTGTCAGAATTTCTAGAGGCAGGGCCCCCGAACTCTGCACCTGAACAAGGTCCCCTGGAAATTCTTTGGCACACTACAGTTTGGGAGCCTCTGCCCTAGGGGTTCCGGCCACTCCCAGAGCCTTGGTGGCAAAGAGTCACCAAGCCAGCCGTTCCAGCAGGGCCATCGGCTCCATCGTCTTGGTCTCTCTTCCTTCCTTAGCCTCCTAAGTAATCCACCCAGGGAGAAACAACCGGAGTCCCTGGCTCGCGGGTGAGCAGTGCCTGTGTGCGCTCGCCAGGATACTAGCTACAGCTCTGAAACGCCAGCCAGCTACCCACCTCTCTGCGTTCCGGCAGGTTTGCCTATAAAACGTAGACAAGCAAACCTTACCTGCCAAAAAGCCAGAGACCTCCTGAGTTCTCTTCCGCTTCTAAAACATGTAACTCGGGAAGTGAAATGACTTCATAACCATAGCACATTTTATTAACCAGTGTGTTAGGGAAAGCACAACGCGGCATCACACCATCCTGTGACCTCTGAGATTCAAGCACTGCAGACACCCAAGGGGTATGCACGTTGTTTTGTTTTCTATCTAAGAGTGAAGGAGGAGATGTGGCTGTTGTTAGAAGAAAATTAAATCAATGGGCTTAAGAAAGCAGGGGCTGAAGGCGGAATTTGTTGAGTGGCCTGGGAAATAGGGAAACGTAATGGACATTCTTCGGTGTGGAGGGACAAAACAATCCGTGCTGTGGGCAGCCGGCCGCAGAGCACGCTGGAAGCCCATTTCTATTTTGGCGGCACCTGTCATCTAAGGCTGCGATGTCAGGCAGCCATCGGGCCTTCCCAGGAAGGACTACCCACTCCTTCGTTTCGTTTCCCTCTCCTCCGAGGATGGCTCCTGTGCTCTCACTCCCCACCTTTCACTTTGCGGTTGCTGTTCCCCAAGTTTTCATTGCCTTCCGTAACGCGAGCTGTTCTCTGGGCTCTCATTTCGGCTTGAGCCACGGCTGTTTCATGGAAGGCCCTGGAGAATGTGCTGTCCTTTCCACCAGGGTTAACAGGGATGAACTTAACAGAACTTAAACCAACTCCAGCCCAGAGCTTCCGTTCATGGATTCAGGCTCAGACACATGCGCATGCAGTGGGAACTGAGCACGGCTCGGGGCCAGGCTGCTGGGGTCGGACTCCCAGCTCCATCACTTACTGGTATTCGCGTGGGCGAACGACTGGATTGCTTTGGGCCTTACCATTTTCCCTCTGACGATTGAGAGAAATAAGAATACCTTCGTCTTCCCCGACTTCCTGTTGGTGCAGATCTCATTGCCCCGGTGGCGCAGTGTGGCCCTGGAGGACAGGGCTTGTGCTGAGGCTCTCAGGGCTGCGGAGAGAATGCCAGGACTTCACCTTTAGTGCCTGGCACACAGTGAGTGCTCAGTAATTGCTAGCTATTATTTTCACGTGTTGAGCACCCAGCAAAAGTGTCCAGCACAGACAGCACATTTTCAGTAAACATTATCTGTGTGAGTGTATTATTTACATATTTAAATTCATATTTTTCCCTCTAATTGAGGGCACCAAAAGACAGGGCCCCCTTACCTGAGATGGGATGGGGAAGATGTGCTCTGGAGAATGAGGCTGTTTTGGTTAAATTACACGTATCTGAGATTTTTTTCTCACTGTCTGACATCTTTCATGCTCTTTTCTGTTTTTTAATCCCTTTTTCTCTCTTCTGATTTGTTTTATACAAATTTGTCTGATCTGTTGTTAAATCCATCCACTGAGTTCTTCACTTTAGTAATTGTCCTTTTCAGTGATATTTCCATTTGATTTTTTTTTATAGTTTCCAGTTGTCTGTTTATATTCTTTGTTTTGTCATCTAATTTCATGACATTTTAATCATAGTTGTTTTTAAATCTCTGTAGGGACAACTCCAAAATCTGGATCTCCTTTGGCTCTGTAATTAGTGTTTGATTTTTTTAACTTTTAATTTTGAAATAATTTTAGACCTAGAATTGCATAGATAATACAAAAAAATTCCTATATCTCCTTCAGTCAACTTCCCCCAATGTTAACACCTTACATAATCATGGTACAAGTTTCAAAACTAGGAAACTAATGTTGGTACAATACTACAGTGGTCCCCCCTTATCCTCGGGGGGTATGTTCCAAGACCCCCAGTGGATACCTGAAACTGCGGGTAGTACCAAACATATCTACACTATGTTTTTTCCTATACGTACATACCTATGATAAAGTTTAGTTTACAAATTAGGCAGAGTAAGAGAGTAACAACAATATCTAGTAATAAAATAGAACAATTATAACCCAACATACGGTAATAAAAGTTACCGTAGATCTTAACCTCAACATACCATTTTTTTTCTTTCCTTATTAAGCGGAGAACTTTCACTTTTTCACTTAAAGGAAGCACGTTATAGCTTCTCTCTGGCATATCCAAATTGCCACCATCAGTAGTCTTGTGCTTTGGGGCCATTATTAAGTAAAACAAGGGTTACTGGAACACAAGCATTGCAATACCATGACAGTCCATCTGATAACTGAGACAGCTACTAAGTGACTAACGGGCAGGTGGTGTATGCAGCACAGATCCGCTGGACAAAGGGATGATTCACCTCCCAGGCAAGACAGAGCAGGACAATGGCTGATGGCGGGAGGTTTCATCACGCTACTCAGAAAGGTGCACAATTTAAAACTTATGAATTGTTTATTTCTAGAATTTTCCATTTAATATTTTCAGACCATGGTTAACCATAGGTAACTGAAACTGTGGAAAGTGAAGCCCTGGATAAGAGGGGACTACTGTGTTAACTAAATGACAGACTTTATTTGGATTCCTCTAGTTTTTCTTCTAAAGTCCTTCTGTTCCAGGATCCCACCCAAGATCCCACATTGCATTTAGTCCTCCTGTGACTTAGTCTCCTCCAGGCTGTGACAGCTCCTCAGTCTTTCTTTGTCTTTCATGACCTTGACACTTTGAAATGCACTGGCCAGGCATTTTGTAGAATCCCTCAGTCTGAGTTAATCTGACGTTTTCTCACGAGGCTGAGGTTGTGGGTCCTGAGGAGGAAGACCACACAGGTGGCGTGCCCCTTTCAGGGCATCACGGCAGGGGTACACGATGGCAACACGTCTTATCACCAGCAAGGCTACCTCGACCACGTGCCCAAGGTGGTGTATGCCAGGTGTCCCCGCTGTGGTTACTCTTTTCCTTTTCCTCCTCTTATTTAGAAGTGAGAAACCAACTCCAGACACATTTACAGTGAAGGGAATTCAGCTCCACGTTCCAGAGGGAGGCAGATCAAAGAATTTGTGAAGTGCAGTAATTAATTGCTGTTAACCACAGTAATTAATAAACATTTGGGAGTGATACTTTGAGGCTTTGCCAAACTGAGTTTCTCCTTAAAATTTTGTCCATTAATTTTAACATTCATTGGGGATCTCGCCTGCAACAACTGTTACTGTTCTGGTGGTGATTTTCTTTTTTTCTCAATCTTTTTACACTTATTAATTGGAATTTTTCTGTAAGGAAGTGTTGTCCCTTATGCCCACTTACTTAATCATTAATTTATATCAATGTGGACTCGTAGATACTTATTTCATTCTTCACACTATAATCCAATACTTGAAGATTTTATTTTGTTTCCTCAAATTATTCTAATTTGTTCCTCCTCCTCCTCCTCCTCCTCTCCCTCTTCCTCTTCCTTCTTCCTCGTCCTTAAATTCTTGGCACTACTAGATGCTCCAGGCTAATCTCATCTTTGCTATGCCCCAGCCCTGGAGTCAACCAGCGCTCTAGGGAGCCCTCTTCCTCTTATTGGAGAAAGGTAAGTCAAGACCAAGACACGGGCCCTAGTTGTGCTTGTTACTACTGGGTGTCACTGCTTCTATGCCCTTTGAGCAGACAGAGCTAGAAAATGAGATATATACATATCTCTGTGTATAAATATGTATCTATATTTACTTCTATATCAGTTTAAAATAAACATGAGTTTGAACTGGTGTCTCCCACTCCAGTCCAGGGCCACAGAGTTCATTCTAGCTTTGCCACTTTTCTTACTTGTAACTTCTTTTTCCAACAGTCAGAAACCTGACTCTAAATATTTGCAATATATTTTTCATTTGTTCAACCCTTGTACAAGTAGAAAGTAGTTACAGAATTGCTAACCTGCACTCCTGTGAAAATTGAATTTACCGGCTAGAGTGCAACGTTTTTGTACAATGCTTTTTTTGTCTTTATCTTTACAGTATCCAGGGAAAAAACACAAAGAAACCTGTTTTCCAAAGTTACTTAGATCAGCTCCTTTCTTACCCACTCTCTTCAGTGTGGTGAGGTCATTCATTAGAAATACAATTAAATTCATTTGTCACAGTTTGCCTTCCATCTTGGGTTCCCTGATAGCTAGGTTGAATTTTTTTTTTAATATAGAATAGTAAAGTTCACTCTTTGTGGTGAAGACTTCTGTGGCTTTTAGCAATTGCGTAAAGTCGTGTATTCACCACACAGTCATGATCCAAACAAGTTTTATCATCCCAAAATTTCCTCTGTGTTGTCCCTTTGGCCAGCTCCTCCCCCACCCTCAACCTTCAGCAACCACTGATCTGCCCCACAGCTTTCATCTTCCAGACTGTCACATAAATGGGATCAGACAATATGTGGCCTTTAGTGTCTGAGTTCTTTTGCTTAGTAAAACACATTTAAGATTTGTCCGTGTTATTTCATGAATAAATACCTTGTTGTTTTTTAATGCTGAATGGTATTCCGTTGTATGGATATACCACAGCTTGTTTATCCAGTCACTTGTAGAAAATATCTGGCTTGTTTCCAGTTTTTTATGATTATAAATAAGGATGCTATAAATATTCTCATACAGATTTTCATATGAACATAGTTTTCAATTCAGTTGGGTAAGTAGCTGGGAGTAGGACTGTTGGGTCATACGATAAGTATATATTTAACTTTATAAAAAAAAAAAGCTAAACTATTTGTCAGAATGACTGTACCGTTTTGCATTCCCACCAGCATTGTATGAAAATTCCAGGTGCTTTGCACCTTCATCAGCACTTGGCATTGTCAGATTTTTCTTCTTCTTTTTTTAAGTTATTCTAAAAGGTATGGAGTGGTGTTTCCTTGTAGTTTTAATTTGCATTTCCCTAATGGCTAATAATGTTAAGCATATTTGCAAATGCTTATTTGCCATCTGTATATGGTGAAGTCTCTGTTTAGATCCTTTGCATATTTTTTTTTTTGTTTGGGTTATTTCTTATTGTTGAGTTTTTAAAGTTCTCTATATATGCTAGATACAGGTCCTTTATCAGATATGTGATTCACAAATATCTCCTAGTTTGTGGCTTGTCTTTTCCTTCTGTTAATAGTATCTTCCACAGAGAAAATAGTTTTAATTTTGATAAAGTCAAACTTGTCTTTTGGGGTCATGTCTAAAAACTCTTTGCCAAACCCCAGGTCATGCAGACTTTATCCTGCGGTTTCTTTTAGAAGTTTTATGCTTTATACTCAGTCTGTAATCCTTTTTTTTTTTTTTTTTTTTTTTTGGTGAGGAAGACTAGCCCTGAGCTAACATCTGCTGCCAATCCTCCTCTTTTTGCTGAGGAAGATTGGCCCTGGGCTAACATCTGTGCCCATCTTCCTCTACTTTATATGTGAGACACCTGCCACAGCATGGCTTGAATGATAAGCTTGATAAGAGGTGTGTAGGTCTGCACCCACAATCCAAACCCATGAACCCCAGGCCGCCGAAGTACAGTGCATGAACTTAACCACTACGCCACTGGGCCAGCCCCTATAATCCATTTTGAGTTAATATTGAATAAGTTCTGAAGTACGTATTGAGGTTTTATTGGTTTATTTTTTGCATATGATATCTACTTGTTCCTCCACCATTTGTTGAAAATACTATTCATTCTCCATTGAATTTTCTTTACCCCTTTGTCAAAAATCAGTTCACTATATGTATTTGTCTCTTCTAGTTCCTGTGCCTTTCCATATAAATTTTAGAATCAGCTTATTGATATGTACAAAAAAGCTTGCTGGTATTTTGATTGGAATTCTGTTAAATCTCCAGATCAAATTGGGTAGAATTAACATCTTAACAATATTGAGTTTTCCAGTCCATGAATATGGTACATATCTCCAGTTATTTAAGCCTGCTTTAATTTCTGTCATCAGTGTTTTGTAGTTTTCAGCATACTGATCTTACACATAATTTGTTAGATTTATACCTAAGTATTTTATTGATTTTGGTGCTATTATAAATCTTTTTAAAGCTTCAAGTTTTGATGATTTATTATTGATGTATAGGAACACAACTGACTTTATATATTGACATTGTATCGTGCAACCCTACTCACTTACTTATTAGTTATAGGAAGATTTTTGTAGATCCTTTACGATTTTCTATATAGATAATCATATCATATCCAGATAGAGACTTATTTTTATTTCTTCCTTTCTAATCTGGATATCTTTTTTTTCCTTGCCTTATTACACTAGCTAGTACTTCCAGTACAATGTTGAATAGGAGTGGTTAGAGAAGACATCCTTGCCTTGTTCCTAATCTTAGGGGGACAGCATTTAGTTTTTCACCATTGAGTATGATGGCAGCTATAGGTTTTCCATAGATGCCCTGTATTAGGTTAAGAAAGTTCCCTGTATTCCTAGTTTGCTGAGAGTTTGTGTCACATATGCATGAAATTAATTTTACCTCTAAATACTGATAACAGTTGGAAAATGAAATTTTGCAAAAGTGCCAATTACAATAGCACCAGAAAACCTAAAGTACTCAGGGATAAATTTCACAAAAAATATGCAAAACTCATGCACTAAAAACTACAAAAGATTGATGTGAGAAGCTAAAGAAGACCTACGTAAAAGAAGAGCTGTGTTATGTCATGGATTGGAAGACTCAATATTATTAAGATATAATTCCCCAAGTTGATTTTCCCCAAATTGTCAAATTGATCTATTAGATTCCACACAATCTCAATCAACATCCCAGCAGGGTTTGTTTTTTGTTGTTGTTGTTGTTTTTACTAGAAATTGACAAGTTAATTCTAAAGTTATAGTTATGTTGCTTAATGACAAGGATACTTTCTGAGAAATGCATCCTTAGGCGATTTCGTCGTGGTGGGAACATCATAGAGTGTCCTTACACGAACCTAGATGGTACAGCCTACTACACATCTATGCTGTGTGGTACTAATCTTATGAGACACTATCATATATGTGGTCTGTCCTTGATCAAAACATTGTTGTATGGTGCATGACTGTATATCGAAACACAAAAGGCCCATATACTAAAAAGTTATAGTAATCAAGACTGTATGAAATTTATGTATGGATAGACATATAAGTCAATGTATCAAAATAGAGTTCAGAGATAAATAGAGAGATAGAGAGAGACAGGTATAGTCAATGGATTTTTGACAAAGGTGTAAGGTAATTCAATGAGGAAAAAGAGTCTTTTTCAACAAATGATGCTGGTACCACTGGACACCATATGGAAAAATGATTGCTCTGGCTTAGAGTAGAGAGGGGACCTCAGAGGCTCAAGAGTAGGTGAGGGAACGTCAATCAGGAAGCTATTGCTCCCAAGAGAAATGTTGGTAGCTTTGCTTTTAATCTAGTAACTTCACTTCCAGGAATTTATTTTGTATATATAAAAAAATTGACAATAACCTAAATGCTTATCAATAAGAGACTAGTTAAATTTCAGTTTAATTTAACTGAAATTTCAGCTTATTTCTTTAATAGGATAATATACAGTTGTTTAGAGAATAAAGAAGCTCTTTATGGAATGAGCACCAAGATAAATATTTTAATTAAAACAAAACAAAATGCATAATAATTGGATGTGTTAGACCATCTCTGGAAGGACACCTAAGGACCTGGCGCCATGAGTTGCCCAGGGCAGAGTCACAGGTAGGCTAGGGGACTGGGGAGGGAGGAGACTTTTCAGTGCAAACTCTTCCATACTTTCTGATTTGGGGGTTTTGTACCTTTGTATTGCCAATTAAAATATATAATAAAAATTAAAATTGAAAACAAAGAAATGATAGTAGATAGGACTAGGGTGATGGTCATAAAGACGGGGAGGAATAAACCAACTGCCAATTCAAATGAGCAAGCGTTGAAAAGAAATGAACACATGGCTGTAAGAGAGGGTAGGAACCAGGAAGTTGGTTAGGTTTTTTTGACTTGTGTGACTCCAATGCGAAATAGGAATACAAGTTTAGTGTATAAGGAGTGGCGGGTGGGCAGCAGTGGTGGTGGGAGGAAGGAGAGGGACAGGATGGAGAGGAAAATTCATGAAAATGGTGTTGAGTATGTTGCATTTGCAAAATCTAGGAGATGATGCTGAGTAGGCAGTTTGATGTTCGGATGGCTCCAGAGCTCGGAGGACGGACCTCGGCTGGAGAAGCAAAGTGAAGTTTCCATATGAATAGAGGGGAACTGATGCCAAGGTGTGAATGCAACGATCTACAGCCAGAAGGAATATAGTCTTGGCCGTAAGAATTTTATCCTAGAAAATATTTAAATTAAGCATAACCAAAAACTGAACTCAGCCACTAAACAAATAAACACAGAAACAAAAATTCAGTTGAAAACGTCCCTAGGAAGCCTTGCTTTGTCAGTGCTACTTCTTGGTGTCATAGCTAAGATAAGTTATTGCTGAAATGTGTGTTGATGTCAAATTGAACGAAGCAACTTGCTTCAGGAATGACTCGAAATAGAACAGCTACAAGTTGGGAACATTTTACCAAAGTTTTGAAGTTTAGATGGCAGTGGTTATTTATTGAGAGTTAGCTGTTCGTGAGTCACGTGATCAGAGGCTCTTCTCATTTTCGTCTGAGAGAGCAAGGGCCTTCTGCTCTCTGTCTCGGGAGGCTGTGCCTGCACCACACACGGTGTGGTAAGTTGAACTCTAAGAACCACGTTAGAAAGCAGGGACTCATGCACTGCAGAACCTCAACTCATGTATATTTTCAGAGACTAATATAGCTCATACTTTTCAGCTACAGCAAGCTGTGGGGAGGGAGGGAGAGGTGTGTGGCATGGAAGTGGTGGCCACACGTCCTGGACGTCATGTATGTCACGTAGATAGGAATGATGGGGACCTCCTGCCTGTGTCTCACTCGCTGGTGACAGCTTGACTTCACAGGTGGGCCTCGTGCCCCTTATTGGCTGAGTCACTCAGCAGCCAAAACCCGCTCCCCTCAGTGGCCCAGGGAAGGCTTTCTCAGTCTGATAACCAGCTGCCCTCCCCGCACAGCGTTCCTGGAGGCTTCTTTCTCCATCCGTGCCTTACTTGTCTGCTCTCCCTACAGACGTCTGCTCCCCTTGGGAAGGAATATTCTCCACGGTGCTTTGCAGGGGAAAAGGTCTGCTCGGTGTTCCCTGCTGCTTCCCAAGCATCCAGAAGTTGCTTTGCTTGAATGGCTTTTCCTGAAGAGAGAGGGCATCGAGCTCCAAAGGGGGTGCCCGGTGAGTGCGTTCCGCTCACACACGCCACCTGCTTCATGGAGAAATGCATTGCTTCGGGGGCAGCAACTCTGCCTCCAGGAAAGCCCTGCCACGTGTGAGCACGGTTCTGCTCTGCTGTGGAGGGGCTGGGGAGAAAGAGAATTAGACCTCAGGCAACAGCACTAAGGTGCTCGTCCAATCCAAAACATTCATAGTTATGGCAGGCTCCTGATCTAGTCAGCATTTTCTATTTTCTACAACATTTTACACTTTTAAAAGCTCAATTCCTCAGATAAAAGTCATTTTGTAAAATAAATAGTAGACAAATAGGAGCCGGCTGGGTGGTATAGCAGTTAAGTTCACACGCTCCGCTTTAGCGGCCCGGGGTTCACAGGTGTGGATCCCGAGTGTGCACCTATGCACCGCTTGTCAAGCCATGCTGTGGCCGCGTCCCACACATAAAGTGGAGGAAGATGGGCACAGACGTTAGCTCAGGGCTAATCTTCCTCAGCAAAAAGAGGAGGATTGGCAACAGATGTTAACTCAGGGCTAATCTTCCTCACAAAAAATAAAAATAACTAAATAGACACACAATTACGTAAATTTCATCTCTCATCGGTGGAATTACAGTAAGTTTAAACAAAGACGCCAAGATACAAAGAACTTGAGGTCTATTTAAGTTGCTACTCTGCCTATTTCTCTAAAAAGTATGTAGTAATCATACTTGAATTTAACATTTGCTTGCTGTGGTTAGAAAACCCTAAAGAATAAGGTAGTATATGTGTCTTCCGGCGGCGACCAGGAGATGGCGCCCATGTTAATGTCGGGAATCTGCCTCTGGGGACAGGGTTGCTGTAAGTCCTTGGGACAGGAACTGAACTGAATTGTGAAAAAAAGAGGGAGAAAAATAATCAAGGTATTTCATGGGATGAGAGAGCTTTAGGACAACAGTCTCAAGATCCCCTCAACATCGCTGCTTCTATTTTGGGAGGCTGCGAGAATAACAAGAAAAGCAAAAGAGGAAAAGGCAAGTTAAGGAAAGGAAATGATATTATCATTGTAAGCGCATCCTGTGTGCAGGGCTGTGCTAGGTGCTCCACATATATTGTCTGTACCTTCACCATCAGGCCATGAGGACATTGAGGGACCTTGGCTGGAACTCGGTGAGGTTACACAAGCTGCTCAAGTGCTCACGGCTAAGAAGCAATTGCGAAGCCAGAATTCGAACCCATATCTGTCTGGTGCCACAGTCCATCCACTGAAAGACATGCGTGTTTCTTCAAGAATAAGGAGCTGGAGGGGCCTATCTAGAATATACTCTGGTACACAATAAAGGAAACTTTAAATGAGATAATAGGAAATTAATAAGAGTCTAAGGTTTTTACTAGTATTTCACATCTGGTATATTAGAAATAAAATGTCCTAACTCATGAGGAGTTTCTGCCTCACTTAGCAATGAAATCGTACATAGAAGAGAGGAGGAATAACGTGTGTGTAGCTAAAAGAAACACAATTTAGATGGTAAGTGAGGTGAAAACTCTCAATGTCCCAACAAGCAGTGTTTTGCTGATTAAGCACAAGCTTCAGTGACTTTCCTAGTGGCCAAGGAGAAAAGTACGCCACCTTTTACAATTCGAGGAGGGCTCTGTGGTGCCAGCTGCCGTCCTCCCCCAGCTCTGACGTGAGCTCCACGTAGGTGTACTTCTGGAGTCACTGGAGCTTTGTGAACAGATCTGAGGTGAGGTGTATTTTGCTGCTGGTCGGTTGTCCGCAATTTTATCAATATCGTTTAGAAATTTTGTTGCATTGTTTAGCAACAAATGGGAAGGATAATAAGGCACAGTTACCGAATATCTACTCCATTCCTGGCCCTGTTCTAGGCACTCCCACGTATCACCCCATTCTCGGGACCACTTTCCACGCTGGGCACAGATAGAGAGGGGAGCAAAGGCTCTGAGTGGCACCAGGTTGGATCCCAGCTGCCAGGCTTCCCAGCCATGTGCAGTTACTCAGCCTCTAGGACCCACCTTCGCATCTGTCAACTGTGATTAATTTCTGTCTCATTTGTGGGTTGTGATGATTGAATGAGCTAAGATTTCAAGGGCAGAACTTACAAGTCTGTACTTCGACCAACTATTAGTTACGTAGAATAACCTGGAAGCAAGCCCTTTAATCGTAAGGCAATTTCTTCTCCAATGGTGCATTTATGGTATGTAATTTTGTCCTTGTTTTCCAACGTGCTTTTCAAAGCTTCTTGCTTAGGCCTCATTATATACCAGTGAAGTAGGTTGTGCAGAAATGATTATCTTCCCTGTTTCAAAGTCATGGAAATTGTCACAGCACTTGGCCGCTGGACATGTAGACTGCAATTTCTTAGGATGGTTGGAGAGGAGGGCGCAGAACAACAGACATTTTGGAGTTAGACAGACAGGAAGTGGTGTTGGGTAGGATGTGGTGGGTGAGGGACAGAGAGGGTGCTTCCTGCCCGCACACCAGTGTGGATGCTGAGGCAGTAGATCAACAAACACACCCTGAGGCAAATCCCACCGTGTGGGATTTGAGCATGTCATAGATAGCTCGTCTTCCCTAAATCCTCCCGCCACAGGCAGACGGAATTTGTCACAACATCCTCTGGTTCTTGTAAAATTTGCTATAGGTGATTTTCATTTCCAAAGGATTCTTTTTACTTGCTTTCTCCAATGCAGAGTGAGAAGTTTCCTGACTGAAACCCGTTCTAGGCTGGGCTGCCACATACGATGAGGATACATGGTGATGCCCCGCACACCCTGACAAATGTCTTCCTGACCCTGAAGGCAGAGGTGCAGCTGCAAGAGAATGAAAAAAAAAAAAAGCAACAGATGTGGGCTCAGGAGACAGCCAGCTCCAGGAGTGACGGCGCACGCTGCCTGCTCTACTGGCTGTTCCTACTCCCAGCCCTGGGTTCCCAGGTGTGAATAAAGAAATGGCTTCTCCCTCACCTCAGTTCTCACCACACTATGAGAACTGTGTCACTGGAACATTCTCGCTCAGGCTGAGCCATGACAGTTACCTGGACCCCTCCAGCCAGCCGCAAGTGGCCAACTTCAAAGGCTGCTCCTTCTGGTCTCCTCTGTCAGCAGGGCCCTGGTGTCTGGATGGGTTTATTGATCCAATCACTCATTCATTCATTCACTATCAACGATTAACTGAGGCTGCTCAGGCCAAGGCGCAGTAGACTCTGCATCAACTTGCTAGTCAAAGGCTATTTACAAGGAGAAGATGTCAGCAAAGACTTAATCAAGACTTAATCATCTCGTGAAAGTGAAAGTGAATTGTTCATGCCTCAGATGGACACAGGAAGAGCTCAAGTGTTATTCTACCTACTCAGTCTGCGTAATTAAGCGTTACCATGCGGGAAGGCACAGCATTTCCTAGGGATCCCAGAGCAGCGGGGAGGGTGATAGTCTGTAGAACAGTTGAGGGCCGTTACCTGGTCATCAGATCATTAAAGCTCTGCATTGGCTCATTTCCTATCAAGCTCATTTCCTGTGATGATGCTATTGTTACTGTCATTTTTTAAAATCAGGATATATATGGCCAGGAAGTAAAATGTACATAACCAAAAGAAATAAATTGAATAATCTGAGATAATATTTTCCCTTAATTATCTAAACACTTTATGAAGGAAAGCTATTTTTTAAACGGAAGCATCATTAGAAAATGGGTTCGATTCTTTCCCTCATTGTGCATTGTGCTTAGATTCTGTGCACAGAATCTACACCGGGCAGGAGGATAGACGTGCCCTTAGGTCTCGGAGATTAAGACACAGAGGGACACTGAGAAACCAAGGGCTGACGTGTCAGAGCTTCAGAAGGCGTCATTACATACACTATGCTCCTGTTCTCTCCAACTGGAGGTTTTGTCAAGGTCGTATTAAGGACTTTTAAGGCACCTCTGTACCCTGGATTTACATACCCCACTTACAGCAAATGCATTCTTTCGATTGCAGGAGCTGCATCTGCTCAACCAGCTGGAGGTTCTTTACAAAATCATGGCTCTAGTCTCCCTGGGCAAAGACAAGAGAGAAGGGGCCAGAACCTGGCACAGGAGACCGCTTCTGCTGGCTGCCCCGTTCTCTTCCTCCACAGGCAGAAGTTCCACTTACGCAGCCTCTGCACTTTGGAACTGCTGAGGAGCGAGTTGCATTTGAAACTGCCAAGAGCATGTCAGCACTGGGTTTGATCTCTCTGTGGTGAAATGATTTGACGGACCCACGCGCACACCCTCACTGGAGAGTGCAAGGTGGCCTCTCCGGTAAAGGGGGACCCTGGCAGTCCCGGGTTCTGTGCCCCTGACAGGTGAGGGTGTGCCTTGACTTTGGCCTTGGTTTTGCCACCTGTAAAACCTGTCCTCGGGAATCACCGGCCCTTCTGCAGCAGAGCGTAACTGCCTTGTGTTCATAAACTCAAAGCGCCCGGCAACCCTTCAGCATAGAGGTTGGGACCTGCCCCAGCCGTTACGTGTTCCCCTTTGAGTCAGGGAGCCATTATTTTGTAATTAAAGTATTTTTTATTGTTTATTTAATTTTTTTCTTGGAATTTTCATGTGTTGAGATGAAAACTTCTAAGCCTTTCCATGTATGTGTGTATACGTGTGTGTGTTTGTTTATTCCTTTATTTCATCACACTATGGACCTGTGACATGGCGCACTGGTTATAATCCTACCAGCAAGACTAAGTGCTTCATGATGGTTTAAAGCAGGTGTTAGCAAACGTTTTTCTATAAGGGACCAGACACTAAATATTTAAGCTTTGTGTATTTTGTGGTTTCTGTTACAATTACTCAACTTTGCCATACCACAAAAGCAGCCACAGGCAATATATAAAGGAAAGGGTGTGGCCATGTTCCAATAAAACTTTCTTTATGAAGACTGAAATTTGAACTTCATAGAACGTACATGTGTCACAAAGGATTCTTTGATTTTTTTCCTCAACTCTGAAAATGTGAAAACCATTCTTGCAGGGCACACAGCAACAAGGGGCATGCCCGATTTGGCCCATGGGCTGTAGTTTGCTGACCTATGGTTTAAAGTTTTGGCACAAGTTGTTAAATATAATTTCTCCACGGCTTTAAAGTCGCTGTGGTGTAACACTCCTAAACCTGTGCCAGGACCCAGGGCTCAGTCACATGCTTCATAGCTCAAGGCCTTGCTCAGGCCAGGGATTTATTTTTATTTGCTGGCCCCCTGCCTCCCTCTGTCCAGTGACAAGGGTGGCACTGGGGTCCTTGGGTTCACTGAGGGTCACCCACTCCCCTCAGAGCCCTAGAGCTTCTCCAGCCCAGGGTCCACAGAGCCCCTCAGGATGGGCTACTCTGGGCGTGTTGAGTTTCTCTGCAAGGAGGTACTACAGTGCCAAGACACTCTGCCCTCTGCCGTTGGACACACACGTCTCCTCATCCCGCAAAGACTCTCCACATGGTACTAGGAAGTGACCTGAAAGTTTTCTATAGATTTGGCCACCCCCAGGGTTTAAATGACTGAACCACTTCTATTACTAGAAACTCTGGATCCTTGGTTTCTCCTCCAGGGCTGTCTGATCTTCTCCTACATGGTCATTCCCCACCGTATCAGTCAGGGGTCTCCAGAGAAAGAGAACCCATAGGAGATATATAAGAAGAGTTTTATTTCAAGGAATTGGCTCATGGAATTGTGGAGAGTGGCAAGTCTGAAATCTGTGGAGCAAGCTGGCAGGCTAGAAACACAGACAGGAGTTCTATGTTGGATCGGGATTTCCTTCTTCTCCAGGAAGTCTCTTCTTCTCCTTCTTCTGAGGATACCTTCTTCTCCAGGAATTCCTTCTTCTCCAGGAAACCCCAGGACCTTCAGTTGATTGCATGAGGCCCACCCATGTTATCGAGAGTACTCTGCTTCCCTTAAAGTCAGCTGATTGCAGATGTTAACCTCACTTACAAAATACCTTCACAGCAATGTCTGGATTAGTGTTTGACCAAACTGGGCACCATAGCCTAGGCAAGTTACACATAAAAGTAACCATCACAGGGGCCGGCCCCGTGGCGCAAGCGGTTGAGTGTGTGCGCTCCGCTGCGGCGGCCTGGGGTTCACCGGTTCGGATCCCGGGCGTGCACCGATGCACTGCTTGTTAAGCCATGCTGTGGCAGCGTCCCATATAAAGTAGAGGAAGATGGGCACGGATGTTAGCCCAGGGCCAGTCTTCCTCAGCAAAAAAGAAGAGGATTGGCATTAGATGTTAGCTCAGGGCTGGTTCTCCTCACAAAAAAAAAAAAAGTAACCATCACACCTGTTATGGACTGAATGTGTCCCCCCAGAATCCGTATGTTGAAACCTAACCGCCAATGTGATGGTATTTGAGGTGGGGCCTCTGGGAGGTCATAAGGGTGGAGCCCTCATGAATAGGATTGATGCCCTTATAAGAAGAGGCATGAGAGAAATGATTTCTTTCTTGGCCATGTGAGGATACAGCAAGAAGAGAGCTGTCTGCAAACCAGGCAGCAGGCCCTCACCGGACACTGGGCCTGCCAGCACCCTGATCGTGGACTCTCCAGCCTCGAGAACTGTGAGGAATAAATGTCTGTTGTGTAATCTCCCAGTCTATGGTCTTCTTATTATAGCAGCCTGAGCTCCGACAATCCTCAAACACAAAACGCTGAGCAAAGCAAGGACCAAGGCCGCGGTGTCCCTGTGAGGAGCGGGAAGCGCCTTATTCCTTTTCTCCAAACTTCTCTTCTGCTCCTGCCTTGGGGGAGAAGGCAGGAAATTCCACTTGGTAAATGTGTTTGAAACGAAGACATGAACATTCGGAGGGCCGTCAAGCTCACTTGTCCTTCCAGCTCTGCCTGAAGAGCAAGAATTTGCCTCCCAACAACCCAGTCATGCTCTTGAGGAACTGACATATATTGTGCAATTTAATTATGCAAATAAATAAAAAGGACCCCACCGCCTGATGAGTAACATTCACATACTCAGATCCCAGTGAAGAACACTGAACTCTACGTGGCTCACTTACAGCGCTCTGTGCAATGTGGACCTGCGGTTGAGGGGCAGCTGCAACTGCAGAAATGACCAGAGCTGTGTGGCTTTTATCAAATCTGTTGATTTCTCTGAATGTCACTTTTCTCATCTGAAAATGTGTATACAGTCATACCTGCTTTCCTGGGTGTATCAGTCTGGGTCCAATCAGGAGACAGGATCACACAGTGACTTAAACAAGGGATGTTTAACTGAAAGAATTACTAAGCTGTGATTTTAGAAAGTAAATAGAAGAAATAGAGAGATCTCTCTCTGGGTCTCCAGGGCTGCAGGAGAGTGCCTGCAGGACAAGAGTGGAAGGGGCAGCTCCACTCCAAGCCTGGGTGCAGATATCCATGGAGAAGGTCTGGTTGCAGCCCCCGGATGGTGAAGGAGTTGGCGGGTTTGCCCAGGTGGGAGCTGGTCCACAGTCCCTGCAAGCAGGGAATAGCCAGGGTGCAGGCGAGCCACAGCCAGTGGGCAGGTTCATGCGCTTGCAGAGGATTTGGGGGTGCTGCTGTGGGCAGGAGTCCTGGAGCTCCTGGCATCGTGTTGAGGGAGCTGCAGGGAGGTGATTGGCAGGCCAGACAGGGGCTGCGAGGTCCCATTCTGGGCATTTGGCTGGGGCGGAGCACCACTGGTGTCCCCACAGCCTCATCACTGCCCATGAGTGCAGCTGCTGGGGCCAGCAAGAGAAGCCCCTTCCTCTCGTATTGTCCCTCCAGAGCCCCCTATTAACAAAGCTGAACATCTCGTTCACTGCAAGGAGAAATGCTGATAGGAATTCTGCCCCTTGCTGCAGAGCAGGTACTAGAGGGTGAATTCGGAGCAGAGAGGTAATCCATTGATGACTAGCACACGAGGAATGTTTGGGAGGTTAATGGGGATGATGTGTGTGAAGCCCTTGGAGTGACCCGATTTCCACCGTGCTGCTACCCCTGGCTGCTGCTCGCCCCGAGGGCAGGTCCATTTCTTTAACCTGAGTTTTCAGTTGGCAAGCCTAAACCTCATAAGTTATGGCAAATGCCAGTCAGCCAGTGTCTGGAGGTCTGGCGAATGCCTCCCAGGAACCAATATGTGGACAGAAAAGAAGGGGGGGAGAAGCAAAAGGCCAGCTCCCAGGCCACACAGCAGCTCTTAGCCAAAACAGACTTTTCTTTGTTGCTTTTACATGCCCTCACGTGCTTTCATGTTTAAAATGCCAGCTTATAGCAACTGTGCCTGGAGAAAGGGGAAGATGAACTAAGAATTCCTTCATCATTCCCCTTCCCATCTGTACTAGTTTGCTAGGACTGCTGTACCGAAGTACCACAGGCTGGGCGGCTTAAACTACAGAAATGCATTGTCTCACAGGTCTGGAGGCTGGAAGAACCAGATCAAGGGGTTGGCAGAGTTGGGTCCTTCTGAGGCCTCTGAGGGAGACTCTGCTCCAGGCCTCTCCCCCAGCTTCTGCTGGTCTGCTAGAAATTTTTGGCGTGCCTTGGCTTGCAGACGCATTGCCCCGATCTCTGCGTTCATGCTCACATGGTGTTCTACCTGTGTGCTTGTTGGTGTCCAAATATCTCCTTTTTATATGGAAACCAGTCATATTGGAGTAGGGGCCCACCCTACTCCAGTATGACCTCATCTTAACTAATCACACCTGCAACAACCCTATTTCCAAATGCGGTCTAAGTCTGAGGATCTAGAGGTTAGGACTTCAACATATGAATTTGAGAGGAAGAAACACAATTCAACCCATAACACATCCTCTTCCCATTCTCAAGCTGTTCATTTGACAGATGTTTATCAAGCGCTGAGCTCCTCCGACAGCGAGCACCATATCGGCCATGTACCAGGCCTCAGGCCCCGTGCTGGGCACTGGAGCCCTGCAGTGAACAGACAGACATGGTGCCTGTGCTCACAGAGCTTTGTGAGGACTACAAGCAAATATTCTGTTACCACAGTGTGACGGGTGCTGTAATGGGGGAAGCGTAGGGTGTCACCTGAGAGGTCCTAGGAGGGACATGTAACTTGAGTTTGGGGGATGATTAGGGAAGAATATTCCAGACAGAGGGAAGAGCATGTGCAGAGCCTAAGGCTTTGGAGGACTGAAGGGGCACACGAGGTTAGCAATGGGTGGGGACAGGTGGAGTCCAGGGGAAGGTCGCAAGAGCCTCCAAAGCCAAGTTAGAGTTTTGACCCCAGCTTGCAGGCAGAGGAGCCACGGAGGGACTCAACAGACGAGTGACTTCAGAGAGTAAGCTGGATGCTCATGGGTTCAGGGAGAATGGAGAGCAGAAGGCAGGACTGGAGGTAGAAGGAGAGTGCCGGAATCCAGGTGGAAGATGCTGGTGACCTGATTACAGATGGGGTGGAGGGGAAGGAGAGAAGTGATGAATCTGAGAGGAGAATGCAAGAAGACAGGCTTAATTGGATGCTGTAGGTAAGGAAGAGAGAGACCATAAAGACAACTCGAGAGTCCTCGCCGGAGTAAGCAGATGGTAGTGCCATTCATCAAGACAAAGCGGAGCAAGAGGGGCAGGGGTGGGAGGGGTGAGGAATAAACTCCTTTTAACTTTAATTTAGAGAACAAATTGATAGTTTCTCACATGTTTGGTTTCCCGACTCAACAACAGAAAGTCTAAAGTTTTTTGTTTTCTTATTAGACTTCTCTAAGAGGAAACATTTCTATAGCCTATAATAAAATACGAAAAGCTACCGCCTTAATGAATTATAAGAAAACGTAGAGCATTTAAAAGTAACATCTAACCTGAGAGGAACTTGGAGATATAAAGAGCTGCATATATTTTAACAGCAGGCGCTTGGAGGAATTACACTAATGGAGTCACGTTACTGTCTTCTGGTATACCCAACACCGTGCTTTTCGTGAGGAGGAGTGTAAATGCACGTATGGAGAAGTGCACAAACGCTAAGTACACTGCGTGATGAACGCACACAAAGTACCCGCCTCCGGAACCACCACTCAGATGGAGAAGTGGAACATTAGCAGCATCCCAGAGGCCCCTCATGTCCAACCCCCTCCTTCCTGAAGGGAGCTGCTCTCTTGACTTTGAACGCCATAAAGCATGGTTGGTGGGTTTTGAACTTTACATGGATGGAATCATACAAGTCAGCGTTCTTTTGTGCCTGCCTCCTTTTGCTCAACAACACATTGGCGAGATTTGCCCGGGTTGCTGCTCATCAGAGCAATTGCTTCACTCACAAAGCCGTTGCACTAATCACCCACCACCACCACCACCTAGTGTATGAGTGTCGAAGGCTCCTCTTCCCAGCCAACACTCCGCAATGCCAGTCTTCTTTTACTTTAGTCATCCTGACGGGTGTGTAGTGGTCTTTCATTGAAGTTTGATTTCTATTTCTTTGACGGATGATGCTGATCTTTTCATATGTTTACTGAGCATTTGGATATCCCCTTTTATGAGATTTGTTTTGCCAGTTAATTTGTAGGAGTTTTTGAAATCTATTTTGGTATGGATCTTGTGTCAGTGAAATATGTTGCAAATGTCTTTTCTTGCTCTCTGGTTTGCCTTTTCACACTCTTAATGGTGTCTTGTGTTCAAAGAAGTTTCTAATTTTAATGTAGTAGACCTTATTAATCTTTTCCTTTATGGTTAATGTTGTCTGTGTCTGGATTAAGAATATTTTTGCCTACCTCAAATTCTCCTATATTATTTTCTAGCTACTTCATGGTTTTTATCTTGAGTTGATTTTTTGGACATAAGGGTCAAGTTTCATTTTTTTCCATATAAATATCCAATTGACCCAGCAACATTTATAAACAGACCATCCTTCCCCCACTACGCTGCAGTGCTGCCTTTGTCTGAGGGTCCGTGTGTGTTTAGGCTGGGTCTGGACCCTCTCTTCTGCTCTGTTGGACTATTTGTTGGTCTTTGCATCAGTATCACATCGTCTTAATTAGTCTAATTTTATTACAGCTCTTGATATCTGGTAATGTAAATCTTCCAACTTTGTAGTTTTGTACTGTCCATAAGTTTATTTCCATAAAGTTTAGAATCAGCTTCTCAGTTCACACACACACACTTGCTGAGATATTAATTGGGATTACATTAAATCCATAAATTTGACATCTTTACAAATTGAGATTTCCTATCCATTAATATATTATGTCCTGCCATTTAACTAGGTCTTCTTTAATTTCTCTTGCAAAATTTTTTAGGTTTATTGGTAAATTAAAAAAAAATTTTTTTGATGCAATTGTAAATAGGATTATTTAAAAATGTTCATCTTCTAATTGTTTGATGCTGGTATTTATAAATACAATTAATTTTTCTATATTGACTTTGTATCCAGCAATCTTCCTAAATTCACTTATAATTTTTAATAGTTTGTAGAATTTTTTGGAATTTCTTTATGCACCATCATGTAATTTCTGAATAATATGAGTTTTACATCTTTTTTGCAATCCTTATACTTTTTTTCCTTACAGCAATGACTAGGACATTCACTACAGTGTTGAGTAAAATTTTTGATAGCAGATACATTGTCTTGTTCTCAATCTCATGGGAAAGCCTTCAGTATTTTATCATGAAGTGTGATGCTTGCTCTGTGTGTGTGTGTATACGTTTTCCTGAGTTAAGGAAGTTTGCTTTACTTCCTACTTTGCTAAGAATTTTCCAACAAATCATAGATCAGTATTTACTTTATTAAATGCTTATTGGTTTTTGACTTCTAAGTAAACCATACATTTTTTAAATAAATCCAAATAACCCTCTTGAAATGAATGCTTAGATCATTGATCATTAGCCTTTCTTCTTTTCTAAAGTATTCCTTTAAAGCTATATATTTCCCTCTAAATTGGGCATTAGCTGAATCCCACAAATATTAATATGTATATTTTCATTATCATTCAGTTGAAAATACTTTCTAATTATTTTTTGTTGTTAATTTTGAGCTAATTGTACAATTTTAAGATAATGTATTTGTATGATTTCAATCTTTCTAACTTTGTTTCGACTTGCTTTGTGTACCACCTTATGATCAATTTTGGTAAATGTTTCATGTGACCTTGAAAAAAAGAATGTGTAATTTTCAGTTATTGATTGCAGTGTTATATGTGAAAATATGGTCAAAACTGTTAATCCCTAGAGGAGATTTGCTGGTGAAAAATTCAGTTTGTGTTTATTTGAAAGTGCCTTTGGTTTGCCTCCATTCTGAAGGATAATTCTCCTGGATATAGAAATCTATATTGGGAGTTATTTTCTTTCACCATTTTGAAGAGATCTTTGTCTTCTGGCTTCTGTTGCCTCTTTAAAATGCACCTCCCAGCCTTGTCATTGCTCCTTTGGAGGTTAATGTGTCTCTTCGTCTTCTGGCTGCTTTTAATTTTTTTTTTTTTTTAATGATTTCCTTTTTTTTTCTTTTTTGCTGGGAAAGCTTTTCCCTGAGGTAACATCTGTTGCCAATCTTCTGCTCTCACTTTTTTTTTTCCCCTCCCCAAAGCCCCAGTACATAGTCATATATTCTAGTTGTAAATCCTTCTATGTGAGCTGCCCCCACAGCATGGCTACTGACAGACTAGTCGCGTGGTTCTGCCCCTGGAAACCAAACCTGGGCTGCCAAAGCAGAGCACATCGAATTTTAACCACTAGGCCATCAGGGCTGGCTCTTAATTTTTTTTTTAACTTTTGTTTTAGCAGTTTTCCTGTGACAGTATAAGAGTGGACTTTTTAAATATTTATCCTGCTTACGGTTTGTAGCACTTCTTGACTCTGTGGTTTAATATTTTGTCCTTTTTTAAAAAAATCCTCACCCATTAACTTTTCTAGAGTGTGTAGGCCTCATTTTCTCTCTTTTCCTTTTGGACTCCAGTATGACATATGGTCAACTTTTCACCATGTCCTATATATCTCTTAAGCTACTTTCTATATATCCCATTCTTTTCTCTCTCAGTGATTCAATATGGCTATTTTTGAATGGTCTATACTCCGTCTTAGTAACTCTCATTTCTGCTCTTCAGCCCTTCTATTTAGGTCTTAATTTCATTATTATCGTTTTCAGTTCTAGAATATCCATTTGATTCTTTTTTATAGTTTCCAGTTCCCTGTTGAATTTCTCCAACCTGTTGTTAAATTTATTGAATTTATCAATCATATTTATTTTAAAGTTCATATCTGATAACTCCAATATCTAGATCTAGAGTGGGTCTCTCTCTATTGTCTGTATATTTTCTTGGTTTTAAGTTCATTGCTTTCTTTTTGCATGTCTGGTTATTTTTAATTGAATGCTCGACATTGTGTAAGAAAATTCACAGAGATCATTTGAAGATCTAGATGATGTCATCTTCCACTAGAGAGAATTTACCTTTGCTTCTGGTAGGCAGTTGGGGAAGGAGAATATTACTTTATCTCTCAGGGATTAATTTGATTCAGATCTGGGATCTTTTAAAGCTCAGATCTAGTTGAGGTTCATGATGTTTCCTGGGGCGTAACCTAGGAATGAAAGGATCCCAAATGAAAACCTGGAGTGCTAACCAGGCTTTCCTCCTTGGTGGGTCCTGACCTCTGACTTTTGTCCTCCCAATGCTCTGCACAGCTTCTCAGCCTCCCCTTTGGAATGGGCAGATAGACGTCTTGAAGGGAGAAAGCAGAGCCACATGTCAGTCTTACCTTTCCTGACTTCCCTTTTACCTGGAATAGTGGCTTCTCAAGGTCTTGCTGCCTAGCAGTTGAGTATTGTTTTCAAACTTACTATTGTTAAACCCAGCTTTTCTAGTTTTCTGGAATTAGAGAATTCTAGAAGGTGAGTGGTCTGAAAAACTGCTAGAAGTGGAATTTTCCAAAAATTTGCATTTTAGAATACTATTTCCAAAGTTATATGGAAAGAAGCATCTATTTCTTTTTTAAAAAACATTTAATTTAAGAGGTTCCATTTAAATAAAAAAAGAGATAGCATTTTTCTGACAAGAAAAGTGAAGGTTTCATTGAATCTGAAGAATAGAATAGAATACTATTTACTTCTGAGTTGATACTATTTACCTAATTCTAGTGTAAACATATTATTTATCATCCAAATTGAGATCGTTTTTGAGAGTGAAAGGGGCATTAAGTATACAAGACACCAGGAAAACAGGTGTAACCTAGGATTTTCTTGGGAAAAATGGGATACATGATCACCCTATCTGTAACCATCAGGTTTAGGAATTATAGGAAAACTTCACTTGAAGAAATTAAAACTCTAAAGATGCAATCTGCTTTAAGATCTATCCTATTAATGATGCACAAGCAATTATTAAGGAGAAAAGAAGAGCTATCGATTTCTCTTCCTCTTTATATGAAACATGTACTTTTAGTGGAAAAATATTTGGAAAAATCACTCTGCACTGTCATTTTAAAATTTCATATAATGATAAAATAGACACTTTAAAAAAACTTCAAAAGTTTTAAAAATGCAATTAAATTCAGAGGCTGGATGGGTAAGATGAGCAAAAAAAAAGTTTGTCTCACAGAATTAGGTAAATTTACAAGTAGGCACTGCAAAGATCCCCAAACTGAATATTCATCAGAAAGTGAGCTCGTAATGCCTGAATTGATTTACTTGATTCCAATCCTCTCGTTTTAGAAATTTACCGCTAGTGTCGGAGTACTTAATAATACAATTTCACCATTATGCTTCTTCATTGGGAGGAAAATTTTAAGCTTCACTTAGTTTATTTTTAAAGCAATATATCAAATAAATATTTCCTGCACAGCATCACAGGAACTCTATATTTCACTAATAAGGTTCATAAGACCAAGGTTCTAGATAAAGAGATCAATAAATGTGAGAAACCACACATAATTTATACGTTGGAGATCTGTTATTTGTTCAACTCAGGCATATGGTCAACAGCCTTGAATTATAGGATTTTAGGAATTGATTTTGTTTCTCAAATTGGGGTCTTTGCACCATCTGGATCAAGGTCATCTGTGGGTTTTATTAGAAAATGAAGACGTGGAGGCCCCATCTCCGTCCTACTGATTCACCATCTCAGGAAAGCCTGGCCAGGGGATCTGTGTTTGTAACCTGCTCCTGGCTGATTCTTCTTCCCACTGCAGTTTGAGGACCGCTGTGATGGCGGGGAAGAAGGAGGCGCCAGGATTTGGACAGAGCTCCGTAAACGTGGGCTGGAGCCACGGTCAACCAAGCGGCAGAATTTCTTCTGGGCTACAGTACTTAGTCTATGATATGGTTCTTCTGCCTCGCCTCATCCTTCCCTCTGTTTTTATTCTTTTGGTGTCTTATTTGCTTCTGTCCCCTGAGAGTTCCCTGGTGATTTGACCTGTTGACCTGCTCTGTTTTTCAGGTTTGCCTCTGCATCTGGGGGCCACTTGTTTCCGGTAAAACCCATCTCTGCCTTGTGGCTTCAGGTTTCTGCAACCGGCTTTCTGGGTACCCAGCTCCAGGTGCCTGGCCAGCTCCCAGAGCTGGGCAGTGACGCTGCACAGAGTAGAAATTCGAACACAGAGTGCTGCAAGCTAGAAAAGCGCAACCCACGGGGCCACTTAGAGTAGGGCCAAATCGCATTTACCCTTGAGGCCATCTCTGTGTCACAGAAACAGTCAGGTAACTAATGCTCATAATGACCATGCTGGGTTGCCAAAGAAAGATGCAATTGTGCTCACCGTAGGCAGCAAATGAGTAATTATTTTAGAAAATTCCCATGAGTGATTTTTTTAAAAATCTGTAACAGGCTTCGGTTACCTGGGAATAATCACTCAGCTGGAATATCACCAAGTCACGATGAGCCTTCATAAATGAAGAATAACTGCATTAGGTGTCTTTTTTTTTTTTTTTTTTTTTTTTTTTTTTGGTGAGGAGGACTAGCCCTGAGCTAACATCCAATGCCAATCCTCCCCGTTTTTCCTTGAGGAAGATTTGCCCCGAGCTAACATCCATGCCCATCTTCTCTATTTTATGTGGGACGCCGCCACAGCATGGCTTCACAAGCAGCGTGTTAGCATGCCCAGGATCCGAACCTGCGAACCCCGGGCCACAGAAGCCGAGCGCGCGCTCTTAACCGCTGCGCCACTGGGCTGGCCCCTAGGTGTCCTTTTTTGTTTGAAGAAAAAAGAAGTTGCAACAACCTGTTTTTACACCAGATGGCAGAGTTGATTTTCCTTTGGCTGTTTCTAAACAGACTTTCCAAAATAACTGCCTGCCTATTTATATGCACAGCCTATTACGAGTTGGTCCACATCAGGTTGATATAATTTGGTAATACCTTTTCACACAAGGACACAGCACACTAGAATTACTTTATCCTAAGCCTTGTCCCGGGGAAGTAGAATTCCAGGCAATCTAAAGGATGTGATTTGCTGGTTCTTACCTATTTTGTCAAAGGAGTTGTGTTTAAATGACACCTGTGTTTGCTTTCAAATTAACACAATTTCTAGTTTAAAAATTTCTTATATCCAACTACACAACCTATTGGCCTATCATTCCAATAGTTTATAGAACTTCAACTATCCAGTTCCCCTACTGCATTAAAAAAAAATTGTTTACTACTCTTGACAATTATAAGGAACTAATTTGTACTTTTACTTCTTCTTTTGTGTGTTATCTTGTCTTTATCTTTTTCCTATTTAACCTGAGAAGCAAAAAGTAAAATACTAAGACATAAATCCCTTTTTAACAACTAGTATTGCTTTCTATAATAAACATTCAATACGCCTTCTATAATAAAATACACCTTCTCTCTAGTCCTAGCAACAAGTGACTATTCAGCAGACACAACTATCCATGAAGGTTATACTACCATACAAATTCCAGAATGTAGCCCTGGATTTGAAAAGGGTAATTACAATCAAACTTTGAGACTATGAAATGTCTTAGTTCATATGTTGCCACTTATACTATTTGTGAACTCGTCTTAGGACTACTTTCATGTATAAACTGCTTGGAGCGTAGAGATTAATCTCGCCATCTTGATCTCCCCAAAGGGCTGGGCCATATTGCAACATAGATGCCCAACAGTGCTGTGGCATGAGTGAATGCACGAATGGGGGGAGAGAAGAGGCTACAGTTTGTTGCATTATAGATTCTTGAAATGCTTAAATTTCACCCCACGTATTCAACACTTCCATTCTTGTCTATCCCACATCCTATGTGAGATCATTTAGCCTAGAGCACTGTGCCTGGCACACCATCAGAACTCAGTAAAGGTCAATGTCCTTCTGGTCTCTTCTCTTCCTCAGTCTATGACCAGAGCCCTTGAGAGCACTGAAACCCAGAGGATATAACATTACCGAAAAACAACTGAAAATCTGATCTCACCAAAAGTGACACTCATTTGGTTAAAACAAGCCCAAATATACCCAAGGGACAGCTTTCTCTGACTGCACCAGCATCAAACTTGCTAACTTTTCCAAGGCAAGTTCTTCACTGTCAGTCAAGAAATAAAGATTTTTATGTAAAGACAAACTAAAGTTTAGCGGTGGCATAAGGAGGTTCGAATGCTTGACATCTTCCAGTAAGTAATGTTGGGTGACTTAGCATGCTCATTTTTTTTCTGTCATATTTAAACTAATTCATTCTTTGCATTGAATAAATTTTGAACGGCCGCTTTGGGCAGAAAGTTTTTTTATAGATATGGAGGTAAGGAAACCAAAGTCTATGAGAGGCATAAAGGCTAAATTGGGCTCCTTTGCATTTTATTTTCATGTATTCATTAAACATCTACTGAGACTGTAATGTTCATAACAGCCAGCCTTAATTAGCTCCTGCTGTGAGCCACGCATGAATCTCAACACTTTACCTATATTAACTCATTTAATTTTTATAAAAACCTTATGAACAAAATAGTACTTTTAGCCCCATTGTGCAAAGGAGGGCCAATAAATATCGGGCTGACTTGACTAGCTCACGGCACACACATGCAAACTGATCAGTTATAACAGGCAACAGAGAAGGAACAACTGCTCCTGTCTCAGGGAGGGGAGCGAGGCAGGGCCTCCCCAGGCAGATTACACTCAAAGGGATCATTACAGGGGGAGGGGGGAGGGGGGTGGGAGGTGGAGACACCACGGCCTAACCGCCTGCGGACCAGCCAGCGGGTCAGGTACGACCTGCGGGGAGGGCTGTGGGGCTGCAGCGGCACCTGGGGGTGAAGGGTCACTCTCCCGCGGGGCTAAGGGCTCGGAATGAATCTTGTAGAGCAAATGGGGGTTTTTAGCAGAAAAGTTAACTCAATCAGACAGCGGCTGTAGACAAGACGCAGCAGTGTGGAAAATGAGCCGAGGTGGAGGGAAATGGGGTCTTTGGGATCTCCTGGGAGGGAGATGAGGAGACAGACGTGGGCTTGAATCTGCTCCTTGGCTGGGTGAGCTCGATGAGGCTTTGCTCCTTCAGGCGTGACCCGGGGAGGACTGCAGGAGCACGGTGCTTGCGCTGCGCGGTGTATAAAGGAGAGGCTCCCCGGTGCTGGAGCCCGTCCTCCCCAGCGCTCCTCCAGCCCCACCGCCAGGCCCCCTGGCCCCGGGCAGTGATAACGACGAGAGCGGGCATTACCGACACCAGACCTGGGCTCCGTGCTGGCCGTCTCTCGGCCAGCCCCGACACCCTGCGAGGTAGGTACAGTTATTGTCACTGTTCACCCGTGAGGACTCCGGCGGGGGGAGTCGGGCCACCTAACCAGGTCACACAGGTGTCACCCAGGGGGCCGGGGTTCAGACCCAGGTCCGTTTGGCTCGTTCTAACTTCACGCTTGCCCTCTGTGCAAGCACTTGCCGTGCTTCCTGCGAGTCCGCCATTGCAGAAAGTTTCCGAATCCCTTTTCCGCACCGGCCCCCGGGGCAGGTTGGCAGTGAAGAGCAAGAGGGTCCTGTCTGGAGCCAGCATGCACTGGTCGGTGCCGTTCGCGTCGTGCCGGGCACACCGGCCTGCGGAGCCGCGCCCCTGGCCTGCCCGCACTGGCTGGAGGCGGCCGGCAGCAGGTCCCCGGGGACAGGCTCGGGCCACACAGCATTCCGCAGAGGGCAGGGGTCAGTTAGAGCAGGCAGCATGGCACGGGCCCGGAACCTGGCTGCAAGCCACAGGCACACCGCCCGCAGCTCCCGGGCCTCGGCGGCCAGGCTGCCGGCGCTCGCTAGTGGGGGCCGGGGGCCGGGGGGCGGGGGGAGCCCCGGGGCGCTCGGAGAGGACGACGCATGCGCGCAAAGGCAGCTCAGCCGGGCCCTGAACGCACGGCATTTCTCAGCTAGACGTTGCCTTGTTACGTTACTGTCTAGAAACCGAAGTCAACAAACCGAGGGGACGTTTCGGTCTGACGCTAGCAGATAGTGTGCGTGTGCGCTCTGTAGGGAAACAAGCAAGTTTGAGCCCGACTGCCACGATAGGATCCACCGAGCCAGAGGCTGCTTATAGCGCCCCTTTCTCTCGCGGATAGCCAAGCTTCTGTTCAGAATCCTTTCTCGCCACCTTCTGTTTGGGTACCTCACCTGCAGAGCAGCTGATCCAGGCCCTCGTTTGCCCCTGGATTCGCAAAAGGCCCCGCTGGGCCCGCTGCAGCCCGACCGGCACAGCCTCCCCGCAGGGGCCCTTACCCCCATCTCACCCCCTCCCAATGCCTCCCCTGTTCCCCTCCCACCAGGGCCCTGTGCTTTGCTAGTTCAGTTAATAAATCAGTGCATGCTAAGGTGACAACTCACGAAAGTGACTTAATAAACCTCTCTGAGACCGTCCAGTTTGTCCTACTTTCTCTTGTCGAATGGGGAAGGGCCAGCTGGCGGAGTGTGGCTGCGGGCACGTTCATCCGTGCAACCTGACCCCCGGCCCCTGGATGTCGGGCAGAGGGCCACGGACGTCACGCCTCCGGGGGAGCTGCTCTCTGCCCCTTCCTACGCCTGGCCTTGCTCTTTCATTTAAACAGGATCAGCTACTGATTGTACACCGACACCCCCACCCCCGTGAAATTCTGGTCCAAATTCTGTTTTCAGCCCAGGTCTGCTCCTAATAGGGGGACTATAGCGTGGGGCACGATAGGAAGTGCTCAAACGGAAGTCTGCCGAAAGAGTGCTAGAGACGCCAACTCTGCCCCAGGTGAGTGAGTCTTGAAGAAGGAGTAGGAGCTTTTTCAGGGGAAAAACAATTTTTTAAGTGTGTGTGTGTGTGTGTATGTGCACACGCTGCGGGGGTGTGTGTGTGTAATAAACAAGTAATTAACATTTAATATGCAAGAAAACTAGTGATAAATGGCCCCAAAACTCAGCGGCTTACAGTAGCAAGCATTCATTTCTCACTTCCGGTCCACAGGTCGGCAAGGGCTTTGCTGGACTCTGGCCTGGCTCCAGGCTGTGGGCTAGATTCAGCTGTGCTCCCTGTTACTCCAGATTTGGGGGCCAGCAGTTACTCAGAGCATGGTCTCCTCATGATAGATGGGAAAAGCACAAGAGGGGTGAGCAGAAACCCACAGTGTCTCTTAAGGCCTTGGCCCGGAACTGGCACACTGTCCTTCTGTGCCTGTTCCCTTGGCCAGAGCAAGTCATTTGGCCAGGTCCAACATCAGCAGGCAGGGGGTGAGTTTGGAGAAAGAGAGTGGGACTGTTAGTGAAGGGCTTGGCTTCCTTGCTTATCCTGTAGGCATAAAACACATTCAGGGCTATGGACCTGCTTGGCCTGTGGCTCCCTCCAACCCACCTGCCCCAGGGCACACAGGGGCTGCATGGAAACTGCCACCTGCTGCCAAGGACAGAGCAGAAGAGCTTTGGGACAGGCCCGGGCTGATTGCCAATGTCACCCTGGGTATGCATGTGTCAACACGTACACTTAGCTCTGAGGGACAGGCTTGCGAAGAAAATTGAGGCCTCTGAAAGCATTTGGTAACTAAAGGGCAAACACCTTAAAGCACAAGACTCTTGCTACAAAAAGAAATGGTTAGTTAGAAAGAGGCTGAAATATTTAGATTCAAAGCCATTGCCACTAATTACTAGCATATTGCTAAACCCAAGGCTCGGTTCCCAGATCTATAAAATGCTTCTATTAATTCTCATACTTCACAGAATTTGTAAGACTCTGATAAAATAATATATGCAAAACCTCTAGATCATTATATAAATGCAAGCTGCCATATCCCCAAGGTAGTGGAAGCAAAAAAATAGCTACCCATCCAATGAACCAAACACTGTCTTTCCTGGGTGGACCCTGGTGCCAGCAGACGTGGTGGAATGAGAGAAAACACATACCCCCTAAATGCCCGTTGGAGACCCAGAGAGGAAGGCAGTGCCAGTCTTTTTAACGGAGCACATGCTTAATGGAGCAAACAGCACTATAGACTGACCCAGTGCCCAAGAAATGATGTAGTGATAAAACTGACAGATACAGCTTCCACTCCCGTTACGTCATTTCAACAGATAGGAAGCATTGCCATGAACTCACCCCCGAAGGCCTCCCTTGGAATCAGATGAAACTTAATATTTACTCTTCCGAGCACTCGAGAAATGAGTGAGAATGGAAGACCTTCAACTGCTTTGGCAGAGAATCTAGAAGAGGGGAAATGAAGATAGGCAGAAAAGAGTGACAGGGATAAATCAGTGCCTTAGAAATGTAAAAAATTGGAGGAGGTGCTGATTTCAACTAAAAATAATCCTTGGAAATCAGACACCCTGAAGTGGAATTTGTTTGTATATTTTGTACCTGACAAGAGTCAGAGCCGCTGGAGCAGCCACAATGGACACAGCTGGGAGAAGATTTGATTCTGGATCTAACAGTGTGGGGCAGACCCGAAGCGGCTTCATCTGGAGACCAGACATAGGCTGGAAGCCAACTTTGTAAAGGGAAACCAATAAAAGTCAGCTGGATTTTATCGCCAGGCTTTGTGCACTGTTCATGAGGCCTGCCCGATCCACAGGGACAGCAGGAACAGAGGACTGACTTATAAAGCGTGTCTTTTGAAGATCCGTCCATCATCCCAGGGAGGCCAGCCTTGAAGCAGTTCCGATATGCTCTTGGCCAGTTCACTATGTAAGATATGGGTTGCTGGGACTATCTGAACAAAAGTGGGGGAATAGATTTCCAACATTTGTATTTTGATGGCTTAATGGGACTCATAGGGTGGGCAAATACACTCCAAAGAAGGCCAATGACCAATTTTCCCTTATGTTATCAGCGAAGTGGGAAGTATGCTAAGCATTGACGCTCTTTATATTTAGCAGAGTCTGGACTGTATGAAATTACCGTGCTAAACTGGTTTGCTTTTTTATAAGGCCCAAAGGAATAGATATTTATCTTTATCTGACTTATTTCCACAAAGATTACTTGGGATAAGAAGTTAATTTATGTATTCACATTTGATAAAATGAGATATGTGTAAAAAGTAAGGAAATGGGGGAAAGTTGCAAAGGTTTTCATTTAGTTCCGGCACGATCTCTACAGATTCACATTCTCTAGTGTTTAGATCAAATTTTGCATGTGGTAGTCATATGGGTCAAACAGCAAGACATGGCAGTTTTATAGATAATGACTGAGTGGGACCAGCCGTGGCTCTGGAGAAGAGATTACAACACTGAGATTCTGTAATATGTCAATGGAACCACAGCCTTGTTTTCTCTTCAGGAGAAAGCTTCTTGGGATAAGGTATTGTATGTACAGGTTTCCCCTGCTATCTGAAAGTAGAGCATTCTTATGAAACCTTTCATAAGCTGAAATAACATAAAGCAAAGAATTAATTTATATGGGAACAATTTTTGAGTGTTCCCACACCCAAAAAAATAACCTACCAAAATAAATTGAGATAAAGCACAGATGCTCACAGACACAATTCAAAGCTACAGTGGCTTGATGATGCTGAGTGTAGTGCCCAGGGAAGGAGCTTGTGGGCACCACTCTCACCGCTCTGGGTGTGCGCTGCCTCTATAAGGGCTGCCTGCAAAACAAATACTGAATAGTATTTTTGCTTTATGCTTTTTTTTGGATGACTGGTCTGCCATGTCGCAATCAGGATGTATATATGTATGTATACCTGCCCAAACACTGCATGAA
This sequence comes from Ceratotherium simum simum, assembly GCF_057802395.1. NCBI lineage: Eukaryota > Metazoa > Chordata > Mammalia > Perissodactyla > Rhinocerotidae > Ceratotherium > Ceratotherium simum. Next base: position 12,018,484 of record NC_141939.1, on the reverse strand, counting down.
ATTCTAATTTAGATAATAATAATCCTCTTATAAAAATGTAAGTACTTTCAAGAAGGCTAAGGGTATCATCATTCACAGAAAAATGAATTAACTGGCTCAGGTTACTTTCCTTCTATTTTCCAGCTGAATGTAAGTGTAGGGTGGAAGAGGGAACCAGGAGATAGACAAAGGATGTAGGTTGGGGAAGATTCTGTGTGGGTCAGGGTCCCTGGAAGCAGTGCCTGAGATGTGGATTCTAGTGCGAGTGATTTGTTCAGAGCTCTCCTGTGAATCCTGTAAGGACATGTGAGGAGCAGGGGAGGGCTCAATAAGGAGCAAGTTCAGCCGACATCTACCCTCAGCCTGGTCCCATGGAGAGCTCTGGAGTATGGATGGCATCACAGAGCCCAGCCTTGTCTGTGACAAGGAGCCCAGACTTTGTACCCAGCATCGTCAGTCACTGGCTGAGGGCCACCCTGGGGGGAGGGCAAAATCTCCCAGGTATTTCAGGGCCAAGCAGCTCCCACTGACCAAGGGCAATTGTCAGGAGAAGGGGGCAGCTGTGAGCCTGTTGCAGCCAGTGCTCATAGCAGCTTGGGGGTGGGTGCACTGGCCAGTACAGGGGATCTGGGCAGGGCACCCACAGCCTCTACTGGAGATGCCAGAACATACCCCAAACAGTCCCTGTTTCCAATGCACAAAAAGAGAGAAACAAAAACTGTCTTCCTTCACCCCTGTCTCCACCTCCTGGTACCATGATTCAGTACACAGCTAGCCCTATATTTCAGTGATTTTAGGAGTTAGTGCTGGATTTTGTGGACTACTTCAAGAACTTCTCAAGTTATAGAATTTCTTTAATGAGAAGTTATAATAACTTATTGAGACAAATGGACTACATTTTTGGAACTGAATTATTCTTAGAAAATCTAGAACATGTGGTCATCCTACATGGAGTTTACTAACGTAGTCAGATGGAATTACAAAAGCATTCTTCTGACATGCAGACAATGCTGTGGAATTGTTACTCTGTTACATGAAATAGACACATAAGAAGTAAAGAGTTTATATAAATACAATTGACATTACTTTTATGAAACTAAATAAAAATTTTAGGGGTTTTCTCACTCTTTTCTTCAATATTTATAGCCAGTGCCAATATTAATAATTACCCTAATGTTCCCAAAGCCACATCATTGCCGCTTTCACATGGGAAATACAAAGGATTTGGATTTACTTTTCCCCCACCCATGCCTCACTTTCTCCCTCTCCAGTGTCACAGTGCACTCCACGCCCGCTAGATTGGAGTCATTGCTGAACTGGCGTTCTAGGATGCTAACCTAAATACTGAGACTGTTATAGAAATGTTCATACATAACTTGTCAAAGAAAAACAGCACTCCTTTCTTTATTGGTTCTCTAAGATCTTTCCCTTCTCAATCTTATGAGAAAGTGAAAACATTGTACAAGTTCTATCCGTTGGACAATAAGGAATGACTTTTTTTCTTTTAATATCAGAATTGTTTCAAAGGCGTTCATTAAAGGCTAAACGACAAAATGGACCAGTAGGGAAACAGCCTCTCATGAAGGGGGGAATCTTACTTCAATGACTGGCAGGAGGTTGGATGGTATTACTTTTCTTTTATTGGTACACGGGTCAAGGTCTCATTACCTACAGTTTTTAATTTGCTCAGTTCCTGTGCTCTAGGATGGTTTCCTCCAACACCCAAACAATAAAAATTGCCTCGAATTTTGTTGATGCATTTTCCATACAAAGTATCCGTGTAGTTGTGCTTTTCCCTCCTTGCTGACCTCTCCAAGTACGAGTGTTTTGTCAGGAGACCCACCAACCTGCTCAAGTAAAATTCAAATTGGAATTTGAACAGGAAGAAGAAAATGCCTAAAGGAAAGTCTAAAATGTTATTCTGTGGAGAATAAGGGAGGTGACAAGTAGAGGAAGGGTGAGATAATTCTTAGGAGCAAATGTGAGGGGGGAAAGTGGGCATAATTCTTAGGATTTCACACGTGCATATGCCAGTACTCACAATGTGATTAATAAATGTGGACCTAAATTTTGTACTTGAAATAGATACAAGACCAAAGAGACCATAACAACATTGAAACTTATAAAAGTAAGGTCAATTAAGAGGAAGATGGAGGCATTTAAAGAAACCAATGTGGCAGCACAAGAAAATCTCTGATTAGATTATATTTAAAATATGAATAAAGTGAGCGAGGACAAATAGAAAATTAGCATGATCCCATAAGAGTAGGTAGGCTCAAGTCCAGTATGAAATGATCTTGGAAAAACGTTGAGAGCAGCAGAAAATATTGTTTCATCTTGTTCTAAGACTTGTGCTCTCATCACTTACTGAACTTCTCAGTGCCTCAGTTTCCTCTTCTGAAAAAATCATAATACCTATCTTATGGGGTTTCCAAAAGGATTAAATAAGTAATATATGTAAAACACTAAGAACAACGCCTGACGTAAAATAAAGGTTCAATCAGTGTTATTATTAGCTATTATTGGCACTCTGCGTGTGATCCGCATCCAGCTTGTTGCTGGTCTCTTATTTGTTTATATTCCATGATAAATGACTTTCTTCATTGCCTAGAAATTTATACTAGATGACCTCTAAAGGCCTTCTCCAACTTTCAGTATTCTGTAAATGGTTTCATGGCATCTTTCTATAAATTCTGTCTCTCGAGCAAGATTATTTGTTCCTTAAGGTCACAGCTCTGTGTTTAGTTTGTTGGATCCCCAAAATGCCTGGCACAAGGCTGGGTACACAGCAGATATGCATCAAAGAGTGATTTGAGAACATAATTACTGAAGTCCATGTGTAAGTCCACATCTGAAGAAGGTAAGTAGAGAGCTATGTCCATCAAAATAATTTATTAAAAATAATTCCTGGAGCCAGCCTGGTGGCTTAGCGATTAGGTTCGTGTGCTCCGCTTTGGCGGTCCTGGGTTCGCGGGTTTGGATCCCTGGTGCAAACCGGTGCACCGCTTATCAAGCCATGCTGTGGCAGCGTCCCATATAAAGTAGAGGAAGATGGGCATGGATGTTAGCCCAGGGCAGATCTTCCTCAGCAAAAAGAGGAGGATCGGCAATGGATGTTAGCTCAGGGCTAATCTTCCTCAAAAAAAAATAAAAAATAAAAACAATAATTCCTACGTGGGTCAGAAAAATCTCTATCATGAGGATGGTGTGGGTACTTTACGTGAATGCTATCATTTAATCATCTAACAAATTTAAGGGTAAAATATCATTATCCCCATTTACCAATTAATAAAGTTGAGGCTCACAAAGATTAGGTAGTTTGTCCAAATGCTCACAGCTGGTGTGAAATGAAAATGAAATCAGATCTCAGGCCTGTCTGATGACGAGCCCATGTTTTTACCCACTACCTTACACTCTATCAATTTAGAATGTGGTAAAAACATGCAGATTGGTATAATCTCTAGTCTCGAGTACAAAGAAATCAGAGACATAGGAAAAAATATCACTCTGTTATTTTATGTTAATAAAAATAAAACTGATGCCTGAGAGTTCTGGTATCTTATTTCAGGCTGCTAATGCTCATGGGGATGTGGTCGGTTTTCCTCCAGATCATGGACAAGGCTTGTAACTGTCTGAACTTGAGCTTGTTGACTCTGTTGCTGAGGTCAGTAGGCATGAAGGGATTCAAATTGTGGCACTGCAATTTCAGAGACTCCAAACAGACCTCGAAATCTGAGCCAAGATCAGAAAGGATCTCATTAACACATGTAGCCTCAGCAAAGAATATAGGGCAATAAAGTAAATTGGTACATTGTGTGATACTGACTATAAGCACAAAGAAGGCTAGGGTCTTCAGAGTTTGCTGATTCTTGTATTGCCTTGGCTCCCCAACTTGACGGGGAAGCTCTATGAAGGTGTAAGCACTAACTCTTCAGTGTCTCCCTGGCACTCAACTGGGCACATGAGCATTCCTTATATACTTTCCAATCAATTGATTCAGGTGTGAAAGAATAGCCGAGATGAAGATGGAAATGTTCTAATACACATCCAATCCTCTGATCTTCTTTTGCCCTAGAGAACAGTGGTTCTCAAAGTGTGGACCACAGGCCCCTGAGGATCCCCAGGACCCTTTCAAGGGGTCCTCAAGGTAAAAATTGTTTTTATAATAATACTAAAATGTTATTGCAAAAGCAAGAGTGGCTAAAACTGCTGGCACCTTAGCGCAAACCAAGGCAGTAATATCCAACCACACTAGCAGTCGCTCTGTTCTTCACTTCTCTTCACGTATTCTGTTTGGAGTCACAGAAGAAACAAACACACCAAGAATTTCACTTAAAAACTTCCTCCTTAAGTCAGTAAAAAGTATTAATTGCATAAAATATGGACTCTTGAATACACTTCTTTTTAATACTCTGTGTGATGGAATGGGAATTGTGCAAAATCACCCCTGTGGCCTATTGAAGCAAGACGGTTTTCTTTCTCAAGGAAAAAGCGCTTGTGGGATTATGTGAATTACAAGCTGAACTAGCCACTTTTTCAGAAACACCATGTTTACTGGAAAGAACATCAGACAAACTATGGTTGTTCACACTGGGCATTGGGCAGACATTTCTTGAAAAATGCACTGAATAAACCTGTCAATTTAAGGAAAACTATTGAGAGCGTTTGTAGCCAATGATAAAATTTTAAATTTCAAGCAAAAATTAGAGTTTTGTGAAGCTTGTATCCATGACCATTAGCTTGATAGCTTCCAAATAAGGATGTTTCTGATGAGATCAGTGGTGCTATTAGCAAATGTGATTTTTTATATGGTATAATTATCATTTTTTGATATTGTATATATCTTCATACCACAGTGAACCAATATTTTTCCAAATGGCCAACATTTGGAAGTAAGAAATCATGCATGACCAAAAGATCTATTCAAAGTGCGAGATACACCAATGAGTTTTAATGTAATAGAGTACAAAAAGTTCATGAACATGATTTCCATTTCCATTGCAACTAATATTACAAAGCTGACACTTGTCGTGTTCATGTAGAATCAAAGCATATTATCCACAATTATCTGAAAAGACTGATAAAATACTCCTCCCTTTTCCAACTAAATGTATGTGTGAGCCCAGAGTTTTTTCATTCACTACAACCAAAACAGCATATCACAACAGACTAAATGAGAAGCAAGTAGGAGAATCTAGCTGTCTTCTATTAAGTCAGACATCACAAAAAATGGAGAACAATGCCATTCTTCCAACTAAATATTTTTGTTTTGAAGAATATATTTATTTTTCATAAAAATATTTTTGTAAAGTAAACATGTAATGGGTTTAATATTTTAAATGAATTAATATTCTTTTAAAACATCTGTCAGTTTAAATAGCAAATACATTAAATATAAATAGATTTAAAGCATACAAATTGAAGCTATTTGAGTCTTCAATAATTTTTAAGAGCATAAAGAGGTTTTGAGGCCAAAAGTTTTGAGAACTGTTGCCCGAGAAGTTTAGCTTTGCTTCTTGACATGACAGAATTTTCTAGAAACCATTTAGGGGCAAAGCCCTCCAAGGTCCTAGTTTCCTCTTCTCTGGAAGAGATCGAAAGAGTTAGTCACACTAGTGGTTCACCCAGGTGTGCTGTGTATGTGTGGCCATGTCACCAACTGATAACAATGGAAGGCTCGGCATCTAGATCTGCACCCTCTAGGGTGGATGCTTACAAGCCACCTTGATACAGAGGCTTCCAAAGACAGAAGACTTCAGAGTGCGAGGATCTCACACAGATTCACTTGGGGCCCCATGTGACACCCCCCTAGAGTGGACAGACAGGTAACAGCACTGGTGGGGTTTGAATCCTGCTTCTGCTGTGTCTACCTGTGCAATTTTGGACAAGTTACCTAACCTCTCGGAGCCTCATGTCCTCAGCTAGACTATGGAGATGATAGTACCCACCCTCATTGGCTGTGAAACAAGGCTTTGCCCCAGAAAAATCTCCCCTTTTCATTAGAGGTGACTTGAAACCATTAGTTATTTACTTCCCCTTCCTTGGTCTTTATGATTCAAGGGGCGCATGCCCCCAAAATGTCCTTCTTAAAGCCAAAATGCCTGTAGCAAACTGAAGAAAAGCAATTTTCCAACAAAGTGACAGAAAATATCATCAATCAGTCAAAACACACGGGTGAGGGCCAGCCTGGCGGTGTAGTGGTTAAGTTCACATGCTCCACTTTGGCGGTTTGCAGGTTCAGATCCTGGGTATGGACCTACACACCATTCATCAAGCCTTTCTGTGGCGGCGTCCCACATACAAAAAATAGACTAAGATTGGCATAGCTGTTAGCTCAGGGACAATCTTCCTCAAGAAAAAAGAGGAAGATTGGCAACAGATGTTAGCTCAGGGCCAATCTTCCTCACCAAAACAAAACACGTGGATGATGGATATGTTTATGCAAAGAATGTTTAGTATTGGAAGAACTGCATCACAGTAAAACGTATTTCAGAAAACAAAAAGCGTACATCCCTGGGTCCTGATAGTTATGCACTACCACACTCCCCAAAGACTCCCCAGGGTGAGAGCTCACCAGGTTCTCTTCCTCAGCCTAAAATATTCGCTCCTTTTTCTCACCAGCAAATGACTAATGCCTGCACTCTCCTGTAGTTTGGAGAGTTATGCCTTTTTGCCTTTGAAATGCCAGCTGGCTAATGAGAACAAGGGCTCTGGGGAAGAGAGCCCGTCTCCAGCCCAAATAACTAAAGGGGAAGAAAAGAATAATAGAGAACAATAGGAATAGCAGCAGCTTACTACCAAACATGTCTCCTGCAGGTGTTCTCTTATGGCCCAGGGGACACTTAGGCAGTGTGATGACAATGCATGTTAGGGTAGGGCACTCCAGAATTACAGATTATGTAATTATGCCATTTATTTCCTTTTCTTACCTTACTTTGTTGGTTAGAACTTCCAGCACTACGTTGAACAGCAGTGGTGAGAGAGGACATCCTTGCCTTGTACCTGATCTTGCGGGGATCACAATCAGTCTTTCTCCATGAAGAACAATGTTAGCTCTAGGGTTTTTATAGATGTTCTTTATCAAGTTGAGGAAATTTCCCTCTATTAATAGTTTTCTGAGAATTCTTATCCTGAATAGGTGTTGGATTTTGTTGAATTCTTTTTCTGTATCAATTAAAGTGATTAAATGACTTTTTTCTTTAGCTTGTTAATTTGATGGATTACATTGATTGATTTTCAAATGTTGAACCTGCCTTCTATCCTTGGAAAAATTCCACTTGATCATGATACATAATTCTTTTTATATATTGTGAATGCTATATACTAATATTTTGTTAAAATTTTTATGTCTATATTCATGAGGCATGTTGGTCTAAAGTTTTCTTTTTTCCTTTCTTAATTTCTTTTTTTTTTTTTTTTTGTAATATCTTTGTCTGGTTTTAGTATCGGAATAAGACTGGCTTCATAAAATGAATTGGGAAGTGTTCCCACCTCTTGTATTTCTGGAAAAGATTGTGCAGGATTGTGTTAATTCTTTTTTTAACATTTGGTAGAATTCTCCAGTGAAACCATCCGGGCCTATAGATTTTGGAGGCGTGTAAATTACAAACTCAATTTTCTTAATAGTGGTAGGGCTGTTCAAATTATCTACTTCATATTGGGTGAGTTGGGGTAGTTTGTGCATACTGAGAAATTAGTCCATTTCTTCTAAGTTGTTAAATCTTTGTGTGGAGAGTTGTTTGTAGTGTTCCCTTATTATCCTTTTGATGTCTGCAGTGTCTGTAATGATACCTCTGCTTCATTCCTGACATTAGTAATTGTGTCTTCTCTCTTTTTGTCCTTGTCAATCTTGCTAGAAGTTTGTCCATTTTATTGATCTTTTCAAAGAGTGAGATATTTGTTTCGTTGATTTTTTGTTATTGTTTCTGTTTTCAATTTAATTGATTTCTGCCCTTATCTTTATTTTTTCCTTTCTTCCCCTTACTTTGGGTTTATTTGGCTCTTCCTTTTCTAATCTATTGAAGTGGGAACTTAGATTATTCATTTGAGATTGTTCTTCTTTTCTGATGTATGCATCTATTGCTATAAGTTTCCCTCTCATTACTGCTTTAGCTTTGTCCCACAAATTTTGATATGTTGTATTTTCATTTTGATCCAGTTCAATGTATTTTTATTTCCCTCGAGACTTACTCTTTGACTCAGTGATTTTTAGGAAGTATCATGTTTAGTTGCTTCGTTTTGGGAGATTTCTCTGTTATATATCTATAATTGGTTTCTAGTTTGACTCCATTGTAGTCAGAGAACATACTCTATATTATTTCAATTATTTTAAATTAGTTAAGATTTGTTTTATGGCCCAGGATATGGTCTGTCTTGGCATATCTTCTATGGATACTTTAAAAAATGTATCCTGCCATTGGCGGGTAGAGTGTTCTCTAAATGTCAAATAGATCCTATTGGTTGATGGTGTTGTTCAGTTCGTCTATAGCCTGGCTGGTTTTCTGTCTAGTTGTTCTTTCTGTTGTTGAGAGAGGGGTATTTAATTCTCCAACTATAATTGTGGATTTGTCTATTTCTCTTTTCAGTTCTACCTATTTTGGCTTCACATATTTTGCAGCACTGTTGTTTGATGCATGCACACTTAAGATTACTGTGTATTCTTGGTGGACTTACCCTTTTATCGTGATCCCTTTATCTCCCTGTTCCTCAAAATTTTCTTTGCTCTGAAGTCTACATTATCTAATATTAATACAGCCACTTCTGCTTTTTTTAAAACTGGTGTTTGCATTGGACATCTTTCCCCATCTTTTTACTTTGCTTAATTGCTCCTTTCTTGGTCCTTTGGCTAGAGAGAGCAGGCTTTTCTTGGGGCTTTTTTCTCCTCACCCATCATTGTTTCTGGGTTGCTAGCTTCTCTAGCACCTTCTTGGGGTATATGAAGCCAAAAGAAAACTGAAGAACTCACTGCTGTGTTGTTCCCCAGGCTCCAAGGTTTCCACTAGGAGTGAGGTAAGACTGAGTAGCCCAGAGACATCACCTAGCCCTACCCCAGGAACAGATCATGAGTTGCCCCACTGCAGACAAAACGACTGTGAGGGCCCACAGGGCGTGCAGCAATCAGATGGAAAAATGCATCCCCCAGCAGTCAGAGCAGAACAAGAGCACCCAGGGATTCCAACACCCTGGCTTCCCTCAACGCCATGAGGTTGCTACATAAGCCACCTCCCCCTCTCCCGTAGAGCAGCAGAAGAGGAAGTGGGAAGCTATATGAGAGAATGTGAATTTTACAGAGATTAAATAGACTGATTAAATGGACTTCCTAAATGGACTGATTAAAATATTGAATCAGACTAAGCTTTTAACTCAATCGGATGTTGAAATAACTGCATCTCACTAACTGTGGGTAGGAATGCAGATGAAAGCCAGATTCAATGTAGGCAAATTAAAGACATCATAGTTTTTGGAACATCCCAGATCAGAATCGTACTTTCTAGGTGTTTATTGTCTGGTGAGCATGGGAGCCTAGGTTGTGGTGCGAATTCTGTTTTATGTATTTCCTGTAATAGTTTTGTGGTTTTACTTCCATTGGTCTTTTTCATGAGTAGTTCCCATTCTTATCTTTTTCTTTTTTTTTTTAATTCTGAGCACTCAGATTCTTCATAGTCTCCCCTAATTCCCTTTAACTATAAGACTATGGTGATGACATCTTGCGAAATGTTTCACATATTAGATCCCTTAAACCATGGTTTAAGGTTCCATTAAACCATGAAAATGTCTTTTATTTCCAAGCAAAGTGGACTCAGAAGTTTCCAATATTTCAGCTGTGTCAAAGAGTAGAAACAAGAGTTATTTTGATTGAATTTTAATTCAACAAGTCTTTAAGAACCGATGTGGCAGGCACTGAGCCAAATGCTTCCCCTATTATCTCATCTCAGTATCATAATAGCCCTGTGACAACTGTGTTATCAACCCAAATTTCAGATGAAGAAAATGAGAGGTGAATGGACACTCTCCAGGTCGCCCAGCAGGTGTGTGGCTGAGCTGGACACCTTGCAAGTCCAGGCCCCTCCCTACCCTCCACTCTTCTTTGGACAATTCAGAAAAGGCTTTCTCTGTGTTCCCAGATATCATGTCCTCCCCTTCTGTTTCCATTTCAGAACCCTCAAGAGTACAGAATTGACAAGAAAAGTGCCTCCCCAGGATGGGAACCAGTAGCTATTCTCAGTGCTGTTCTGTTGGCCAGGCTGACGTTGGCAAGACTGTTCATATGCTCCTATCTTTCCGAGCTGAAGCAATAACGGAAGACACTATCTTTGAGATGCTTTCTTTTGGGTTCTTGATAACACCCTTAAATCAGCTATTTTATGTGTTTTTCATGTGATACTTTCTCATCTTTTTTCTATTAAAAATATATTCATAATATAAGAGATGATGTTGAATTATTTAATTTGTTTGACCATCTCATCGCTGATTTTAAAGTTATTAACAACGTGCCTGGTTTTTTTTACTTTTCTTATGTATCTAAACCTCCAAACGAAGAAATAGAATCATTCGCATTGTGATCTCTAAGATCATAATGGGGCATTAAAATACCCTTTTTGGATTTTAGGGTGTTTATCACTTGGCTGGGGAGGGAATGGGCAGAAGTGAACACAATTACTTTATCATGGTGTAAAATTTGTCTGATGTTTATTTGAGATAAGGTCAAAGAAATATTATTCCTCGGGAAGAGAGCTTATGTGTGTGTGTGTGTGTGTGTGAGAGAGAGAGAGAGAGAGAGAGAGGGAGGGAGGGAGAGAAAGATCTTAAATGGGAGATTGGAAGGGAGTTCTAGAGATACTGCAAACAGTTGACAAAAATATTAGATTGAACCACGTTAAATTCTCAATAGTCTACCATGTTGACCTTCAAAAATGACAATTTTATATGAGTCAGCACAATTGCACTGAAAGTGAAATAGGTCCGAAGTGGGCAGGAGAAGATGGCAGAGGAGTAGGGAGGACAGGGCTTACAAAGTCGTAATTATTGATGGTCACTCCCCTCAACAGCGCTTGGGCCGAGCAGGGGATTATGTAGTCACAGTAACGGTAAAGTCAGTTCCGAAATTTTCTGGGGACTTATTCAGGAAATACAAGGGGAATGAAGATACAAAAGAGTTTCAGGAGAGTCATTTACTCCTGAAATTGTAAGGTGGATCCAGGGCTCAGTTGGAAAATGTCCCCATGTATCCAGTGACTTTTGGGGTTGAGAGAACTATCTAAACCTCAAGGATCGAATTATGATGAAGGAAGACCCCATCCCCAAGAGGGTCCAGTAGACAGTGAAGATAAATGGTGCCTTTGAGATCAAACACACACACACACACAAACTCACACCCCAAATGTCCTGGATAGCATGTAACTGGGGTCACGTAGTTTACCCATTACGTAAACTGTGTCTCCAGATTCCCTCACTCCAGTCAAAGGCCTGATTGTGTGTGTGCTGGGTGGGTATCAGTGGACAGGATAATTCAAACAGAAGGGCAAGTGGAAGGTGACAGAGCAGAAATCAGGGCTGTGGGCTTTGAAAAAGATCTCCTTACCTTCTGCTCACATCCCCATAGCCATAGGCATGATGGTAGCAGGGAGTGTCATGCCTGAGAAAAAGCCATGGAAAGTTCCACCTCCTGAGATCCACTCCTCACCTGATTCAAAATTAGATGGTTATACAGATACGGGTCAAATCTGCTAGTTGGATCCTAACTCATCACTCCTGAGAATTAAACTAGACAGAACTTCAAACTGTGGGCACAAAGAGTACAGACAGATGGCCTCAGACTTGCTCAAAATATCTTCCCCAGGGCCCCTCATTAGGTAGCAGGCTGCCCTTTCCAAGAATGTGTTTATCAAAAAGGCAACTGGAAACTTTGCTTTCTCTAGAACTCTGTTAACATGCAACTTGAGATAGACGCTACACACGCCTTGATTTGGAGAGCGGAGCCGACTATTTATAATAATAACGGCCGAGGCCATCACCTCCCCGTGGGACCCGCACTGCCAGCAAGGTCAGACGCAGTCATTTGCCCCTCGAGAGAGGCCAAGAGTTTTCGGTGCACCAGCTCCAGCGTGAGGAGGCCGCAGATTCTAACTGCAGCTCTTCCCTGCAAGTGTGGGCCTGGTTGCTCAGATTTTCTTAAGGAAAAATTGAATTTCTAGGCAGAAACAGTCTAATGAGACCCTGAGAGGCAGCAATTCTACACCCCCAGAGAATCCAGCCCTGCAAATCCCTGCTGCATTCAAGAGCGCTCTCCCCCTAGAGGCAGTGGGAGGGAACCAGGCTGTTCTACTGCAGGTGCTGGCAGAACACAAGAGGGCAACAAAGATGATTCTGTGTTGGAATTTAAAAACTTCAAAATAAGGCTTCGGTTATGCGTTTAAATTTTCTAGTCCAAGAAAAGGCATCTCACATTCCTGGGAAGGGGGATATTGTGAACTCCTTTGCCAGCTGGTCACCTGCCATTTATGATTCAGGAATTCTGATCTCAGTTCAGTGTGCAATTGATTATCAAACCTGAGTTTATGAAATAGTACAAGAGAAAATAGTGTAACCTGGTAATTCAAAAACACAAAGCAACTTAAAACTATGCAGGCTTGCCGCCTTCTTCTGGTATTGCTAAAAATGCAAGCACTGTGCCTAAAATGGGTTTTCATTTTTATGCTTTATTTCTTTGACTAGAGAGGGAAATCCTCGAAAAATTTCTAATCTCCGCACACACGCCCTGGGGGTGATGCTTTCATGGGACCACGGCCTTAAGGTGGCCTTCACACACAGCTCATCACCTCGGAAGAGCTGTCAGCAAAGCAACCAACTGAGAACTCCCAGAACCCAGCTGCCTCTGAAGGGCCCAAGGGGTGTGGATCTGTGAGAGCAACACCCTAGATAACAGGCAATAAAAACCGACTGCCTGTCTTAGGAGAAAGTTCAAGCATAATTACAGTTAAAACTGCATCTTAAACAGAAAGAGTATGGTGTTTCAGTAGACTGTACGAAAAGTTGGTATTGCCTGATTAAGGCCAGAAGTCCGAAAGTAAAAAGTACGAAAACACACTTTTCTGAGTAAGGAATCGTACTTAAAATCATTGCTCTATTTCCAACTCTTCTTTTTCTGAAGTCATCAGTAGGGAAGTGCATTTTCTCATCCAGTCTGGAGGCCAGACTGTGTTCCAGAACACGGGTTTTGGACTCAGGCAAAACCAAGCTTGAATGCCAGTTCTGTCTCTCACTACTTCTCGTGTAAAATTAAGCATTTACTTCACTTCCCTGAGCCTGTTTCCTCATCTGCAAAACAAGAAAAATATATCATAAAATTATAAAGAATAAACGAGATAGTCTCTGTAAAGAGCGCATCACACGCAGGGCCGGGCACATAGTAAATGTTTCATGGTCCCAGTCATCACCCACTTCTACACAGGGATAAGCCTTCGAACTGGCCAAGCTGCTTCCCTCTCCTCATTTCTAGAGTGAATTCCTAAGTCCCTCCCCACCCAGCCTCATTCTCTTCTCTCCCATTGCCCACTCTATTCTTCTTTTCCACAATGAAAACACCATGCTTTCGTGCAAGATGATCTCTGGTAACAGAGACTAAAATGCTAGACAAAGTTCAACCAGGAATATTTATTTTTAAGAACATTTTAGAGTCTAATACTAGAAATATGTACTTAGACTTTTAAAAATGCAAGTTATGATTCTTAAAATACTTTTTAAATGTAGGAGTAGACATTTAACATGCAATTAAAATAGATCAAAAATGGAATTTGATTTTCTTCTCCAAAGGCAATTTTGGCTTCTGTAACGTGAGTATAGCTGCTTGTGCTATGAGAAATAAAGGGATTTACCTAAGGCTTCTGAAATCTTAAAATTTATGAATATACAGCCAAAGATCAAAGATTTAAGAAAATCTCTAACATGAAAGGCAACAACTAAACCAAAAAACAGGAACACAAGCTCATAAGAAACAGAAAATGCAGAAGTAGAAGGACATTTTTAAAAAAATAACTAAAATTAATATGCTGAAAGATAAAGGGACAATATTGTATTCATGAAATAAGAACAAGATTCAATAAAAATGAGCATTCAAGGACCAAAACAGAGCTCTAAAAAAAATTTATGATACCAAAAATTCAGTTAGAAGGGTTGAAGCTAAAAATTTAAGAAATCTCCTTAAAAAAAGAAAAGAATAAAGAGACAAAACAAGGAACAATGGAAAAGAAAAAAATAAGAAAATTAGTGGACCCTTCCAAGATAATAGGTGTTCCAGAAAGGGTAAACAGAAAATGGAGTTGAGAAAATAATCTGAAGGAGACACATTTCAAAACTGAAAGAACCTCAAATGATTCAGACCAAGACTCATCATTGTAAACTTTCAGAACCCTGGGGACAAAGGAGAAATCCTAAAATCTTCCAGAAAGAAAAAAGCATAATCAACTAGGCAACATTTAATGGATGTAAATGAGAATGATGTTGCATTTCCCAACAGGAAACTGGAACTTAGAAGACAATGGAGAAAAATCTTCAAAATCCTGAGGGAAAATGTGTAACCTTAGACTTCCATACCCAGCCAAATGGCAGTTATATGTGTAAGCAGAATAAAGTACTCAGGCATTCAAGATCTCAGAGCTTCTACTGCCCATGCGTTCTTTCTCAAGAAGCTATGTGAGAAAGTGTTCTACCAAAATGAGTAAATATTTTAAGAAAGAGGATGGTGTGAGATCCAGGGATCAAGAGATCCAACCCAGGAGAGAGGGAAAGGAATTTTCAAGATGAAGGTGATGGGAAATCTTTCTGCAGCTAGAATGTAATCAGTGCAGATTGGAGCAGAACGACAGAGGGCCACAGCCGGGACGTAGAAGGAAAATTCAACTGATAGATTACCAATTTGTAAGGGGATGTACATTCCCAGGGGAGAATCTGAGCATGAATTAATGATAGGTAAAAGGAAAACAAGCAAATAGAAAAAAAATGAGGCAACTGTCAAATCCATGAAAAAGAAAAGAAAGAAAATATAATTATGGCAAAAACAAACCCCATGGCTCAATGTGTATAACATTTACACAGTTACCATGAGAGCTACCATATTTCGATTTTATAAAAATTTTTGATAAAACTATATTGAAAGGATGGAAAGGCAAAATAAGTGGGTGAGTGTGGGGGAGAGAGTAAGGTTTAAATTAATTGACATCTTATCTTCCACAGGAACAAGACAGTTGGCAAGACCTAAGCAAAATATAAAAATCAAAAAATATTTGAAAACTCAAAAAAGCAAGAAAAGTGGTATAAACAAGTTATTTTGCAATATGAAGCTAAGTACCAGAATAACCAGATAAAACAGTTATAAGTTTTTGCCTCTAGGAAGTGGGGTTAAGGAAGTGTGAAGTATGAGATTGTCCTTTTTCATTATAAGCCGTGTAAAATTGTATAATTTCTAAGATGTTTATTACCCTGTAATAAAGAAAAAGTTTATTTAATTTTACAAACAAAAAAATGTAACTAGCAAATTATAATGAACATAAATTCAGGTGGGAAAGGTCTTAAAAATATATTCTTTAAAAAGTCACACCAAGATAAACATATTTCTTTTCTAGCAGGGTTATGGAGTTAGATCAGGGGCTGTGAGATGCACTGGATACATCCCTTCCAAGGAGACATCAGGCCTGCAACTCAGATGCAAAAGTCTCCCCATTGAGGGTCAGAGTGAAGAGAACAGGGGAGTCCAAATTCTAAGCCCCAAGGCACTTAGATCCCTCCCTGAGAAGTACTGACAATGACGAGGCCACTGCAATGCAGCAGGAAGTGCCAAGCAGAGAGGAGTAAGGGGTTAATTCTAAGCTGCCTAAGGTAAAAACATCCCAGAGTTACCTGTTCATCCAAAAGAGTCAGGCAGGAGGGGTTGGGGTTTTGACCATCAAACGATAACCTCTAAAATACAAGAATGTCCTCATTGGTCACGTTACTAGAACATCAAGGTCATGGGAGATAATGGTTCTCTGCATGCTGCCCCAGTTGGATCACATAGGAATACCGTGCTCAGTTTGGGATGTAACATTTCCAAAAGAACAGAGATGGGAAAACTATGATAAGAAAATTCATGGTTGAAGGCAATATGAATGTTAAACTTGGAGACAAGAAGATGAAGGTGTGATGCAATCATTCTATTAAAAAATTGTGGAGCTGTTACATTGACAAACTAACTTGTAATGAGTGTTTCCAGAAAACAAAAAGTTCAAAACCTAGTTCAGCCAGGGGCTCTGCACTGTGCTCTTCTAGTGCTCTGCCTATCTGTATCATTGTGCTTGCCCCTTCGTATAATTATCACTGACTGTGACCCTCTAAGAGGCAGCGAGGTGTCTTATTCACCTTCATGTCCCCAGCAGTCAGTGCTGTGCCTGACACATGGTAGGCACTTGAAGTTGGGAGGCACGTAGATTTTGGCTCAATATAACTTTAACTCAAAGAACACCAAACACAAGAGAAAGCCAGCAATGGACTGGACTCTCTGGTGAGACGATGAATGTTTAGTCACTGGAGGAATCAAGAGGAACTGGATTCCTTCACTGGGTGAAGGCTTGTAGTAGATGACCTCTGAGATCCTTCCAACTTAAGGAGCTGTCAGTTAAGGTTGGTTTCAGGTCTGCCAATGATAGCCTCTCAGGAGTCTCTCCTGACAGCTAATGGTCTCTACGTCCTTATCTTTCAGGGAGACGGGTAGCAGGGGACGACGAGGTAGGGGAAGAAAGTGTGACTACAAGGGAGAACTCACTTTTGCCAATAGCCCTTAGTGAGTTCTCAAATGTGCTAGAGCAAGACCAATTACCTCTTGGATCAATTAAAGGGAAAGAAGGGAGATGACATGGGTGGCAAACACAACATGACATAGGGCAGAAGGAAGAGGCAAGAAAGCTCCCTCCGATTCAAACTTCCCATATCTCGAAGTCTTCACCATTTCTACCCACCAAATCACCATATCGGGATCTATAGAACAGAAAGAATTGGGGAGACAAGATCAAGGAAATTACAGGTGGCAGGGTTGCCACATTGAACAACTCCAGAAGACACCATTAACCTCATAGTCATGGGAATGGTGCTCTCTGGTCTTGAGCAGTGCATAATCTGCACAGCAGGACATGGTGGTCCTGGTGAGACCAGAATGCTGGCCAGATGAGGGTTTCCTTTATACTTACTCAGAAATGAGATGGGAGAGATTAGTATCAAAGTCCCAGAAAAACAACAGCAATAGCAACAATGAGCTACTTCAACGTGTATTCAAATTTAAGATCTCCCTACTTGCTAGACTGTTCTAGGTTATATTGTACTACCCTAGTCTTGGGTTGATTGTACATGTAGACCCAGACTAACTACGCACCTATATCATTTTTCTAATGAGTAAATATCCAACTTAACGTGCCTTAGTTTCCCAAACACTAGACACTGGGAAATCTGATGGCCTTGTTTTATTGTCCCTTGCCCAGGACTCATTCAGTAGCTCTACTGTAAGGAGCAGAGCAAGTGGAGTTAAGAGGGAGGTGGATAATGGGGAGTAGGTGGGACATCAGAAGCCAGAGGCGCTGACAGCTGAGAAGAGGTGGTGAGCCTGCGTGAGGAGCAAGAGCAGACCGCTCACACCTGTCTATTTTTATACGAGCACTTGGCTGCTTGTGTCACTCAGCTCTGAGGGCATCGGTCCCCAAAGCCTATTTTAAGAGACTTCACTTCAATGACTGATACCAGCGACATGCAAATTCTGCCAAATGACTACGGAAAGGGGGTCTCAGCAGCTTTCATGATTGGAAAAGCAGAAATATTGCCTCGGTGCAGGCTGTAGACTTCAAGGCAACTGGTGAGAAGATCACCAAGGAGGAAGAGGCCCAGCGCGCAGGCTCCTCGTGTCCTGTAAGACATTTCACACCTCGCCATCCCTTCCCCGACACAGGGTAAGTGTCTATTGTTTTGATTTTCCTGTTACTTTTTAAGACTTTCTTCACAAGTGGTCTGTCTCCTTTTTGGGCAAAAGGTTTTATATCTACAAGAAAAAAATAAAGGTTGAAGAAAGAACCTTGCCCTCCCTCCTAACCCTCTCTCAGAGGGATGACAGGGGTTGAGTTCTGAAGACTCACGTGGCTTGGCGGTGATCTGATGCATAATTCAGAGGACACTGGATTCTCCTCCTGGAACAGGCCACACACCAAAACGTTCCTCTCCTCACTCATAGCTTCTCGTGTTCCACGCACCGCTAATCACAGAACTGAGCTGGCCAGGTCCACTGGAGACTTGGACACAGGACACACTTCTTATCAAAGCACAAATGGAGCACAAGGGTGCCATTTCACTCTCCTGCTGGCAGGCGCTGCCTCCTCAGTGTCCTACCCAAGCAAGGGCTCTCAGATAACCATGACTTCTGATGACAGTCAACGCTGAGGGCAGGGGAGGGACTCATGACCAGCGCCGGAGAAGAACCGCTGGACCAGGTTCACCAGTGACCAGTGAGGAGACTGAACAGTCTGGTTTCTCTCTCCAGTCCTCCACACGCCGTGCCAGGCAGATCCTTGGGATACGGTGAGGGATAAGGTGGGCCTGGCAGGTGGCCTTATAGGTGCTGAACGTTGAAGCCCTGGACTGACCTCTCACCCCACCAGATGGCCTTCAAACCACAACCGAGGAAAAGACTCCTGAGCCTGGAAGGCTCTACTGCTCCACACAAAGCCCATGTGACTCAAATAGAATACTTGGAAAGAAAAGGGAAAACAAAACAGGATTTGGATAATTGTGGTTAGAAAAATAGCTTCAGGATCATTTGGCCTGAGCATTTGGAAGACTCAGAGGGCCTGAGGAATGCAGTGGATTCCGGGAAGATGGATCCGAACACGCATTCCTTTAGAACACCCAGATACCGAGTTCTCATTTGTTTTCTGGGAACCGATAGTGTCTGAAAAGGGATCGTCCTCTTTGAGGCTGGAGGGCAGAGAAGTACTCTAAGGTTACAGTCAGATGGGAAAAATAAGGGTAGGGAAGAACATCTAATACTCATTAGACTATTGTTTTTAACAAATTCTAATTCTAAACCAACAAGAGGCAGGCAATGAATGTGCTGCTGTAGTAGTCCTCACAGGGACCTCACAAGGTACCCAGCCCCATAAGAGAACTCAGGCTTCCCCACAAGGCGTCTGGCTGGTGGAGTAAATCAGTGAAGCCAACTAGGGCATAACAGGGAGTGGTGGGACTGGGGTAAGCTGGCAAGCACATGCCCTGTCTAAAAGAGTAGCCCTCCTTGGCATCAATGTCTGCAAGAATGCTCAAAGCAGCCGTTGCCAGATCTCTCACTGTTTCGAGAAGGCCTAAATCTACAATTTTATGTAAAAATCTCATAATGTTGGCAAAACATTTTTAAAAAACAATATTATTCATACTAAAAAAATCTACTGGCTGGATTCTGTCCATGGACTTCTGCTTTACAATTTCTGGCCTATCAAAATAAACTACAGACAAAAAGGAAGAAAGCTGGAGTATCATGCTTCCTGATTTCAAACTTTATTACAAAGCTATAGTAATTAAAATAGTATGGCACTGGCATAAATACAGACACACAGAGCAATGGAACAGAATAGAGAGCCCAGAAGTAAACTTATGCTTACATGGTCAATTAATTTACACAAAGGAATCAAAAACATACAATGGGGAAAGGACAGGCTCTTCAATAAATGGTGTTGGGAAAACTGGACAGCCACATGCGAAAGAATGAAATTGAAACACTGTCTTACACCATACACAAAAATTAACGCAAAAAAGATTAAAGGCTTGAATGTAAGACCTGAAACCACAAAACTCTTAGAAGAAAACACAGGCGGTAAGCTCCTTGACATCAGTCTTGGTGATGAGTTTTTGGATTTGACACCAAAAGCAAAGGCAACAAAAGCAAATATAAACAAGTAGGACTAAAAAGCTTCTGCACAGCAAGGAAACCATCAACAAAATGAAAAGGCAACCTACTGAATAGAAGAAAACATTTGCAAATCATATATCTGATAAGGGACTAATATCCAAAATATAAAAAGAACACATACAATTCAAAAGCTAAAAAACAAACAAGCTTATTAAAAAATGGGCAGAGGATCTGAAGAGATATTTTTCCAAAGAAGATATACAGGTGGGCAACAGGTACACGAAAAGATGCTCAACATCATTTAATCCTCAGGGAAATGCAAATCAAAACCACAGTGAGATATCACCTCACACCTGTTAGAATGGCTATCATCAAAAAGACAAAAAATAACAAGTGTTGGCGAGGATATGGAGAAGAGGGAACCCTTGTGCACTGTTGGTGGGAATGTAAATTGGTGCAGCCACTATGGAAAACAGTACGGAGGTTCCTCAAAAAATTAAAAATAGAACTATCATGTGATCCAG
Organism: Ceratotherium simum simum; assembly: GCF_057802395.1. Lineage (NCBI taxonomy): Eukaryota > Metazoa > Chordata > Mammalia > Perissodactyla > Rhinocerotidae > Ceratotherium > Ceratotherium simum. The sequence continues at coordinate 11,998,069 of NC_141939.1, read as the reverse complement.
CAATTCCACTTGTGGGTATTTATCTGAAGGAAATGAAGACTAACTTGAAACGATATCTGCACCTCCGTGTTCATTCCAGCGTTATTTACAACAGCCAAGACATGAAAACAACCTAAGTGTCCATTGCTGGATGAATGGCTAATGATGTGGTGTATATATATACACACACACACATACATACATACACAACGGAATACCACTCAGCAATAACAAAGAATGAAATCTTGCCATTTGCAACAACATGGATGGACCTTGAAGGCATCATGCTAAGTGAAATAAGTCAGAGAGAGAAAGACAAATACTGTATAATCTCACTTATATGTGGAATCTAAAAGAAAAAACAAGCTCGTAGATTCAGAGAACAGATTGATGGTTGCCAGAGGCAGGGGGCGGGGGTGGGCGAAAAGGGGTGAAGACCATCAATAGGTCCGAACTTCCTTATAAAATAAATAAGTCATGGGGATGTAATGTACAGCATGGTGACTATAGTTAATAACACTGTATTGCGTATTTGAAAGTTGCTAAGAGAATAGATTTTAAAAGTTCTCATCACAAGAAAAAAAAATTCTGTAACTGTATGGTGATGGATGTTAACTAGACGTGTTGTGATGATCATTTCTCAATATATACAAATATCGAGTCATTATGTCGTACACCTGAAACTACAATCATGTCGTATGTCAATTATACCTCAATAAAAAAATAACCTGCAACGTATAACTTTCTAAGACAAGATATATGTCCAAGAAATGACGTACAAACAATACAATTACAGTCTTTGGGGAATGGAATACTGCTTAGAGATCAGATCAATCCAGATTTGGGATGAGAAGCTGAGGCCTAGAGAGTTGAGCAAGTGCCTGGTGAGCAGCCCGGGCGGATGAGAACTAGAAGCGCCGTCTTCTGCCGTGAAGGCCAGTCCAGTCCAGGGCCCCCCCTCCACGGCAGCCGCCTAGCCAGGCACCTAGACCGGAGACCGTAGAGCCCGTCACGCTTCTCCTCCCAGAATCAGCTGGTGCCTGAGTCCGTCTTTCTGTGCTTCACGTCCTTTACATCTTCATTACAAGAGGGAATTGACGGGATTGCGCTGACTGGTGAGAGAAGGAGAAGCTGCTCAGGAGGAGGCTGTGGGCAGCACTTCCAGCCGGGGGGATCCAGCCCTTCGGCCCCCACCTGTGCCCTTTCCTGTAACGCTGTTACACTGCGCGTTTCATTCCTAACCGGAAACTCAAGTCGGGGTTTCAACTCCCCTGCAAAAAGCCCTCGGACTACGCAGCTGAAAGCGCTCTCTCCTTCCTCCAAGCCCCCCGGACGTTTTGCAAACCTCTCCTTAGGCACCGCCTCTCCAGCTGCATCAGCCATCCCCCGCTTCCGCTGAGCGTGCGAGGCGCCTGGGAGCCTAAAATCGCCCGATACTTGGGCTTCACCCCAGCCAGTTGACTCAGAATCTCCAGGCCCAGGTCGTTAGTGTGCAGCCAAGGTTGAAAACCCCTGAAAATGCCTAAGAGCAAGACCAGTTGCATGGTCTGCACGGCCCCGATGCGCAATGGAAATGGAGGCTCCTGTTCAAAAAGTAGGAATTTCAGTGACAGAAAAGCGTTAACTCCCTCTAGGTGCAGGGCCCTGACTAGAATTGCACATTTTAAATTACAGTTATTAGGTTTTTCAAAAGTGTTTTTACATTTATAAATGACATTGTTCTTTTTAATTTCATTTTCTAATGTTTATCGTAAACATAGCAATACATTTTTGCAAGTTGATTTTGTATTTAGTGACCTTGATAAATACACATAAATTCTAATATTTTATCTATAGAGTTTTGGGTTTTCTGCATACACACTCATATCATCTGAGAGTTATGGCAGTTTTATTTCTTCTTCCCAATATTTATAATTTGTATTTCTCTGGCTTGTCACTCTGACTAGGCCCTCCAGTACAATGTCATATGAAGTGGTGTTAGTGAACTTTGTTGTTTTACTCAAATTCAGGAGAAAAGCATTCAATATGTCACCATTACTTATAATATTTACAGTAGGTGTTTTACAGATTTTCTATTTCGTAATAAGGAAACTTCCTGCTTTTACAGAGAGGTTTTTTTTTATCATGGTTAGGTGATGAATTTTACAAATGCTTTTTAGGACATTAGTTGAGATGAGCATATGGTTTTTATCCTTTATTCAATTAATATGATGAAGTACATTGATTTATTTTGAATAAATTTTTGAACTTGTTTATTCCTGAAATAAACCTCACTTAGTCTGCTGTATTATCTTTTAAAATATTACTGTATTCAGTTAGATAATATTTTGTTCAGAATTTTTATGTCTAAGTTTATGAGAGCTATTGATCTATAATTTTCCTTTTCATAATGTCCATGTCAGGTTTGGTTTTAGGGTTATGCTGGCCTCATAACATGAGTTGAGAAGAGTTCCTTTGGCTTAGAGTTTTTCAAAAGTTTTGTGTAAGATTAGTATTATTTCTTCCTTAAATGCTTGAAAGATTCAGAAGCGAGTCATTTGAGCCTATAGTTTTCTTGGGGGAGGGGGGGCAAGATTTTAATTGTGGATTTAATATTTTTATGAGGTAATTCAGATTTTCTATGTCTTCTATCAGTTTTGGGTAAATTATGTTTTTAAGAAATTTGCCCACTTTGTTTAATTGTCAAATTTAGTGACATTAAGTTGTTTGCAACACTCTTCTTTCTCTGGCAGTTTGTGTTTTTACTCATTTTATCTTGATCAGTCTGGTCAGGGGTTTATTAATTTTGTAAGTAGTTTCAAAATATCAACTTTTGGTCTTGTTACTTTTCTCTGCTGGGTGCTTGTTTTACATGTCATTGATTTCTGTTTTTACTTTATAATCCCCTTTCTTTTATTTAGAGCATTGATTTTTGAACATTTCTGCTTTCTTAATATATATGCATTCAATCCCAGGCATTTTTAAGTTTATGTTTGATGTTCATGTACTAGCTTCTTGAGATAGAGGTTTAAATTGTTGAATTTCAATCTTTCTTCTTTTCTAATGTATGCAATTAAGGCTAAACATTTTCCTCTAAGCATTGTCTTAGCTGAAACCGGTAAGTTTTGGTACGTTGTATTTTAATTATGAGCAAGTTAAAAATGTTTCTAATTTCCTTCCTAGTCTTTTTTTTCCCCAAAATATTTTGCCCATTTTTAGTTGAGACTTCCTAGTTTTTATTTGACCCATAGGTTATTTAGAAATATGTTTTTTAACTTCCAAATATGTGTATCTTCTGGTTATCTTTCTCTTTTTGATTTCTAGTTTAATTCCACTGTGGTCAGTGGTCAGAGAACACTGATTGTATATGATTTCAGTCTTTTGAAATTTGTTGAGGCTTGCTGTGTGGCTCAGAATATGGTCTGTGTTGGTACGTGTCCCTTGTGTCCATGAAAAAAATTGTAGTCTGCAGTATTGTTGTTCTTTGCAGTATTATATACATATATATAAAATTTATATATATATAAAATAGGTCAAGTTGATTTTTTGTGTTGTTCAATCTTTTACATCCTTACTGACTTTTTGTCTGCTGTAACAGTCCCTGAGAAAGGTATGTTAAAGTCTCCAACTATGATTGGGCATTTGTCTCTTTTCTTTATATATTTTTAAGATATATATAGATAGAGATATAGTTATTCAGTGCATAGAAATTTAGGACTGTTATATCTTCCTGTTAAATTGATGTTTTTAGGGCCTGCCCCGTGGCTTAGCGGTTAAGTGCGTGCGCTCCACTACTGGTGGCCCGGGTTCGGATCCTGGGCGTGCACCGACGTACCGCTTCTCCAGCCATGCTGAGGCCTCGTCTCACATACAGCAACTAGAAGGATGTGCAACTACGACATACAACTATCTACTGGGGCTTTGGGGAAAAAAAGGAGGAGGATTGGCAATAGATGTTAGCTCAGAGCCGGTCTTCCTCAGCAAAAAGAGGAGGATTAGCATGGATGTTAGCTCAGGGCTGATCTTCCTCACAAAAAAAAAAAAAAAATTAAATAAATAAATAAATTGATGTTTTTATCATTATGAAATATCCCCCTTTATTTCTAATAATTTATTTTTTCCTTAAAATCTACTTTATCTGTTGGTAATTTATCTATACAAGCTTTACTTTTAGTGCTTGCTTGATATCTGTTCTATTTAATCCTATGTGTATCTTTATATTTAAAATGTGTCTTTTATAATCAGCATATAATTGTTTTTTAATCTAATCTGATATTTTTGTCTTTTAATTTAAGTATTAGTTCACTGACATTTAATGAAATTACTGATACATTTAGTTTTAAATCTATCGTCTTGGTAATTTTTTTCCATTTGTCCCATCTCTTCTTTGTTGTTTTATTTTTCCTTGCTTGCTTTATTTATTAATCAAGCATTTTTATTATTCTGTTTTAATCTATCAGCCTATTACTTATATTTATACTTAGTAATTCTTGTATTATTATTTTAGTGATTAACCATGAGATTAAAAATACATCCTGGACTTAGTATAGTCTGTCTTAAATTAGTACTTGTACTACTTCCTGAAGAGTGCATGAAACTTAAAACAGTTTAACTTCATTTACACCCCTCCTGCTTTTTAATTTTTTTAATTTGGTGCTATTATTGTCATATATGTTACCTATATTTTATTTAATTTACTTATTTTTGTGAGGAAGATTAGCCCTGAGCTAACATCTGTTGTCAATCCTCTTCTTTTTGCTGAGGAAGATTGGCCCTGGGCTAACATCCATGCCCATCTTCCTCTACTTTATATGGGACGCCCCCACAGCATGGCTTGATAAGCGGTGGGTAGGTCGGCACCTGGGATCCGAACCTGTGAACTCCAGGCAGCTGAAGCAGAGCACTCAAACTTAACTGCTACACCACCAGGCCGGCCCCTACCTATATTTTAAACCCCATTAAGTCATTATTAATTTTATTTACCTTCACATTTTCCCTTTTAGGTGCTCTTCTTTTCTTCCTACATATGTGTACTTCCACCTGAGGTATTTTCCTTCTGTCTGAAAAGTTCTCTTTAGTACTTTTTTAATGAGAGTTTGTTTATCTGAAAGTGTCTTATAGGCATTTTTTCCTTTGAGCTCTTAGAGCATGTAAAGATGTCATTACATTGTCTCCTGGCTATCAAAAAGTCATTCATCAGTCTTCCAGTTGCTGCTTTGAAGACAATACGTCTTTTTATTTACTCTTACAATTTTTTCATTATCTTTCACTTTCAACTATTTGTCTATGATGTGACTAGGCATGGGTTTCTTTATATTTATCTGCTGACATTCCCCAAGATTCTTGGATCTATGGTTTGATGTCTTTTATTAATTTTGTAGACAGTATTTTTAAGAACAGTACTTTTAAAAGTATTGCTTCTGTCCCATTCTCTCTCTCCTCTTCTTCTGGGAATCCAATTATCCATATAGTAGACCTTCCATCATGTTCCCTGTCTTTTGCATTCCTTTTTTTGTTTTCCATTCTGTGCTTCAGTCTGGATATTTTTATTATCCTGTCTTTAGTTTACTAATCTTTTCTCCTGCTAAGTCTAATCTTATATTAAAGCCATTCATTTAACTATTAATTTTACTTAGAGTATTTTTTTCAGTTTTAGAGTAATCATTTCACACACGTACACCCATATATATATTCAGATCATTGGTAAAATTCTCCATCTTTTACTGTTTCCTTGAGGATGTCAGTCATAGTTATATTAAAAATCTCTGTCTGATAACTCAGTATCTAAGTTACTTGTGAGACTTTTTATTTCACATTTCTCTCTTGGTTTTCAGTCATTTGGTCTTACTTTTAGTATGGTTTGTGGTTTATTTTGAGTTCTGGACGTTGCGTGTGGAAGGTGTTGTTTTCCTGCAAGTTGTGTTAATGTTCATCTGGCAGACAGAGAGCATGCCCACTGTCACCACGATCCTGCCATGGGTAAATCTTACGCTGTCGGGGTCGGCCTGTTTAAGTTTTGTCCTTTCCTCTCTGATATAGCCCTTCTTCTAAGACAGGGCCCTTCTGGGAGCTCAATCAAGATTCTGTGCTATTTATCAATGCTTCTCCTCTTCTGTGGGCCTTAAACTCCGGTCTTTCTCTCCCCAGGACCCTGTGGCTTCTGAAATCCCTGGTCATCTCTCTAAGCTCCAAGCTGCAACTTCCTGCGAGTTTCTTAGGTTTGCCTGATGCGTACTCACCTTAAGAGTGGGCAAATGTTCCAAAGGAAAGTGTATGTAGAATTTTCAGTTCACTTCTCTACAACTCCTTCCTTTACGCAATTTTGCCTCTTGAGCAGCCACTTTTGCAGCCCTGATCTTGAACCTTTGTCTCCTCAACCCAGTGGGACACTCACTAAATGCTGTGACTCTTTCACCTGGGCAGAGAGCTGGCAGATGCTCTCAGCGAAAGAGCAGGACAGGTGTGGACTCAGGCATTGCCCCATATCTAGTCCTGCCTGCACTGATTGTACTCCAATGCCTACATACATTTATGTATTTTTTCCAGCTTTTATTATTTTCAGCAAGAGAGTTAGTCCAATGCTGGCTACTCTATCTTGGTTGGAAATGATATTCTCTCCCCCATCCCCAAACCTCCCTAACAGTTCTATTTTTATAGATATTTATCATCAGTAATATTAATTATTTGCCTCCCTCTGGGGCACTTTAGTTGCATATTCACACAGAAAGGAAAGATAGGACCTTTTCTTATGGATGATTCCTGATGTTTTTACATTGATAATTATTTAATTTAAGGAAATCCTCAAAAAAATGCATAGTCACAATTTGCATCCCAAGAAGCACTAATATCTGTATATTCAGTGTATTGTGCGACATTCTCCAGCAATGGTAGCCTAGGATATTTCAGGCCTACTCCTGATACCAGAAAAGCTGGACAAAATATAAGAAAATCTGTCTGAAGTCATCCGAGAGAGTTCCAAGGCAGTGAGGACTCAAAGCAACAAAATTCAGGGGAGTGGGGGGAGGGAAGCCAGAGGGTTAGTCTGATGCTCTGTGCCACTTTGCCCTTGAAGCATATGCTGATTCCAAAGGGAACAGACAGGGCTTAGCAATTGCTCATTGATGATCATCATTGAAAAACATGAACAAAACTTTGAGTACCGACCGGACCCTGGCACCCAAACTCATGCCTTAAACACTGTCAGCAGAAACCCAGAGCCCAAAGGATTCATTCTCTAACTGACTTGGAAAATATTTGTGGTTAGAAGAGGGTGGCCCGCCCGTGCCTCGCCCAGAGATCCCCTTTAAGGAGTAGCCCAGTCAGAGAGAGACGAAATGTCGACACGGCTGAGTCTGAGGGCTGGGTTTCCACCGGGACTGAACGGACACCTCGTAGCACTGTCTATAGCAGCTATCATTCACTGTGTGCCCACTGCCCGCCAGGCGCTGGGTGAGGCGTCTTAGACTCACTTCTCCGAGGGAGGGCCCCACATCAGCTTCAGCAGCATCCCCAGGAGAAGGTTAGAAATCCAGAATCTCAGGCCCCACCTAGTGAGTCAGAATCTGCTTTTTTGCAAGATCCCCAGGTGATTCATGTATAAATTAAAGTTTGAGAAACAGTGGTCTAGACTCGTTGTTTCAATCTTCATAATGACTGTTATTATCTCCATTTAATAGATGTGAAACTGCTTCTCATGTTTTTCTCTTTGACAGACTACCCATCTCCATGTGGCTGGCAGTAGTGGAGCCAGACTCTGGACCCAGTTCTGTCCGACACCTGGGCTGATGCACGTAACCATGACCTTATGCCCCCGGCTCCGTCTACTCTCAGTGTCGGCTAAAGTCTGACATCGTGAAGGTCCATCGTCATTCAATTTTTATTACAATTGTTAAAAGTTTCCATGCATCTATATTTGAATTTCGTTATGGGCTGAATCGTGCTCTCCACAAGATTCATGTGTTAAAGTCCTAACTTCAGTCCCAGTACCTCAGAATGTGACTATATTTGGAGAAAAGTCTTTAAAGAGGTATTTAAGGTTAAATGAGTTCATTAGGGTGAGCCCTAATCCAATGTGACTGGAGTCTTTATAAGAAGAAGAAATTAGGTGTTAGGGACTGAGTGTTTGTGTCCCCCCAAAATTCATATGTTGAAACCCTACCCCCCAATGTAATGGTATTAGGAGATGGGACTTTGGGGAGGTAATTAGGATTAGATGAGTTCATGAGGGTGGAGCCCTCGTAAATGCGATTAGTGCCCTTATAAGAGTCATGAGAGAGCTTGCTTCTGCTCTCTGCTCTTTCTGCCCTGTGAGGATACAAGGAGAAGTTGGCTGTCTGCAACCCAGAAGAGGACTCTCACCAGAACTCAACCACACTGGCATCCTGATCTCAGACTTCTAGCACCAGAACTGTGGGGAATAAATTTCTGTTGTTTGTAAGCCACCCAGTCTATGGCACTTTGTTATGGCAGCCGAAACTGACTAAGACATTAGGATACAGACACACACAGAGAAACGACCACGTGAGGACATAGGGAGAAGACGGCCATCTACAAGCCAAGGAGAGAGGCCTCAGAAGAAACCAACCCTGGCAACACATTCATCTTGGCCTTCTAGCCTCCAGAATTGTGAGAAAATAAATTCGTACTGTTTTAGCCCCTCAGTCTGTGGTACTTTGTTATGGTACATCAATTGTATTGATGTAAATATTTCATGGCCCAGGCCTACTGATCTATTTTCATTTGCACAGTGATTTAGATCTAGTGATCCGTCTACTATGTCATGCTTACCATAATTCTACATCTAGATATAGACCCCACAGATTGATTAAAAATTAGTCCACTCAAATCTCAATACTTGAAGATCAAAAGATATCTGTATGATTACATTACATGCCAACTGCGATTGTGGCTTTCCTGATTGAGCTTCGTGGCTTTACTTATGTTGTCTAGACTTAAAATGAAATAGCAGCCCTGAACCCATGTAAGGATTGGCAGGAAGAAAGTGTGACTGTGGGTAGTGGGAACCAAAGACAATACAGGACATAAAACTAGCCTTGAAATAGTAAGTCACCTGTTCTAGGCATGTATGTGTGCTAAAAAGAACACGTGTTCCGTTATCTCAGGAATCTTACAATCATTGAAGAGGCTGAAAGTTAAATGGCTTAAACAATTTTAAAACCTAATTAATGGCAACAAAGGAAGGGCAGATTTGATGCATTCAGAACTGACTGTGTCCATCTATTTGACATAAACGAACACTGCTGGTTCCTTAAACCCCAGCAGCATCACACGCGATGTTCTAGATACAGTCACATGAGTGGTGGGACAAGTGCCCTGTGTTGTCTTCTGATTTAAAGTGATTGCACTCAAGGTCAGAGGCGAAACTGGAGCACGAATCTGCCAGATCTAGGGCAGGGAAGGAGTTGGCTTGGTTCCCAGGTGGACCGTGTACTCCTCCAACTTCACCCATCATTCAAGGCCAAGCCAGCAGAACAAAACTCAGCTCTATTGTGCTGTCTGAGTCACCTCCCAGGTTACTTTTCCCCTATGAGCCTCAGTTCCCTCTTCTGTAGAATGAGACCACTGTACCCATTTCACATGATAGCGCTGGGGATATGATGGAGGGTGCTCACAGGTGGTTAATGCTCTTCGTTTTTAGGAAGCTTGGGAAGAATGAGGGCTAGACAGAAAGATGGTGGGTTCTATAACTATGCCACAGTTCTGGCAATGCCATGTCCTTTTGTGTTTGTATCCTGCAATTCCTCATAGTGCAGTGAGGGAGTTGTTTATCCAAAATTTGTCAGGCTGAGCGCAATGTTGTTAATGATTCTAGAGGAGTGCTCTGAGCAGGAGGGGAGAGGATTTTATTTCCAAGGCCACTGCTGAGAGAGGGCACCCACTTAACCTTGGGAAGTGGTGACCAATAAACCACATGCCATCTGAATGTTCCTGGTGTTGGGGTTACCTGTGAATTTTCTCAGAAGCCAACTCTGATCCAGGAGTACAGATCACTAGCTAAGCCACCACTCCATCAATTTACTTTTATTTGCTGAGGAAGATTTGCCCTGAGCTAACATCTGTGGCCAATCTTCCTCTTTTTATATGTGGGCCACTGCCCAGCATGGCCACTGACGAGTGGCGTAGGTCCACACCCGGGAACCAGACCCGGGCAGCTGAAGCGGAGCACAATGAACTTAACCACTAGGCCACCGGGGCTGGCCCCGATTTACATTTTTTTAAAATGTTGTCTTCCTAATTGTTTTTATCTCTTCATTCTATTTTCATGTGTCATTTAAGTTTTGTTTCCATTTTTGTTGTTTATAAAACATGTTCATAAAGTTCAATGACTTGAACTAGAAAAGTCTTCAAAATCCAGGTAGAACGGCCACCTACCAAGTTGTGCTTCCTTTAAAAGATGAAAGTGGGGAGAAACTAGAACACTCATTCATTGCTGGCATGAGTGTAAAATGGTGCAGCCTCTATGGAAAGCAGTACGATAGTTTCTCAAAAAATTAATCATAGAATTACCACATGATCCAGCAATCCCATTTTGGGTATATACCCCAAAGCATTGAAAGCAGGAATTCAAACAGATATTTGGACACTCATGTTCATAACAGCATTATTCACAATAGCCAAAACGTGGAATCAACTCAAATATCCATCTGCTGAGGAATGGATAAACAAAAGATGGTCTATCCATACAATGGAATATTATTCAGCCTTAGAAAAGAAAAGAAATTCTGACACATGCTACAACATGGATGAACTTTGAAGACATGCTTGGTGAAGTAAGCCAGTCACAAAAGGACGAAAATTGTATGATTCCACTTATATGAGGTACCTAGAGTCATCAAATTCATAGACACAGAAAGTAGAATGATGGTAGCCAGGCGCTGGGGGAAGGGGGAGTATTATTTAGGAGGTACAGAATTTCTGTGTGGGAAGATGAACAAGTTCTGGAGATGGATGGCTGTGACGGTTGCAAATATCGTGAATGTACTTAGTGCCACTGAACTATACACTAGAAATGGTTAAGACGGTAAGTTTTATGTTCTGTATATTTCACCACAGTTTGAAAAAGGCACAAGTGAAAAGCAAACTGGGTGTGTTTGATTGATCAGACTCTTGGTTCGGTTAGTACTCAGACGTTTGTGTGGCTCTCACAGGCAGGGCAGATATCACAGTCGTCTCTAGGGGAAAGTGTGTATTCCTCTGAAAGTGCTCTTTACATCGACCAAGTAAAGTAAAAAGGGCAATATATTTTTTCTTCCAGTTACATAAAAATAGAGAAGTGAATCTAGGTCGATGTTCTTGATAGCTCTGTTTACTTTCCATCTCAAAGAATTCCTTCCTGTTCTGGGAAAAACTAACGAGCATTTTGCGTGCATTTCCATGTTTTCTGAGCCTGAGGAATGTGATTGATGATGGCCGGAATTTAAACTGCCAAGTTCTTAGAAAAGGTATGTTTTTAAACTAAACACCACAACCCAAAGTCCTTTTCCTCAGACTCTCTCTGATACTCAAATGTTACTAGATTTAACTGTCTATTCAGAAATTGGCAAGGGCATCATGTTTAGCTTTGCGATTCTTCTCTCACACCCTACCCCAGGTCATAACTTCTACGCCCACCCTCTTCAAAGACAGAGAATATCAAGAATGATTTGACCTAAGCATGTTCTTTTCATAAAAAGTAAAATCTCGGGACCACTTCCATGAACTTGAAATTACTCTTTCCACGCCCGGGCTTCAAAAAAGGTCTTTGGTGACCCAATATTTTGTGTGGTTTCATGGAGGAAATCTTACCCACACACCCTAAGAGCTAATTTCATCTCATTTTATTGATCCAAATGTGAACACTGGAAGGCAGAACCTAGGCAGGCACACAGCATGAGCTGCTTCTGAATCACGGAAATGCCCTCGGGCTGCTTGGCCAAAATGCACAGGTAACAGAATTTTTTAGTCATCTCTTTTCTGTCCAGTTCTAAAATTGGGAGTTCAAAAGAGCTTCTAATGTGAGCTGACACAGAGGGCCACGCCCCAAGAAAAATGGCCAGCTTTAGTGGCAGAAGAGATCAGGCAGGGCCGCTCGAGAAGGCGTTAATGGGTCCTCTGGCTTCACACTGGCTGTTCCAAGGGCGAGCAGGATGAGGTGTAGTGGGGCCAAGGTCACTGGCAGGAAGCCTGTCACAGGGTAGGAATGTTAATGACAGCTGTTAGTCCCCTCGCAAGTGTAGACATTTGTGAACTCAGATTCTCTTGATTTCACTAAAGGGGCTTGGTAAAGCACTCCACGTGATGGAACAGTTCACTGAAATTGTCATCATTATTATTGAGGAGTAGGGATGGTCACCAAAGAGAAAAGGCAGAATGGCCAAGAACTTGAGTTTCAGTCTCTGCCATTTATGATTGTGTGACTATTAGCAAGTTCCCGGACTTTTCTAAGCCTTAATTTCACGATCTATAAAATGGGAATAGATGTTTGTCCATGAGATGTTTGTCAAGATGGAATGAGATAATGCAGGTATACACACAGGACAGCAGCCGGTGGGTGGGAAAGTGTGTGCCGGTTTTTACGTTTGGTATTCTTTCTGCTTCAAGGGCCATGAGCAAACCACCTGTCTGTTAGTGAGCTGGAGTTTACAGGGCACCTGTCGTGCACCCAGCACCCGGAGAAGTGCTGAAAGCTACATACCTGTAAGATAGGTGGTCCCAGACTTTACAGTCTAAGGAAAGAAAAAGACATACATTGAAAAAGTGTGTCAAGATCAAAGACATATTTATGGAAAACTACAGGACATTAATGAAAGAAACTGAAGAAGACACAAATAAAGATATTCTGTGGTCATGGATTGGAAGAAACAATATGGTTAAAATGTTCATACTACCGAAAGAAATCCAGATTCAATGCCATTCCTATCAAAATACCAATGGCACTTCTCAAAAAATAGAACAAATAATTCTAAAATTTGTATGGAACCACAAAAAAAGAGCCCGAATAGCCAAAGCAATATTGAGAAAGAATAACAAAGCTGGGGATATCATGCTCTCTGATTTCAAACTATATTACAAAGCTATAGCAATTAAAACAATATGGTACCGGCATAAAAATAGACACATAGATCAATGGAACAGAATAGAGAGCCCAGAAATAAACCCACACATATATATGATCAATTAATTTACAACAAGGGAGCCAAGAACATACAGTGGGAAAAGGACAATCTTTTCAATAAGTGGTGTTGGGAAAACTGGACAGCTACATGCAAAAGAATAAAACTGGACCCCTATCTTACACCCTACACAAAAATTAACTCAAAATGGACTAAAGACTTGAACATAAGACCCCAAACCATAAAACTCCCAAAAGTAAACATAGGCAGTAAGCTCCTTGACATAGGTCTTGGCAATGAGTTTTGAATCTGATGTCAAATGCAAAAGTAACAAAAGCAAAAATAAACGAGCAGGACTACATAAAACTACAAAGCTTCTGCACAGCAAAGGAAATCATCAAAAAAATGAAAAGCCAACTTACTAAATTGGAGAAAATATTGGCAAATCATACAGCCAATAAGGGACTAATATCCAAAATACATAAAGAATTCATACAACTCAATAGCAGAAAAACAGTCTGATTGAAAAATGGGCAGAGGATCTGAATAAACACTTTTCCAAAGAAGACACACAGATGGCCAACAGGCACATGAAAAGATGCTCAACATCACTAATCATCAGGGAAATGCAGATCAAAACCACCATGAGAAATCATCTCACACCATTTAGAATGGCTATTATCAGAAAGACACAAATTAACAAATGTTGGTGAGGATGTGGAGAAAAGGGGACCCTCGTGCACTGTTGATGGAAATGTAAATTTGTGAAGCCATTAGAAAAAACGGAATAGAGGTTCCCCCAAAAATTAAAAATAGAACTATCATATGACCCAGGAATTCCACTTCTGGGTATTTATCTGAAGGAAATGAAAACACTAACTTCAAAAGATAGTTGCACCTGCATGTACATTGCAGCATTATTTGCAATAGCCAAGATACAGAAACAACCTGAGTGTCCATTGATGGATGAACGGATAAAGATGTTGTGGCATACACACACACACACACACACACACACACACACACACACCACCTATATATATAGACACCACATTATATATATACACAGACTTACATATACATACCATATATATATATATACCACAGCATCTTTATCCATACACACACACACACACACACAATGGAATATTACTCAGCCATAAAAAGGAATGAGATCAATCTTGCCATTTGCGACAACATGGATGGACCTAGAGGGTATTAGGCTAAGTGAAAGAAGTCAGATGGAGAGAGACAAATACAATATGATCTCTCTATTTTTTCTTTTATTGGTGTCATAATAGTTTATAATATTGTGAAATTTCAGTTGTATATTATTATTTGTCAGTCACCATATATATGTGCCCCTTTACCCCTTATACCCACCCTCCAACCACCTTCCCCTCTGGTAACCACTAATCTGTTCTCTTTGTCCATGTATTGTTTAACTTCCACATATGAGTGAAATCATACGGTGTTTGTCTTTCTCTGTCTGGCTTATTTCACTTAACATAATACCCTCAAGTTCCATCCATGTTGTTGCAAATGGGATGATTTTGTATTTTTAATGGCTGAGTAGTATTCCATTGTGTATATATAGCACATTTTCTTTATCCAATCATCAGTTGACAGACACTTGGGTTGCTTCCACATCTTGGCTATTGTGAATAATGCTGCAATGAACATAGGGGATGCATAAATCTCTTTGAATTGTTGATTTCACAGTCTTTGAAAAAATACCCAGTAGTGGAATAGCTGGGTCGTATGGTATTTCAATTTTTAATTTTTGAGAAATCTCCATACTGTTTTCCATAGTGGCTGTATCAGTTTGCATTCCCACCAACAGTGTATGAGGGTTCCCTTTTCTCCACGTCCTCTCCAACATTTGTTGTTTTTCGTTCTGGTAATTATAGCCATTTAGAAAAATGTCTGTTTGTAGCCTCTGCCCATTTTTTGATCAGGTTGTTTTTTTTGCTGTCGAATTGTATGAGTTCATTAACCCCTTGTTGGATATATGGGTTGTCTTTTTGTTTTGTTCATATTTTCCTTTGCCTTGCAGAAGCTCGTTAGTCTGATGAAGTCCCATTTGTTTATTTTTTCTTTTGTTTCCCTTGCCCAAGTAGACATGGTATTCGAAAAGATCCTTCTAAGACCAATGTCAAAGAGTGAACTGCCTATATTTTCTTCTAGGAGTTTTATGGTTTCACCTCTTACCTTCAAGTCTGAAATCCATTTTGAGTTAATTTTTGTGTATGTGAAAGATAATGGTCTGCCTTCATTCTTTTGCATGTGGCCGTCCAGTTTTCCCAACACCATTTATTGAAGAGACTTTCCTTTCTCCATTGTACGTTCTTAGCTCCTTTGTTGAAGCTTAGCTGTCCGTATACGTGTGGTTTTATTTCTGGGCTTTCAATTCTATTCCATTGATCTGTGTGTCTGTTTTTGTACCAGTACCATGCTGTTTTGATTACTATGGCTTCATAGTATATGTTGAAGTCAGGGATTGTGATGCCTCCAGGTTTGTTCTTTTTTCTCAGGATTGCTTTAGCTATTCCAAGTCTTTTGTTGCCCCATATGAATTTCTGGATTCTTTGTTCTATTTCCGTGAAGAACGTCATTGGGATTCTGATTGGGATTGCATTGAATCTGTAGATTGCTTTAGGTTATATGGACATTTTAACTATGTTTATTCTTCCAATCCATGTGCATGGAATATCTTTACATTTCTTTATGTCATCATTGATTTCTTTCAATATCTTATAATTTTCATTGTACAGGTCTTTCACCTCCTTGGTTAAATTTATTCCTAGATATTTTATTCTTTTTGTAGCAATTGTAAATGGGATTGTATTCTTGAGTTATCTTTCTGTTAGTTCATTATTAGAGTATAGAAATGCAACTAATTTTTAGAAGTTGATTTTGTACCTTGCAATTTTGCTGTAATTGTTGATTATTTCTAATAGTTTTCCAATGGAATCTTTAGAGTTTTCTATATATAAAATCATATTATCCCCAAACAGCGAGAGTTTCACTTTCTCCTTGCCAGTTTGGATACCTTTTATTTCTTCTTCTTGCATAATTGCTCTGGCCAATACCTCCAGTACTATGTTGAATAAGAGTGACAAGAGTGGGCACCCTTGTCTTGTTCCTGATATCAGAGGGATGGCTTTCAGTTTTTCCCCATTGAGTATGGTGTTGGCTGTGGGTTTGTTATATATGGCCTTTATTATGTTGAGGTACTTTCCTTCTATACCCATTTTATTGAGAGTTTTTATCATAAATGGATGTTGGATCTTGTCAAATGCTTTCTCAGCATCTATTAAGATGATCATGTGGATTGTATTCCTCATTTTGTTAATGTGGTGTATCACATTGACTGATTTGCAGATGTTGAACCATCCCTGTGTCCCTGAGATAAATCCCACTTAATCATGGTGCATGATCCTTTTCATGTATTGCTGTATTCTGTTTGCCAGTATTTTGTTGAGGATTTTTGCATCTATGTTCATCAGCAATTTTGGCCTGTAGTTTTCCTTCTTTGTATTGTCCTTGTCTGGCTTTGAGATCAGCGTGATGTTGGCCTCGTAAAATGTGTTAGGAAGTGTTCCATCTTCTTCAATTTTTGGAATATTTTGAGGAGGACAGGTACTAAATCTTCTTTGAATGTTTGGCAGAATTCTCCAGAGACACCATCTGGTCCTGGACTTTTATTTTTGGGGAGGTTTTTGATTACTGTTTCAATATCTTTACTTGTGATTGGTCTATTCAGATTCTCTATTTCTTCATTATTCAGTTTTGAGAGGTTGTATGAGTCTAAGAATTTATCCATTTCTTCTAGATTGTCCAATTTGTTGGCATATTGTTTTTCATAGTATTTGCTTATAATCCTTTGTATTTCTACGGTATCCATTGTAATTTCTCCTCTTTCATTTCTAATTTTATTTATTTGAGCCTTCTCTCTTTTTTTCTTAGTGAATCTGGCTAAGGGTTTGTCAATTTTGTTTATCTTCCCAAGGAACCAGCTCTTAGTTTCATTGATCCTTTCTACTGCACGTTTGGTTTCAATTTCATTTATTTTTGCCCTCATTTTTACTATTTCCCTCCTTCTGCTGACTTTGGGCTTTGTTTGTTCTTCTTTTTGTAGTTCTCTTAGGTGTAGTTTAAGATTGCTTATTTGAGATTTTTCTTGTTTGTTAAGGTGGTCCTGTATTGCTATGAATTTCCCTCTTAGAACCGATTTTGCTGCATCCCATATGAGATGGTATAGTGTATTTTTATTTTCATTTGTCTCAAGATATTCTTTGATTTCTTGTTTAATTTCTTCAATGATCCATTGGTTGTTCAGTAGCATGTTATTTAGTCTCCACATGTTTGTCACTTTCCCAGCTTTTTTCTTATAGTTGGTTTCTAGTTTCATAGCATTATGGTTGGAAAACATGCTTGTTATGATTTCAATCTTCTTAAATTTGTTGAGGCTTGCTTTGTTTCCCAACATATGGTCTGTCTTTGAGAACGTTCCATGTGCACTTGAGAAGAGTGTGTATTCTGCTGATTTTAGATGGAGTCTTCCATATATATCTATTAAGCCCATTTGGTCTGGTTTTTCTGTTAGTTCCACTGTTTCCTGTTGACTTTCTGTCTGGATGATCTATCCATTGATGACAGGGGGGTGTTAAGGTCTCCTACTATTATTGTGTTGCTGTTAATGTCTGCTTTTAGGTCAATTAATAGTTTCTTTATGTACTTTGGTGCTCCTGTGTTAGGTGCATATATGTTTATAAGTCTTATGTCCTCTTGGTGGAGTGTCCGTTTTATCATTATATACTGCCCCTCTTTGTCTCTCATTGTCTTTTTTATCTTGAAGTCTACTTTGTCTGATATAAGTATGGCAACACCTGCTTTCTTTTGTTTGCCGTTATCTTGGAGTATTGTCTTCTATCCCTTCACTCTGAGCCTGTGTTTGTCTTTAGAGCTGAGATGTGTTTCCTGGAGGAAGCAAATTGTTGGGTCTTGTTTTTTAATCCAGCCATCCACTCTGTGTCTTTTGATTGGGGAATTCAATCCATTTACATTTAGAGTGATTATTGATATATGAGGGCTTAATGGTACCATTTTATCACTTGTTTTTCAGTTGTCACGTATTTCTCTTGTTTCTCGTCCCATCTACTTTGGATTGCCAATTCAGTTTGGTGGCTCTCTATGATGGTTTTCTCATTATTTATCATTTGTGTCTTTGTTCTGATTTTTTGTTTAATGGTTACCGTGAGGTTTGTATAAAAGATCTCATAGATGAGATAATCCATTCTCTGATAGCCTCTTATTCCCTTAGTCTAAGCAGGTTTCATCCTTTTCCTCGTCCCCTTCTAAGTTGTTGCTGTCACAACTTATTCCATTATGTTTTGTGAATTTGTGGATAAAATGAAGTGATTATATTTATTTTTAATGTTTCCCTTCCTTTTATCTTTAGAATTATAATTAAGTGTTTGCTAATCTGTTCTGATAGAAAGTTGCAATTTTCTGAATTTTTCTGCCTATTTCTCTCCTTGTTCAGGGTTTTCTAAATATTTTCTTTTTTTCTTCAGGTATGAGGGCCTTCTTGATCAAATCTTGTAGGGGGGATCTTGTGACAATGAACTCCCTCAGCTTTTGTTTATCTGGGAAAGTTTTTATTTCTCCATCATATCTGAAGGATATTTTTGTTGGATATAGTATTCTTGGTTGAAAGTTTTTGTCCTTCAGAATTTTGAATATATCATTCCACTCTCTCGTAGCCTGTAGGGTTTCTGCTGAGAAATCTGATGAAAGCCTGATAGGGGTTCCTTTGTAGGTTATTTTCTTGTACCTTATTGCCTTTAACATTTTTTCTTTGTCATTGACTTCTGCCAGCTTTACTAATATATGCCTTGGAGAAGGTCTTTTTACATTGATGTAGTTAGGGGTTCTATTGGCTTCATTTACATGTAACTCCAGCTCCTCTAGTTTTGGGAAGTTTTCAGCTATTATTTCTCTGAACAAGATCTCTGCTCTTTTCTCCCTGTGTTCTCTGTCTGGCACATCTATAATCTGTATGTTGCATTTCTTAATTGAGTCAGATATTTCTCACAGAATTTCTTCATTTCTTTTTAGCCTTAGTTCTCTGTCCTCCTCCATCTGAAGCATTTCTGTATTCCTATCCTCTAGATTGCTAATTCTGTCCTCCATAACGTCAACTCTGTTATTTAAGGACACCAGATTTTTCTTTATCTTATCCATTGTGTTTTTCATCTCCAACATTTCTGACTGATTTTTATTTATAGTTTCTATCTCTTTTGAGAAGAATTCCCTCTGTTCATTAATTTGGTTCCTGATTTCTTTGAACTGTCTTTCTGAATTCTCTTGTAATTTGGTGAGTATTTTTATGATGGCTGTTTTGAATTCTCTGTCATTTAGATTGTAGATTTTTGTGCCTTCAGGATTGATTTCTGGGTGTTTGTCTTTTTCCTTCTGGTCTGGAGTATTAATATATTTCTTTATACCGTTTGATGGAGTGGATTTGTGCTGGCTGGCGCTCAGTAACAGAATCTGGTCACAGGTTCCACCTGCCACCACTGTGGGAGAGGGGAAAGGAGCTGCGTAATCTGAACCTGCTGCGATCCCTGTCAGCTGTGCCTGTCTGAGCCTGGGCCACTCCTGGGGATCACAGCGGCCCTGTGAGGTCTCCCACTGAATGGGAAAGCAGTCATGCGGGGGCTCAGGGCTGCTGCTGCCTGCTCCCACAGTCCTGCCGTGACACACTTCCCCCTTTGGGGCCATAGCAGTACTATGGGCATTCACAGCGGCTGGGAGCTCTTTCGGTTCCCCCAGACTAGCAGCTCAGCTGCCATCTGCTCCTAGGTCACACCAGCCATTGTGCTTGGTGGGCAGGGCCTCTCCACTGACTCTGAGTCAGAGCCACTCCATGGGACCCCGGTGGGACTGTAGACTCTCCCACTCGACGAGAGTGATCACAGTGGGGCTCAGGGCTGCTGCCACCTGCTCCTACAGTCCCCCCAAGCCACACTCCCCTCTTCAGGGCCACAGTGGTACTACGGGCATTTGTGGCAGCTGGGAGCTTGTTCACTTGGGCTGCAGCTCTGCTGCCGTCTGCTCCTAGATCTGCTACTATGTCGCATCAGCCTTTGTGCTTGGTGGGCAGGGCCTCCTAACTGGATCTGAGCCTGAGCCACTTCCTGTGGACCTCGTGGCCCTGAGGACTCTCCCACTGGATGGAGAAGGGATCACATGGGGGCTCCGGGCTGCCGTCACCTGTTTCTGCAGTCACACCAAGGCACACTCCCGCCCTTGGGGCCATGGCAGTGCTTTGAGTGCTCCAGTTGGGAGTGCATTTGCATGCATGCACTGGGCTGCCTGGGGGCCAGAGAGTGCTCACCTATCTCCACCACCTCCTGGGGGTGGGTAATCCCTCCACCTTCAGATGTATAGCTGTGCAGGTCTCTCAGGCGTCCTGATGTGCTGTGTGGGTATCCTCTGCTGATCAGTGAATGTCCATTTAGTTGTAGTTCGAAGGAGGAGAGACAAAGGGAACAGCTCACTCCGCCATGTTGGTGACATCACTCCTCCATGTGATCTCTCTCATATGCAGAATCTAAAAGAAGAAAACAAGCTCAACAACACAGAGAACAGATCTGTGGCTGCCAGAGGCAGAGGATGGGGGTTGGGAGAAATGGGTGAAGGGGATTAAAAAGTAAAAAGAAAAAAAAAAGTGTGTCAAATTGTATCAGAGTTCAGAGAAGAGCTGGTCCTCAAAGAAGTGGTAGGTTTTGAGCCACACCTTGAAGAGCAGATAGAATTTGGGGAGGAGCTTCTGAGCGAACATGTAAGCCCCACCAGTCCTCCAAGCCTGTTCCCCCCTGATCTCATGCTCACTTCTCTCATTTAGACCTTTCAGAGCCACTTTGACGTCAGAACAAATAGGGCCATCTTTGGGGTGAAGAGCCCGGATTAGGAGGTGAGGATGGTGAAAGTCTGAGAAAAATATGCTCTTGGCTTGACTTTGGGCCACCCCCCAGGACATGAACACAGGAAGGACAATTGTCTGGTGGCTGGTTCTTTGTCATCTCTTTAACTTGTCACCAAAGAAATGATGCTCAAAAAACGTGATCTTGTGCGTTCTGTTCCTCGTGTTTTGCTTGCTCAGATTGTCTAGGAACTCAGGTTGAATAAAAATCTTCACCCAAAGAAGGCAACTATTTCTTTCTTCTTCTGTCTCTCCTCCAGGCATTTGTCCTTTTACAATGCCCAGTTTTACATTTGGTGGAACTGTTTTCCCCTCTGCAGAACAGGCATGTTGACGGGCTTGATTCAGACTCCAGAGAACAACTGGGGGCTGGACACATGAGGAGCCATGCCAGTCACGGGCCAGGTGGGAAGCAGATGGCACTCTGACGGAGGGTAATTTGCAGCGAGTTTAATAAAGGGACTGGTTTTTAAGGGATGGTGAAGCTCCTCAGGGCCGGGGACAAGGGAAAGCATTTACCACCCCAGGACTTAGAGGGACAAGGGAAGAAATGATCACCCGAACCCAGAGAGAGAGGTGATAGTTGTACAGAGGGCATGTGGCAGAAGCTGCAGCTTTCCTTAAGGAAATACAGAAGGAACAACAGCAACCTGACAGGGAGAGAGCTGGGAAATACACAAACACGGCAACTTTCCTCCCTCCTACTCCCGCCAGGGCTCCCTTGGGCCAGACCCAGCTGGCAGCCATGTTGTGGAGTCCAGCGATTCAGTCCACGAAGGCCGGCCTCCCAGACGCAGACCCAGCTGGAGACGGGGGGGATGCGGATGGGGAAGGGGAAAATATTCAGCACAGTAAGCTTTTACTGTTTCTTCATCCTGTGAACATGGCACTTTTTTACTCATATTACAAACTTGCTTTGAGTAGGATTTATTATAGAATAGAATTCAGGATATAAATGGGCCCATCTTTTACTTCCAGCAAGAACACACAATGAGATGTTCTTGAAATTGTTTAATTATTCCCGTTCATTGACTTTCATGACATGTACAGAATGATAATGCGTATGCATACTTTAAAATGTTTTTATTGTATAGATAACAAATATTTATTGTTAAAGAAAGGAAACTAGAGAAAATTATTAAGAAAATAATAAAAATTATCTGTAATATTATAATCCAAAGTTGACATTTTTAACATTTTGATGTATATCCTTTCAGTCTCTTTTCTTTGCACAAGTCTAGGTGTTTTTATATGACAACAGGGGGTTTTGCTCCTTATCCATTTTTATATTCAGCTTTTTTCACTTAATGTGGCTGGTGATCACATTCTTGCATTGCTACATGATCCCTATCTTGTGGATGTATCACAATTTATTTAGACAGCTCCTATTTTGGGACATTTCAGCTGTTTCCAATTTTTTGCTATTATAATTACACCACAATGAGACTATGTGCAACTTTGAAAGAGACGTGTCTGATTTTCTGCTCTTGCTGCCTAATCTCTCTAAAGTAGAGAAAAGCAGCAAGGTCTTGAATACAGCTTCAAAGTGAGCAAAGCAACAAGCATTTGCCGCTTATATGTGGATTATGGCCACACTTTTTCACATACAGATTAAAATGGCCATCCTACTAAACTCTGCTAGAATCTCTGTGCTCAGTGGTCTTCTGACATTCGGCAGGAGAGACACCACGTCCCCCTGAAGGCCTTAGGGGCAGCATGGCGTGGTGTGTCATTGGCTCCCCATTGCCCGCAGGGCAAGTGAACACATGTAGGCCCAGGACAGAGCAAGAGGCAGGCGGGCCATTGGCCTGGAAGGCTTTGGTCACGTCAAGCACTCCATTTCCATTCCCTGTTGGTGCTAAACCACCACCATCACTTTTGATAGTAAGGCTGCTGGGATAGGGCCAGTTTCTGCATGCGATTACCCTTTGCCCCTCCCCAAACCCGAGGTGCAGGACACCTTTCGAACAATGTGAATCTTCCTCCCTTGTCAACCCTGCAGACTCCCTCCCCTCTCTGTTTCTGTTTAAGAAGATTGTCCTCTTGGCAAAGATTTTGATACAATTTATGTTTGCTGGGGGAGAGAGGAAGAGGACTCAAAACCAAAATAGAACAGTTAGCACAAAAATTTTTTCCTGCTGAATGTTGTCTGGCACAGGGTTATGTGGAATCCATCTGCTCCCAAAGGAATTGTAGAAATGTCAGGAAAATTTTTAAAAAGTTTGATTGGGGAAGACTTGCAAGTCCAATACAAGGAAGAGAACCTGCCCACAGTCCTAGAGAGGGACTATAAGAGACTGACAACTGAAAAATTAATACTAGCTCATGGGCAGAGCACAGAAAGCAGGCTTGGCATCACAGACATGCTCTGGGGTCACATTAAATCCTTCAGCCAACGCTCTGTGCTTACTCCTGCCAGGTACGTGCTGGGTCTTAGGGATTCACAAACGAATAAGCCACAGGCCCTGCTTTCCGGGCCTCAGGGTCCAGTCAGCCTACGGTTTCTACCTTTATGTAAATGAGGAAATGCAACACCAAGTTGGAGATGTCACAAAAAATTACGTCCAGCGTTCAGTAGGAGCCCAAATGAGGGAGGCGGGGGTCACGTCCACATGGAGAGGATGAGTCAGGCCCTCCCCAGAAGATGAACCTCGTCCCCAGCCTTGAATGAACGGTGATAACAATGATGGTGACAAAGGCTGATGGGTGTTGGCCGACCACTTACAGGCACTGTCACTGAGCGAACTACTGCCAGGGCCCGTGAGGCAGGCTAGGAGCCCAGGGTGAAAAATTGAAGGAGGCACCCCCCCTCAGGCTCGTGCAAAGACAGACTTACAGCTGAGAGTGAGGGCCTCCTTCACTGATGCCTGGGCTCCCAGCGGGCTCGCCCCAGGCCTGCCCTGGGCTAACACAGCATTTAGACCTCGGTAATCAGTTCTCTCGGCTAAGGGATGAAACGCCTGCTCTATTAACACCAGTTTACACGAGGAGGAGTCGGGGAGGGTAGGTTAACAGTTCATCACAGGCAGAACCGGTATCCTCACCTGGGTTCTTCCTCCAGAGCTGGGCTCTCGACAGCATCTTCACCAGGCAGTGGTGGGTACTGGGGTGTCTTCGAGGCACGAGGAAGAGAGCAGTCAAGGCCGAGAGAGGGAACAGCAGAGCAAGTTCTGAGAACGGCAACCCGCTCCTACCCAGAGGCAGCAAACCTATGGCTCACAGCCCCATCCACCCTGTGAACAGGTTAGCTTCAGCTCCTGGAGCATTTTTGAAAATTTTAGGCCACTATTTAAGAATGAGTTTCCACATTACACTCTGGATTTCTACATTCCCCGGAAAAATGGAACGACAACACTGGCAACGCTGGGCCTGTGTGTCCGCCCAGGAGGACCCAGGAGTGGAGAGAGACTGCCTGCTCTGCTGCCCTCCGCCCTCCACCACTGCCCAGCAAAGGCCTCGAGCCATTTCCTCCCGCCCAGCAGTGCTGTCTTATGTACTGCAGCTAAACATGTGGGTACACTTCTGACAAACGTGGAGGGATGAGGGCCTGAGGTCGAGGGCCCGAGGCCTCTTCCTTCTCCCACAGTGGCCTGCCACACAAGACAGGAGGAGGTGGGGACGTGTGCAGGGGCCGACCACGGAGGGCTCCCAGTCCAAGCCGAGGAATTTAGACCTTGCCTTTGGAGACAACTGAGAGCCTCTGAGCGTTTTAACCAGAGGAGTTTCAGACTCAGAGGGCAGCCCTGTGGGAATGCACGGAGTGACTGGGCCTTCCCCTCGTCATCTTGCTTTTCGTCTCTTACATCTGTACTCCATGTTGCCCCTTAGGGACCCAGCAGAGGGCACAGAGCACCAAGATGCCTTCTGTCTCCTTGTTCTCAGCTGATCGCCCTGATTCGGATTTCACTGAGAAAAGAAAAGCCACCAGGAAGAGAACCACCTCATCTCCCACCACCTCATCTCCCCACCACCTGTGCCTCGACCCTCGGTTCTAGGGATGAACTCTGCTCTCAGGCAAGGCCAGCCCCTCTAGTACGCTGGGTCCCATTCCTTCTCTCCTACTCAAGGACTTTGCTCCTGCATTTTCCTCCTCTCTCTCTTGTATCATCTTGTCTTTCCTTTCTGCTGGTTCTTCTCATCAGCATACATACTACAATATCTTCAGTCTTAAATACAAAAACAGATAAACTAACCAAAAAAGTCCCCTCCAATTACTTCTCTATTTTTCTACTCCCCTTGACGGCAGAATTCCTCAAAAGGGTTCACTCTACCAATTGTCTCCACTTCCTCATCTGCAAGTCCCTCAGACTTTCCTCAGTACATTTCCACTGGACTCCTTTGTCAAGGTCGCAACGCCCGCCACTTTGCCATATTCCATGCCTCTGTAGCACTGACACCCCAATCGATCCCTCCACTGGAAATATTTCCTTTGCTTCGCTTTTGGGACACCATGCTCTCCTGGTTTCCCTCCTCTCTACTCTGTCTCTCCATCTCCACATGCGTGCCACCTTTCAATGATACGATTTGGTTACTAGGGTTTTTGATCTCTCTAATTAAGCTTCGAGCTCCATGCAGGTGGGGACTCATCTGAGCCATTTTCTTGTCTATCGTGAGCCTCCAGACTAGCGCCTAATACTCAAGAAAGGCTTGTTGTGAAGAGAGTCAGTCAACAGGTCATGATTTGTGCAGTGCCCAGCAGAGCACAGAAGCATGTATGAGCGCTTAATAAGGGTATTACGGCACCTGAGGGTGCTGTAACAAATTACCGCAAATAGGCTTTAAACAACAGAAATTTATTCTCTCACAGTTTTTTTGGAAATCAGAACTCCAAAATCAGGATGCCAGCAGGGCAACACTCCCTTCCAAGGCTCTAGGGGAGAATCTTTCCTTGCCTATTCCAACATCTGGTGGCTCCTGGCATTCCTTGGCTTATGAAAGCACAATTCTACTCTTTGCCTCCATTGTCTTCTCCCTTGTGTCCAAATCTCCCTCTCTTTTCTCTTATAAAGACACAAGTCATTGGGTTTAGGGCCCACTCTAAATCCAGGATCTCAAAATCCTTAACCAATTACAAGTGCAAAGACCCTATTTCCAAACAAGGCCATATTCTGAGGTTCCTAGTAGACATGAATTTGGGGGGAATGCTATTCAATCCACTAAATAAGTTTAGATCTCCCTTGATATTTAGATTTTCTAAATACCCCAAACAGCTACTAGAGCTTCACCTATTGAGTCGCAAAGATTTTATAGTTCTTCAAGTCTCTCTTAAAAAGAAACAGTTTGTAAATTGATGGAGCCGATAATGGTATGACATTTTCAATCTAAAAACTCAAACATGTAAAAATGTATCTTCTTTTATTTTCTTATATGTGATTTTTAGTTTTTACCTTGAGGTTCCATTCCACCTAATGGGGAAGATCAAGCTAATCATTTCCAGGTAATTTCGGTCTTTTCCTAAGTCATTCCAGGTTGAAATACACTGAGTTCTAATTCCCACTCCCACCACCATCCCTCCCATTTCTGCTGTCATCCAGAGCCCTGGCTGGTTCTGTGAGCAGGGTCTCTGGGGTCTTGTCTGCACTCCTGGGATATCCCTCAGGGCTGAGCACACAGACCCCTAGACCTACTGGCAGTCTGTCCCTTGTCACAGACTTGGCAAGGACTCCACGCCAGCATCTAACTTCCTTGTGTCTGCTCCAGCTCTGCTCCTCTCTGCTCCTTCCTTCACTCTATCTAGGCTAAGGGAGTGGGGGGAGTGTGTGAGTAAGTAAGTGGCAGGCCAGTTCTGCCCGATTGTACTATGCACACATTTCTCCTGTCTTAAACCTGGTTGGAGATGTGTTTGGTTTGGTTTGGTTTGGTTTTCATTTTTTAACTTATAAGTCAAGAATTGTCTTTCTTTGATCTCAGTTTCCACCACCGCCACTTTTCTCTGAGAGGGTAACTCATGTTTGGCGGCCTGTGTAAAGCAAAGGCCCTCGGGTCATGAGTGAGGAATTTCACTAAAGCGTGGGGACACAAAGCTTAGTGCCAGGACACACCCTTACATCATGCCATCCACATTCGCCAGGAAAGATCGTCCATCAGACTAGACCCAGATGTTCTCCACACACAGCACCCTGAGGATCTCAGAAATTGTTTCATGGTGGCTCTAGGCTGTAGAAATACCTAACAGTTCTGTTGATTAAGTAGTTATGTTCAAACTGCTTGATACATATTTGTGCCCTAACAACATAGTAGCCTTTTGAAAAAAATAATACCCATAGTAATAAAAATAATAAAGATAACTTTTATTTTATTCTTTAATAACCACAATTTCTTATTATTTAGATGTGTGCCTGTTGGGCACTGAACAACTTTTCAAACACTAGAATCAGATTAGACACCATCTGTTATGGACTGTGTCCCCAAAATTCATATGTTGAAACTCTAACCCCCAATATGACTACATTGTGAGATGGGACCTTTCAAGAGGTAATTAAGTTTAAATGAAGTCATATGGGTGAGGCCCTAATTCAGTAGGATCTGTGTCCTTATAACAAGAGGAAGAGACACTAGGGATGTGTGTGCACAGAGAAGACGGTGTCAGGGAGGAAAAACTTTTTCTCTGTCCTCTTAGGTTCAGTGATTGGGAGCCTATAAATTAAACAAACAAAAGGCAGATTAACTGGAGGAAAGGTACACAATTTTTATTAATATTTACATGCATGGTTGCTCACAGAAAAGAAGCAAAACTCAAAAAAGCTGTTAGACTTGAGAGTTTATACACCATCTTAACAAAGGAAGAGGGACCTTGCCTTCAAGGGATGATAAATCATGGGGAAGTGACTAGGAAATGTATGGGGGAACTAATGGAAGGTAAGGGTTATGTTAATAAGGTCTGTTTAGGCAAACTCATCTTGGTGTGACTCTCCATCTCTGGTGATAAGAACGCTTCTCTTCCTGATGAGGGGTGGGGAGGCATCTTCACAAAGGGAAATTTATGTCTTGCTTGTAGGCAGATAAGGGGAGGACAGGGAACTCTTCCTGAATCTGTTGATTTTCAACTGCCTTCAGCTCAAAATAGGCCTTATGACACAGTGGCGTATTTTGGGGTGACATATCCTGACCCCCTTCAACAGCCATCTGCAAGCCAAGGAGAGAGGCCTCAGGAGAAGCCAATCCTGAGGTTGGTCTTCATCTCAGACTTCCAGCCTCCAGAACTGTGGCAAAATAAATTTCTCTTGTTTAAGCCACCCAGTCTGTGGTATCTTGTTATAGCAGCCATTGCAAACGAATACACCATCATTCTTGTTTCCTTTCTTTTAATTTTATTTTATTGCAGTGACTGCCTTTGACAAAGAACAGAGCTCCATCTAGCACTGAAACTAAAAAATGACCTTGAGCTGGTCATCCACGTGGGGTGGGCCAGATGTCTAGGAGGCAATCTTCCCTACAAGAATTTGAAATGTCCCCAGGGCTCTATGAGTTTGCTTTGTGCTCCAGGGCACTACCTCCCACACTTGGGGAACCATGGCATCAGGCCAAAAAATGCAGGTCTTTCTCTTTCAAGAGACACAGGTTTAGTTATATAGGTAAATATTTTCTTCTTATAAATGTCCAACCTTACTACTTGGTTCTTTTGACTATTAATGTTTCATCTTTATAGTACAATCATGCACCACATAATGACGTTTTGGTCAATGACAGACCTCATATACAACAGCGGTCCCATAAGATTAGTACCATACAGCCTAAGTGTGTAGTAGGCTATACCATCTAGGTTTGTGTAAGGACATGATATTCACGCAACAATGAAATCGCCTAACGACACATTTCTCGGAACCTATCCCCGTGGTTAAGCAACACATGACTATAGTATTAAACTTCATGGTTCTCAGTATTTAATATCAACCTATAGGCAAAGCACAGCTATAACCAAGTCAATATAGTTGAAGAGGAGAATGTAAATGTAATGAACCCCATCAAAGAAAAGTAATGGAATTGCTGCAGAGTTGAGAGGTAAAGGGCAGAGAAAGGTGGATGGTGATGGACAGTGGTGGATTTATTATTTTCCTCTACTTACCTGGTGGAAAATCAGGAGGAAATGACTAAATGCTGCAGGATAAGAAATAGAAGCTTAAGTACATTGTTGAAAGTTAGAAAAGTAGAATGGAAGCATTAAAGTAAATATTTAAGAATGGAGAGGAACAGAGAAGATGGGGGAAATGTTAGTGAGCCAAATTCTTCACCCACACTAGGGAAAATTAACAGATACAATCTAAATCTGATAAATTACCAAATAGAGAAATAAACATATGCTCTTAAATTGTTTTAGAAGAACAACAAACAGGTGAAGATGTCTCCGCCTGGAGAGTGCTACTGTGTGCATAGGATGATTTCAAGTTGAAGCAAGATTCCTTTACTTTTCATTTGCCTGCTTTCTGTTTTATTTTTAATTGTTTTCTGTTATTTGACTTTATTGCTTTCATAATAAAAGTTTTGTTTTCTAAGAAGAAAATGTTCTCCAAACGTTAAATGGAAAGAACAGTATCCAAAACAAAATACTGTGTAGTGTGATGTCAATATACTCCAGCTATCTAGTTCTAACATATGTTAGAAAAAGATTGGAAAGAAACGAACTACACTGCTAATAATGGCTAATTCTGGATGATGAGAACACTGGTATTTTTAATTTCTGAAGTTAGTAGGCAACACTCTTTATAATCAGAAAAAAATGTTTATCTTAAGAGCTGGTACCAGAATTTTTCTCAGAGAGAGAACTAAATTTTCAGTATATGAGATTTTAGAAAACACCTTCTTACCCCTTGAGGGGTGGATGAGAGCTGTAGGCACCGATATCTAGCGACACCTGGGCAGTGAAGTAAGAGTGCTCCACGCCCTTCTCAAGCTGCAGAGCCAGCTCACGCTTGAAGACCAAGCCTGGTCACAGAGACAGGTCACTCTGAATTACTGCTTTTCCATAAACTGCTTTTCTACCAAATTCTTAGGCATTATGGGCCCCATTCTGGTCTTTGAACCTCTTTAACAGTCCAAAACAGCTGCCCATACCTGAGGTATGGATGTTCTGGTAGGTCTCCATGAGCCACAGGAGAGAAGTCAGCATGTGTAGATTGATGTCAGGGTGTACGTGTAGCTGTGGTGGGTCGGTGGGAGGTGTTGGTTCTAGCATGAGCCACAAGGGGGGCTCTAATTCAGAGCTGGACTGTCCTCTTCTGTCCAAGGAGCCTCCAGAAGACCCAATAAGTTGTCATGCCACAAGGCTGGAATGGGCTAGGAGCCACCCGTGGGTGGGCCTGCACGGTTTGATCAACCCAGACTTGAAGTGGGTTATAAAATCAAGGCTGTGTGCACAAGAAAGCCTGTTGGGTAGGTGCCAAGGTGACTGTGGGACATATTGGAGGCAGGAAACTTTCTGTCCTATTTTTGTGTCCCTTTGGAAGCTTCTCAGTCTACAATTTTAAGAAAAGGTCCAGGGGGTTGCAAACTCTGAGTCTACAACCTTTAAGAAAAGGTCCAGGGGTTGCAAACTCACATGCCTGTGGCAGCCAGGTAGGGGTAAAAATGTGTGAAGCAGCCTGCTTAAGGCAATAGAGGACGGTGGGGAGACCCTGAGCTGGTGAATAGGACAACAGAAACCATGCTCAGAGGGACTTGGCCCTCTAACTGCAGATGGGTAGCCCTGGAGGAGAATCCAAGGCCAGTCTGATCAATTCAGATCATAAAGCCAGTGGAAATCGTGCTAGGATTGGCGGCATTGGCCCCAGCAGTACTGGCCAAGGTTTCCAGACAAAACCTTAAGCGGAATACGAGCTTCATCAAATCCAGTTACAGTCATCAGCCTTTTGCTCGATTGTTTTCTCCCATATTTTCCTGCTTTCCTCCTTCCTCCTACATTTTTCTTTTCAATTTAAGCAAAACAGACCTTGAGTTTCTTGCTTCTGGAATGTTACTGAAAACAGCTTACTTTGCATAAATACACTGATTTATAAATGAGAGACCATGGTAACTGGGAAGCTGCAGACATTCTTGATTTATTTTTGTTTGTTTGTTTGACTTTCTCAGGGACACAACTGTTCAATGCACATATTCTTTTCAAATCTGCACATTAGTTCCAGAGTCTTGACCAGAATTCCTTAAGCCAAAGGGATTTGTAATCAATGATCCTTCCAGAAGGATCTACTGACAGAGGTAGAGGAAAAATTACTATCCACATAAAGAACATGGAGTTAATGACACTGAGGGCTAAAATTCTTCTCTTTGGTTATGCCTAAATATGTCAAAACAAGTGATTAAAGCAGGAAAAATTATTCATCTTGATACCTTCACTTACCCATCCATGATGTGCTACCACAGTTGGAGGATAGAGACACAAAGTTTCTGGAATAAAGAACTAATTGAAAGAATTCACCAGTGAAACCATCTGGTCCTGGGCTTTTCTTTGTTGGGAGGTTTTTGATTATTGATTCAATCCCCACACTAGTTATAGATCTGTTCCACTTTCTATTTCTTCATGATTTAGTCTTGGTGGGTTGTATGTTTCTAGGAATATATCCACTTCTTCTAGGTTATCCAATTTGTTGGCATATAATTGTTCACAGCAGTCTCTAATGATCTTTTTTATCACCAATCCTTCATAAACTCTTCCAAAAAATTGAAGAGGAGGAAACACTTCCAAACTCATCTTATGAGGCCAGCATTACCCTACTACCAAAGCCAGACAAAGACGCTACAAAAAAAAAAAAACTACAGGCCAATATCCCTGTTAAATGTAAATACAAAAATCCTCAACAAAATACTAGCAAATCTAATTCAACAGCATGTTAAAAGGATCATACACCATGACCAAGTGGGATTTATCCCTGGGATGCAAAGATGGTTCAACCTATGAAAATCAATTAATGTGATACACCACATTAACAGAATAAAGATAAAAACTCACACGATCATTTTAATAGATGCAGAAAAGGCACTTGACAAAATTCAACACTTGTTCATGATAAAAACTCTCAAAAAATTAGGAAGGAAACAAACTAAAAGGAAATTATCTCAACAAAATAAAAGCCATAAATGAAAAGCCCACATCTAACACCATGCTGGATGGTGAAAAGCTGCAAGCCTTTCCTCTAAGACAGGAACAAGACAAGGATGCCGATTCTCACCACTCTATTCAACGTAATACTAGAAGTCCTAGCCAGAGCAACTAGACAGGAAAAAGAAATGAAAGGAATCCAAATTGGAAAGGAAGAATAAAATTGTTCCTGTTTGCAGATGACATGATCTTATATATAGAAAACTCTAAAGACTCCGTAAAAAAAAAAGTGTTAGAACTAATTTTACAATTCAGTAAAGTTGCAGGATACAAAATCAACATTAAAAAAGTCAGTTGGTTTTCTGTATACTAACAACAAACTATCTAAAAAGGAAATTAGGAAAACAATCCCATTTACAATAGCACCAAAAAGAATAAAATATCTAGGAATAAACTGAGGAGGTGAAAGATTGGTATACTGAAAGCTACTATACATTGATGAAAGAAATTAAACAAGACACAAACAAATGGAAAGACAGTCAAGATCGTGGATTGGAAGACATAATATTGTTAATTTGTTCGTACTACCCAAAGCAATCTACAGATTTAACGCAATCCCTATAAAAAGCACAATGACATTTTTTAAATAGAAATATTCAAAAATTCATATGGGACCACCTAAGACCATGAATAGCCAAATCATTCTTGAGAAAGAGGAGCAAATCTGGAGGCATCACAGTTCCCGATTTTAAAGTATATTACAAAGCTATAGCAACTGAAACAGTATGGTGCTGGCGTGAAGACAGACATATAGAACAATGGAATAGAACAGAGAACTCTGAAATAAATCCCTGCATATACAGTAACTGATCTTTTCAAAGGTGTTAAGAATATACAATAGGGAAAGGATAGTCTCTTCAATAAATGGTGTTGAGAAAACTGGACAGCCACAAGCAAAAGAAGGAAATTGATTTCTTACCATACACCATACACAAATATCAACTCTTAATGACTTAAAGATTTAAACGTTAAGACCTGAAACTGTAAAACTCCTAGGGGAAAACCTCATGACATTGATCTTGGCAATGATTTCATGGATATGATGTCAAAAGCAAAGGCAATAAAAACAAAAGTAAACAAGTAAGACTGCACCAAACTAGAAAGCTTCTGCACAGCAAAGGAAACAGTTGAGTGATAAAGCAACCTACAGAATGGGAGAGAATATTTGCAAACCATACATCTGATAAGGGGTTAATTTCCAAAATACATAAGAAACTCCTACAACTCAGTAGTAAAAAAATACTAAAAAAGTGGTTAAAAATAGGCTAAAGACTTGATAGACATTTTCCCACAGAAGACATACAAATAGCACACAGAAGACATACTTGTTTTTCATAACAAGTGTATTAAAAAGTGCTCAACGTCACTAATCATCAGGGAAATGCAAATCAAAACCACAATGAGATATCACCTCACATCTGTCAGGATGGCTATTATAAAAAAAAGATAGTAAGTGTTGGCAAGGATGTGGAGAAATCTGAATCCCTGTACACTGTTGGTGGGCATGCAAAATGATACAGCTGCTATGAAAAACAGTATGGATGTTCCTCAAAAAATCAAAAATAGAACTACCATATGATCCAGCATTCCATTTCTGAGTATTTATTTATCCAAAAGAATTGAAATCAGAATCCTGAAGAAATATCAGCACTCCTATGTTATCCTGCCATATGCAACATCATGGATGAATCTTGAGGACATTATGCTAAGTGAAATAAGCCAGTCACAGAATAAGCCAGTCACAGGAAGACAAATACTGCATGATTCTGCATATATCAGGTACCCCAAATAGTCAAATTCATAGAATCAGCAAGTAGAATGGTGATTGCTAGGGGCTGGGGGGGTGGGGAGGTGGCTTGGGGAATGCAGAGTTACTTATCAACAGGCATAAAGCTTCAGTTGGGCAAGATGAATAAGCTCTAGAGATCTGCTATACAACACTGTATCCATAGTCAACAACACTGTATTGTGCACTTAAAAATTTGTTAAGAGGGTAGATCTCATGTTAAGTATTCTTACCACAATGAAACAAAAAAAGATTTTTTAAAAAGGAAGTAATTGAGCAGCCGGCTTATCAATGTAAGGAGTGTAATTTGATACCAAATGTCTAAGCCCCACTTTCCCACTGGATTTGTTGGCTTTTCCACCCCGGGTTTCAGGACACGTGAAGTGACCCTTGATCTGCACGGCTCAAACTCCCAACCACCGGCTGACTTACCCTGTTTTGGAGAGATTGGTTTTTGAAAGAAAGAAATAGGGTGTTTTTGTTTTGTTCTTGTTTTGCTTTTATCTGATCTCCTTTTTCTACTTCCTGCCCACCTTAAGGGTTTTAAAATCCGTGAAAATCTTCACAGTAGAAAACAAATTTGGACTCCTTGCTCGAAGGCCTCTCTGATTCCTGCCCAAAACTGAATAGTAATTTGGGATGCCTTTTTCCTCGTGATTTTTTATGATAAAAATAAATAATGATGGAAAAAACAGGTCAAATATTGTGCATTTTAAGAACATATGTGTCACAGTAGATAGCTCTCACTTGTTGAATAGCTGCTTGATTTTCTTTTCGAGAAAGTACAGAACTGTCTGTAAGGAAGTGAGTGCATGTGGAGAAAAGGAGACCCCTTGGGTTAGTTCCTCACCACATGCTTAGTCAGAAAGTTTTGTTATCTACTTGATCTTTTTGACTTTTTCTTTGAGGAGCAGCCCCACCTCCTTGCCAAGTTAATTGTTGGGGGTTTAGTAGCATTTTCACAAGACATTTTATTTTCTGGACATCTTCTACATCAGGAAGACATGGCTCTGATCCCGCTTCCTCCTGCCTGTGCATCTTTCATTTCTTTTTCTTATCACCTCTAGCTCCCTCCCTTTCTCCTCTCCCCCATCCTCTTCTCCAGTACTCCCACTCCCTTCCTCCCCCTCAATCCTTTCTTTGCACTCGGCAGCATCCCCCTCCCCACCCTGTGAGACTATTAGCCCACAGTTTCCCCACCTGATGGTGGGAGTCCAGCCTGAAATGATTGCTAACCTCTTTTCCTTACCGTTTACCTCCACAGGGTAAGTGTCAGTTCTTTGTGCCTCTGTTAAAATGTCTTCACTGTAGCACCAATGAGACAACAAAGAAACTACTAATGCCAAGGTTGCTCCCTATGTGTCTGGAGAGTTTCACTGGTGAATTTGTGTTGCCTTAAAACCTTCCATGTTTTCATAAATTACAATGACCCAGTACCATGAAGTGAATTAGAGGACAAGGCCTCTTGTTTTACGCAGGTAAGAGTTCATTTCAAGGGGAGGTTGACAAATATGGTAACATCTTGATTTTGTCAAATGTCACAAGTTATTTTTCAACGATTTTAGTTCAACAAAACCAAACCACTCCCTTCCTGGACATTTTAATTCGTGTGTACTTTAGATGAAATATAATCCTGTGTTTCCACTACATTTGCACTTAATACAGCCAACTGTTGTTTTCTTAATGTCCAAGAACACTTTAAGAGATTTCAATAAGCCTCTTTTGAAAGGCTTTCTTCCTCCCAGGCCCCCAAGCAGGAAATTGTATTTTACTAAGAGTAAACAAATTTTATAATTTCCAAAGGTCAAGTGTGGCTTCATGCCAAGCACCCAACATGATTAAAGAGGTTCCTAAATTTGACAAAATGTGTTCCGTTCCCTCTGGTTCAAAAGTGTGCATATGTAAAATTCCCCAACATGTTTATAATCATATATGTATATATAAAATGATCGATATATTATGTAAATACATTATGTGTCTCTATATCTATCTCCAATTTAATGCTTTCATTTAAGTTCTGATGCTAAGGCCTGTGAATGGTCCTCCAATCTGCATAAGTGTAATCAATAAAGAGTATTGCATCACACATGATAAGAGTTTTGCCTAACCTGGGAAGGTCTGAAGCCTTCTCGTGCCCAACATTTAGACCCCATTGCTTTCCAACTTCTGACACTATGTGTCCTCTCCTCCATCTGAATGCCGTTCTCAAATTTTTATAACTCATTATTTTGTTAACTAAATTGGTTTTCATGCTCTGAATGCATTGCAAAAACTCATTTGCAATATGCCTGCTGCCCTCTTAAAACTGGTTGCTTTCCTCCAACTGGCCTGGGCTACCCCACAAAATGTAAACAATATGTGTGTGCTTCTTGATGGGGACCACTCCCCTAGACCTTGCACCCTTAGAAGCTCAATATTGTCTCTGCCTAATGATTTCAAAATTTTGTTAAATATTTTAATATTACTCAAGACCTATGTACCTAAAAATTCAAGTTAACTATTTTCATGCATAGACATATAGATCTTTGTCAAAAAATGTCAACCTCTTTTCACCTTTCATGATGTCTCTGAAGAATATAAAAAGCATAATTAGGGGCCAGCCCTGTGGCGTAGTGGTTAAGTTTGCACGTTCTGCTTCGTTGGCCTGGGGTTCGCCAGTTTGGATCCTGGGTGCAGACATACTCACCACTTATCAAGCCATGCTGAAGCACTGTCCCATATAGAAGAGCTACAACTCTACAACTATGACACACAACTATGTACTGGGGCTTTGGGGAGAAAAAAGAAAAAGAGGAAGATTGGCAACAGATGTTAGCACAGGGCCAATCTTCCTCAAGAAAAAGAAAAAGCATAACTAGGAAAAGGAAGACGTATTATCACATTTACAGACGTTAAGGAAATCACTGAAACATTCCATCAAGGCTGTTGCTTGATGCTCCTTTGCTCCCTTAAATATGTGATTTAATTGGAACTTTTCTGTGCATCTGATTCAAGTGGAGGTGGGTGTTACCATGTACTCAAACACCTCACTCCAATCTTTTCCCTTTTTCAAAATCCAGCTGACCAACTGGTTCATTCCTCCACAGCCCGTCTCTGATCTAGGACAGGATAGAGTGTCCTCAATTAAGCCCAACTGCAGGATTCTGAGGCCACTCCAGCAATATATTTTCCTGCCAGGATCACCTGGCTGCCAGGTGTGGGGAAAGAGATTCCGGTCAAAACGCTCCCTTTTTTATGTGTGCCAACAATACACTTGGGAAAGGGTTCACAATTTCTGAGCATCCCTTGGTACTCTGCAAGTGTGTATGCTTAGACACACACACATATGCACACAAAGGTATGTGCACACATATATGGCACATAGAACTTTTTCTATTCATTTCCACATATTCCTGAACCCAACATGCCTTCCACTCCATCCCAAGAAAGAGCCTGAAGCTGACTTTAAAGTGTAACTTTTTGCACAATTATTCCAATCTTAAGAAAGAGGAATTTTAGTGTGACCTGGGGCCCAGGACTATCCCAGCTGGTTCTGATTTAGTAACCCCAGACAGCATTCTTGTTCTCTAATCTCACCTTTACATCCGGCCAATAGCCAGATCTCTATCCTCTGAAGTAATCATCAGAAAGGGCAGGAGAGGCAAAGGCTGGAAAGGGGTGGTATTTGTTTACTAATTCAAAGGAAAATCATTCACATTAATGGTTCATTATTGGCATTTGTTTCCTGAAAGTCCTGAGAGCCTTTCCCTGGTGCTTGGCAGATTTCCTGCCTCCTGTGTCTCTTGCCCGTGGCACCACCCTGAATATAAACCTCCCAGTTGGAAATAGGAAGAAATGAAAATATAGGAAGAGGATGAATGGCTCTGACAATAGTTGTCTGAGGACAGTAGAATCAAAATGAAGTGGAGAAATGCAACTCATTATTGCATATTGATTTTATATTGTGCAACTTTACTGAATGCATTTATTAGTTTTAACAGTTTTTTGGTGGAGTCTTTAGGATTTTCTATATATAAGATCATGCCATTTGCAAACAGGGACAATTTTGCCTCTTTCCGATTTGGATGCCTTTTATTTTTCTTGCCTAATTGCTCTGGCTAGGAATTTCCATACTATGTTGAGTGTCTACCTACTAACAGCAAACTATCTGAAGAAAAAATAAAGAAAAACAATCCCATTTACAATAGCATCAAAAACAATAAAATACTTTGGCATTAATTTAACCAAGGAGGTGAAAGACCTATACACTGAAAACTATAAGATATTGATGAAAGAAATTGAAGAATATACAAATAAATGTAAAGATAGCCCATGTTCATGGGTCAGAATTAATATTGCTAAAATGTCCATACTACCCAAAGCATCTATAGATTCAATGCAATCGCTATCAAAATTCCAATGGTCTTTTTCACAGAAATAGAAAAAACAATTATAAAATTCATACAGAACCATGAAAGACCCCAAATAGCCAAAGCAATCATGAGAAAGAAGAACAAAGCTGGAGGCATTACACTTTCTAATTTCAAACTAAATTACAAAGCTAAAGTAATCAAACAGTATGGTACTGGGCAAACACAGACACACAGACCAATGGAACAGAATTGATAGCCCAGAAACAAACCCATGCATGTGCAGTCAACTAATATTTGACAAGGGAGCCAAGAAGGGGAAAAGGTCTCTTCAATAAATAGTGCTGGTAAAACTGGATATCCACATGCAAAAGAATGAAATTGGATCCCTATCTTAGACCACTCACAAAAATTAACTCATAATAGCTTAAAGATGTAAATGTTAAACCTGTAATTGTAAAACTCCAGGAGGAAAACATTGGGAAAAAGCTCCTTGACATTGGTCTTGGCAATGATTATTTTTAATATAACACCAAAAGCACAAGCAACAAAAGCAAAAGAAACAAGCCAGACTACATCAAACTGAAAAGCTTCTGCACAGCAAAGGAAACCATCAGCAGAATTAAAAGGCAACACACTGAATGGGAGGAAAT
The DNA here is from genome assembly GCF_057802395.1 of Ceratotherium simum simum. Taxonomy (NCBI): domain Eukaryota; kingdom Metazoa; phylum Chordata; class Mammalia; order Perissodactyla; family Rhinocerotidae; genus Ceratotherium; species Ceratotherium simum. Next base: position 11,959,126 of record NC_141939.1, on the reverse strand, counting down.
ATTTGCAAGTCATATATCTGATAAGAAGTTAATATCTTAAATATATGGGGAACTCATACAACTCAATAGCAAAAAACAAACAATCTGATTTAAAAATGGGCAAAGGAAACAGACATTTTTCCAAAGAAGACATACAAATGGCCAACAGGTACACAAAAATGTTCTCATGGTTTCTAATCATCAGGGAAATGCAAATCAAAACCACAGTGAGATATCACTTCACACCTGTTAGAATGGCTATCATCAAAAAGACAAGAGGCAAGTTCTAGCAAGGGTGTGAAGAAAAGGGAACTTTTGTGACTGTTGGTGGGAATATAAATTGGTGCAGCCACTATGGAAAACAGTATGGTGTTTCCTCAAAAAATTAAAAATATAAGTACCATATGATCCAGCAATCTTATGTATGGGTATATATCCCAAGGAAATGACATCACTATCTTGAAGAGATATCTGCACCCCCATGTTCATTGCAGCATTATTCACAATATCCAAGACATGGAAACAACATAAGTGTCCATCAGTGGATGAATGGATAAAGAAAATGTGAGAGATATATATATAATAATATATTTATATATATATATATATATTAAGCCATAAATGAGAAGTAAATCCTGCCATTTACAACTGTATGGATGAACCTTGAGAGCTTTATGCTAAAGGAAATGTCAGGCAGAGAAAGATAAAAACTGTATGATCTCACTTATATGTGGAATCTAAAAAAAACTAAACTAATAGAAATGGAGAGTAGATTGGTGGTTGCCGGGGCGGGGGGGGGGGGGAGGAAATGAGGATATGTTGGTCAAAGGGTACAAACTTTCAGTTATAAGATAAATAAGTTCTGGGGATCTAATATCCAGCATGGTGACTATAGATAACAATACTGTATTACATACTTGAAAGTTGCTAATAAAGTGGATCTTAAATGTTTTCACCACAAAAAAAAACAAAGGCAATTTTGTGAGGTGATGGGTGGGTGACTAACCTTACTGAGGTAATCATTTCACAATATATCAAATTATCACATTGTACATCTTAAACTTACACAATGTTATATGCCAATTGTATCTCAACAAAGCTAGGAGTGGGGAATGAAGTAGAGATTCATAATTTAAAAAGGAAGTGAGCAAAACAGGAAAATCTGACATGGAATAATAGGATTAGCAAATTAAGATGGACTTTCTTTTTTTTTTTCCCCCTCTGAGGAAGAGTCACTCTGAGCTAACATCTGTGCCAATCTTCCTCTATTTTGTATGTGAGTCGCTGCCACAGCATGGCTGCTGACGAGTGGTGTATGTCTGCTCCTGGGAACCGAACCTGGGCTGCTGCAGTGGATCACGCTGAACTTAACCACTAGGCCATGGGGCCAGCCCCTAGACAGTTTTTAATAGAAATTTCTTTTGTGTAATCCATGATCCTTGAGGTTGTTGGAGATCAGGTGATATATAGTTTCAGGATTATGGATCATGGATTCAATTGTCTTTAAAAGAATTGCCTGCCTGCTGCCTAAGTTTTTTCAGTCCCAGCCTAATGTCAGTCAGCTTATAGGTTTTTGGGTGTTGGAACTTGAAGCATCTATGTTGTGTGTTTAGATCAGTGATTATACTTAAAGGAGTGGTTCAAAGTCTGGAATTAATGATCCAAGTTGCTGGAACCCATTTGACCCATACTCTCTGAAATGGCCCAAATACTGATTCTATTTGGCTAGATTCTCCATTGAGTGAATTAAAAATATAGTTTTCATCTTTGAAATGCAAGCCTGATGACAGTACGATGATGAAAATAAGACAGAAAACATCACCCGAACACAAAACCAAGGCTCACCAAGGGGGCTTGTGAAGCTACTGTCACCAATGGATAAGGAAGTATTTTAATATTTTAACTGAAGCTCAAACCCTGAAGAGCTCCCCCACCTAAAGTAGGAAATAAGTGAGGTTAGGACAAATACAAGAAAGCACTGCTTTGTACAGCCTGTAATAAACTTAGGAAAGCAGCATAACGTCAAAGGATGCAGGAGGCTGACGATGTAAACAGGTCCAAAATACATATTCAGTTTTTTAAACGTGAGCATTTGGTAGCTTGAATATCCATTTTTGTGTGTGTGTGTGAGGAAGATCAGCCCTGAGCTAACATCCAATGCCAATCCTCCTCTTTTTGCTGAGGAAGACTGGCCCTGGGCTAACATCCGTGCCCATCTTCCTCTACTGTATATGGGACGCCTCTACAGCATGGCTTAACAAGCGGTGCATCGGTGCTCACCCAGGATCTGAACCTGCGAACACGGCCGCCGCAGCAGAGCGCGTGCACTTAACCGCTTGCACCACTGGGCCGGCCCTTGAATATCCATTATTAAGGGAAAACTTAATATTAAGGGAAAGCTCTGCAATATGATTGTAACTGTTTGAGGCTGATGTCAAGAAGGGTGACTATACTCTCCAATTATTATTACTGGTGCTTCTGCTAAAGCAGAATTTTGAACTGGGAGTGCTGTGTCCACTTAGACGGCAGATACTTTTGTCGTTGTTGTCATTGTCAATATGGTGGTGTTCAGAAGAGGACGGGGAAATTTTCCACAAACTGAGGGAGGCGAAACCTGGGGACCTTCCTATTTTTCACCGTGGAAGTCCCAGAAGTTTCCAATGGAGCATCCCTTGCCTCCCGCCATACTGACCACCCATAGGCAGAACCTAAGGTTTTGGATTGCTGATGGAAGGTTAAGCAACAGCACAACAATGTGGGAGAAAGATTGGACAGAGAATCCAGGAGGCGGAGGGAGTCCTCCCAAAGCCCCTCTCTCCTGGTCTTGGAGGAGAGGAAGTCCCTTAAATATGAAAAGATATAGTAGGTCGATTCAGAGAATTGGGATAAATTTTTAGTTAATTTGTCCAGAGATTGTATATAATGAGACTTTAACTAACGTAAAATCTGTGGGTCTCTAGAAACAGCTTAAAAGGTCTACACAGGAAAACAAAATCTGCTTCACGTAGATTCAAGTAATTTCAGCAGAGGAAAGGTGACGCCAAGAACCGACTACACGGGTGATGGTGGAGCTGAGAAGCTGAATTGAGAGGTGAGGAGGAAGCCACAGCTGGCCTCAGAGGGTGGCAGCGTTATGACTCAGGAGCTGGGTCACCCTACAGACACTGGAACGGTGGTGAGAGCTGCAGCTGCGGCCTGAGACACTGCCGTAGCAGAGGGGAGAGACACCTGCTTGCCCTTCCTCCAACCAGCTTCCCCCCAGCGGCTGAGCCCCTGGAAGCAGCAACCACAGGAGCTGGGAAAGGCTCCCCTGTGGGGACATGGCCCTGTGACACAGAGCAGAGCGGGCAGGGGAAGGCTCGAGGAGTGGATCTGGGATGAAGAGACCCAGAGCCAGCATCCCTGTCTTCACTGTTCTTCATGGACCAACACAGACAACAGGATGTGGGGAGCCGAGGCTGTCCCAAGAGCTCTCTGTGAGTTGTATCTATGCTTTTCGTTCTACCACTGGGCCTGGCAAGTAGTGGGAAATCCCTGCATGTCCACCAGATTGAAAAAATAATGGTCTCAACTCCCCATGCAGTGTGCTTACTTAGGCATAGTCTTAGAGATAATGCCTCTCACAGTGTATCTTTAAACAAACTGGTTTATGTTCCCTAACTGGTATTGGAGATTTTAAGGTGGAGAAATATTCATGCAACACCCACTCTTCTGACATTTCTCCTAACTGGGCCACAAGGGCTGAACTTTTCTGACTCTTAAATTATGTCTATGCATATCTATTCTAAAGAGCATGAGGTGACTTAATGAAGAAAGCGAATATTTACCTTGTACAACCCAAGTGTCCATCAAGCAATGAGTGGATAAACGAAATATGGTATATACACACAATCAAATATTATTCAGCTTTAAAAAGGAAGGAAACTCTGACACATGCTACAACATGCGTGAACCTTGAAGACATTATGCTAAGTGAAATAAGTCAATGTGATATTATGACTTTTAATACGATAAAACAGTGTGATATTATGACATTATAATATAATACGCCAGTGTGATATTACAGGGAATTTTCTCCCCAGCTCCTGGCCAGAGAGCCTAAAACCCTTGTAATTTCCTAAGTGATAAGAGCGAAAAGGGCATCTTTTCTTATGGAGTGGTAAAGCCCCATAATAGCTCTGGAGTGACAAAGATGAAAGGAGTGTATTTTGTCATTCATAACAAGCCCCTTTCAACCAGACTTGAGTTTATGTTAATTAGGTGACTTTTGGAAAGCCCCTAAGGATGGGGGAACTGGTTGCCAGGGAACCAACCATGAGATTAGAAGGTTGGAACTTTCAGTCCCACCCCCCAACCTCCAAGGAGGAAATTGATTTAATCACCAATGGTCAATGATTTAATCAATCATGCCTACATAATGAAGGCCTCCATAAAAACCCAAAAGAATGGGGTTCATAGAACTTCCAGGTTGGTGAACACATGGAGGTGCTGGGAGGGTGGTACACCTGGTGAGGGCATGGAATCTCCGCACCCCTTCCCACATACCTTGCCCCGTGCGTCTCCTCCATCTGGCTGTTCCTGAATTGTATCCTTTATAGTAAACAGGCAACATAAGTAAAGTGCTTCCTTGAGTTCTGTGAGCCTCTCTGGCAAATTATACAACCCTAGGAGGGGGTTGTGAGAACCTCTGATTTATAGCCAGTTGGCCAGAAGTCAGAAGGGAGGCCAGACTGGCATTTGGCTTCTGAAGTGGAGGCAGCCCTGTGGGACTGAGCCCTTTACCTGTGGGATCTGATGCTATCTCCAGGTACAGAACGTCAGAACTGAATTGAATGGTAAGACAATCAGTTGATGTCTACAGAGAATTGGAGAATTGGTTGATGTGGGGAAAAAACACACACATTTAGTGTCAGAAGTGATGTGTTGCGGCAGTATAAAGCAAAAACAGTTTTATTCTCTTTAGCCAGTCACAAAAGGACAAATGCTGTAAGATGCCACTTATATGAGGTCCGTAGAGTAGTCAGATTCATAGAGACAGAAAGTAGAATGGTGGTTGCCAGAGGCTGGGTGGTGGGGGAGAGGAGGTGGTGTTTAAGAGGTGTAGAGTTTCCATTTAGAAAGACTCAACAGTGTGAATGTATTTAATGCCACTGAACCGTCCACTTAAAATGGTTAAAATGGTAAAATTTATGTTATGTATATTTTACTACAATAAAGAATGTTAAAATTTTAAAAATATATTTACCTTGTGATTTTCCTCCTGAACTTCTATCCATAAGTCTGGGCATTTAAGACATTTTAAAATAACTTTTACGCGTGCATTATGAGGCATAAGGGCTGTGCTTTGAGTGACTTAAAATACTCTTGTCTTACAATTAGTTAGATATCTTGGTCTTCTGAAATAAGGTGACACCACACTGGACTCTAGGAAGGCTGGCCTGCTTAGGTTACTCTAGGCTGGGCGAGCTGATGGACTCAAGTTGCAAGGAGAAACTGCCTCTTACTCTCAGGCAATCAGCAGAATCAATAAACACTTTAGTCATCTGGGAAAGGAATGAGGAATGCACCTCATCTGATAATGCAGGAAATAGAAGATGAATGATTATTTTCCTCTCTTTGCTCTTCAGTTTCAATTTTTATGAATATGGGAATGAGCAGAACTGAAGTGTAGACTTGCTGAGCCGTGGGAAAAAGAGAGAAGCTACCTGCTGAAGAGCAAGTCAGCTGAAGGTCCACTGTGTCTCCCCTTCATCTTTTCTGTCTTTCCATTAGTCTGGCTTTAGGACATCAGCCCTTTGAGGAGAGCAGCCGGCACTCAAGGAAACAGGAAGTTTCCAGCAACTTGGCTTGCGCACGTGACCTGGCCAACCTCCTGCTCTTGGAAGCCCCTCTCTGTCTTTGGGGACAAGCTGGATTTGCCTTCAGACTCTCAGACTCCTGCAGCTTAGAGGTTTCCTCACCCCACCTCAGCATGAAGAAGAATAAACAAATGAAGTGGAGAGTAACTTCGTGCTAATAACACCGAGTGTTTACCCTACGCTTCCCAAAGGCTATCTTACCGTAAAAATCATTGTGTTCTACACAGCCATTGAGAGGAAGGGGCAGACAGCACTGCAATTAAGAACATGACTTTGCAGTTAGCAGACCTGAGTTTCAAGGCATGCTCCACCATGTGCTGTCTGCCCCCCGCCCCCCGACAGTGCCTTGCACGTCGTAAGAGCTCAATAAATGGCAGGTATCGTGGTTATCAAAGCAAGTGTGTATCTCAGTCTAGAAACACAAGTATGCGGTAAATATTGCTTTCTTTCCCTTAAAACAATTCAATGAGGACTCTGGGCACCCACTCCACCAGCACGGTAGGACACTCCCCACTTGGCGTTACTGGGTTCTGTTGACCAAGAAAAAATTACTACAATTATAAACAGCAGATATTTATTTGAGCAATTAGAATTGCAATTCGGGAGACATAGATTCAGATAGAAACCCAAAATGTGTTCCAATTACAGGAGAGGGGCTTCGGGTTTCTATGGGAAAAAGGGAGGGTGAGGTGAGTTGTACTAAGAAAGAGCCCATTGGTGCTAGAGAGGCCAGGCTAGGTCTGTACTTCATAGATTGGCTTGAGGTTTGATCATCAGGCAGAAGGCTAGACTTGTACTTCATTGATTGGTTAGCAATTTGGTCTTCAGCAAAGTCCAGTTTTATCAGTCCTTACAAACAGGATATTCTTGTCCTTACTGATTTCTTGGAATGTTGGTGGTTTGGTCCAGTTTGGAAGATAAAGAAAACAAAACATGCAAGGCAATTCCTCTGAAATGGCTGCTCTGGCTCTATTTTAATATGGCTCCACTCATGTCATCTCTCACTCTTCCCTCCCGACCTTCACTACACCCAAATCTGGAGGCTTATGTGTCCCACACAGTGGGTGCCAGACAATCCCATCATCTAAGGCAATCTCCTGGCCACACTGGTGGCGGCAGTGCAGAGGTCCCAACCATCGTAGAATCCACAGCCCTCCCTTTCATTCATAGCCCCATGGGGTGAGGGCTAGGGGTGCGTCATGGGACTAATTCTCTCTACCTGCTTCTGAAAATACTCAGTCTTTCCCCTCTGCATCAGTCAAGGTCCAGGCAGGAAAGAGATGCCACACCCAACCTAGGCAATTGCAGTAGAGTTTTAACAAAGGAACTATTTAGAAAGATGTGGGCAGCAGTTCGGGAAACCAATAAGCGACAGTGCAGGACTTTGGAACTGGTAATTGTGGAAGTCGTTACACCATTAGTCCTTAGGTCAAGGAGAAAGAACAATTACCTGAGCCCATAGAGGGTCTCCAAATGGAGAGGCCCCCGACAGGCGCTGTGGCCTTTGCCAGAGGGTACAGCCCACCTGCAGCAGCCCTGCAGGGAGGGTGTGGGCACCTGAGGACCTGACCTCACTCGTCTCTCCTGATCTGCTGTTTCCTTCCACTGGCCAAACCCAACCCAAAGCTGGAGAACAAAGGAGCCCTTTGATGCTTGCTCACATCAGCCACCTGGGCACAGAGTGAGTGGCAGGGAGGAGCAAACAGAAGATGTTCCTTAGGCCCTTCCACTCCAGGAATCCCAGCATCACCTTTAGGTGGGGGGAAGTTAGGCTTTTCCAATGGTCCCACCATGTGGCGATTGTAAATGGTTCTATAATTATACTCTTGCTGACATGATTACAGCCCATTATGTCTGGCAACAGACAGGGCACGTCTGGGAGTGGCTTCATGTATAAACTCAGGGGCTAAGAAGGCATTCAGTCCCTCCAAATTCTCCCTCAGCTTCTAATTGAGGTTTGACATGTCACTGGTTCTTTCACCCTTTTGATTGACAATTTTGATCCCTATGGGGCACAGGTGACTGTAGACAGAGAATCAGCAAGCTGTTATCAGTAGTGTGAACTGGCGTAGATGAAGACTGTAAGAGCAGATTTGAGAGGGATTCAGGGAGTACAGTGTCTGGTGGGCAGTGAGGCACGCAAGCCTGTTGGCGTATTTGTGTGTGGCGCGCTTTGTGTATTTGGGGCATATGACTTGAAGTAGAGTGACGTGTTGGATCCAGGGGTCTTAACTGAGGGGAGCTTAGCCCAGTCCTCGGCACACAGCAAGCACTCACATGCTTTCTTCCTGCCAGTGTGCCAGCTAACAGGACACTGAGACGCCAGTCAGCATTGAGTTAGCTCCCTGACTCAGTGACTTGGTTCATTTCAACACCCAAACTAGTTCCACATAAGCCACGGGTCAAAAAGAAGAGCTGCCTGGATTCCATCACACCAACAAACGGCGGTGCTGTTTTTCAGGTTGAAACTTTCCAGAGCTGTTCACAGACGTATTTACACCATTGGTCATTTACGCAGCCCTTCTTGCCGGTTTATTGCTCTGGGAAGTGCGGAAGGAATGTTCACGTAGAGATTTCAGTCAGAGCAAGTGGGATAGCTAGACCACAAAAGGTATTCATTTGAAAACAAAGACAGCAGCAAATGTGGGACTCGTCCTTCCCGCTTCTGCAGATAGACACTCGGTGGGCGACACACTTCGTAAACCACTTCCCTGTGCACCCTGACACACTGGTTCTGCGTGGGACGACTCCCCACTATTGAAGAACAGGGCTCTCCTCATCCTCGCCCTTCTCGGCCTGCAAGAGTGAGCTGCTCCACACCTCTCCTCCCGGAGCTCTGCTCTCTGCTGGCTTCTGGCCTCCACACTAAGCACTTCTCCTGCTCTCTGCATGTCCTTCTCTGGCTCCAGATAGCTCATCTTCCTCTGTCATGGAACCTACTAATCCAACACAGGAAAACCTGTCTGGGGTAGAAGAGACCAGCTCCCTCCAGCTAGCAGCAGACGCATAAGCCCCCTGTGCCTTCCCACCTCAGGGAAAGCAAGGAGGAAAAGGCAGTCATGGCAGCACTCAGGCTAGACGGGCCTCGCTGGCCCTGGTGACAGAGGAGAAGCATGCACTCCCTGCACCGGGCTCAGCAGCAGGGCCCAGGGCCGCGCTCAGGTAGCTGGGGGAGGCAGTCCCTTCCACTTATGAAACTCAGCTCTGGCAGGTTCCAGGAGCAGCAGAACCAGGTTCACAGAAAGATTAAGGCTGTCCAACCAGGAGCAAGGAGCAATAGTGACAGTGATCCCGCAAAGAGATGACTGCGGTGGCAGCAGCAGTAAATGGCATGTACGGGCACCGGAAGCATCTTTCTCCTCTCTGCTCCGCAGTGAGAGGCTCAGGCTCACAGGACGTGTGACGACGGCACACCGTAGATTGTAAGCTCCTCGAGGTGAGCTTCTTCCATTTTGTTCAGGCTGCAGCTCCAGGAGAAACCCGCAGTGCTTGGCACATGGAGGAAGCTCAATGAATATTTATTGAAAAAAAAAAAAGAATGAATAGTACTGATGGATGAACAAGGAGATTTCATGACCTCATGGGCAAAATGCCTGCGAGCATGGCCTGGGGAGCTGAGGTGCCCTTGCCCGGCTGGAGGCCAGGGATAAAGTCCTGGAGCCCAGAGGCCATCGGAGGTCTCCATCCTTGTGCCTACCAGTCTCTGGTTCCTAGTGAGAGCTCAACAGACATTTGTGAATTGAATCAAAATGTTTGTTCCAGACCTATATGTCTTCAGTTTTGGTCTCTGAGTTTTTGAAAACTGGACCAAGAAATACCTGACAGCCTTTCCTCTAGGATGTTGTGGAGTAGAAGCAAGTTCCTCATCCACATCCAATTCTTCTCCGTGGCACAGCCAGTCCTGAACACAGCCCAGAATCCTGGGCCACAGCCCCCGTGAGCAGACGCTGCTCCTCCCCACACTCGTCTGCTCCCGGGTGAATGTCAGCAGGCACAGTCTGTCACGTGCCCCACCCCAAGCCCGTGCATGTGCAGCATGCCCCTCTGAAGGGGTGGGAGGGAGGCAGCATGGAGGAAGGGAGAAGGTCTCACTGGGATGGATGCCTCTGAGAGCTGTCCCTGGAGTTCAAGGAGGAGACTCTCAGGCTGGTGAGCCTTACACTAGCCCTCACCGTGGTCACCCGGTGTACGGGCGCCCCAGTTCCTGGCCTCAGGCCCGGCGTCCTCCACGAGGAGTCTCCCTCCCTGCACTAATCTCTTCCCTTGTGTAGGGAAGGGGCTTGTGTAGGGACACCCGAGGCGGGTGTCACCCATTCTCACTGGGCATCTGCAGGGCACATGCCCGTGAGTGAGCTGGCTGAAATCTGAGGTAGGCAGTCAGAGTTAACACAGGAGGGGCTTTAGGGGCACCATCCAAGAAGGGCTTTGGCACCAGAAGTTCCAAAGAACAGTCCAGAGGGTTGCCTCAGCCTCCAGGCTCTGCCGTGGGTGGTGTCTGCTATAGAGCCCCTTCCTGTAACATCAACTCAACACAAAAGCTTTGAAACTACCCCATTCTATGCCTTAGGCCAGGTCCTATTCACAGAGGAGACCCCACTCTTGGTTCTGCGTGTAGAAGAAAGGCAGTCTGAGGATTTAGGGCCTTCTGTACCAGCAGACCCGGAACCCAGTGGGAGGGGAGGCCGTCTTCCAATCACTGATACTTCCAATATCAGTGAAATGTGCTATCACGCAGTCAGGTTTGGAGGTCATTAGTCAAAAACAATAAAAAAGGAAGTCATCTTTAGAACACACATATCTTTTAAATAAAAGGTACATAAATGCCTTTGTTATGTCCTGATCAGAGCATAACTTAGGTTGTGTTAGGTCGGATAAAGGTGATCTGGGGGTAGGGATATTTCCTATCACCCCTATTACATAAACTTTCTGATTTTCTTCCTCCTTCTCTTTCTCTCAGTGATTTTTTTTCTCTCTCTCTTCTTGACTTAACCTTTGCCTGACAGGGGCATTCCGGGCCTCTGCTGGCGTTGCTGCATTAAAAATTGTTGGTATTGGCAGGAAAAGAAGCTGTTGACCCCTACTTGGATCTTTCCAGAGGCTGGGAAGACCCCAAGGAATTCTGTAATTTAAAATAAATTTGGGTACATTAACACAGAAATACAGAAATCTCTCTCCTGATTTTCAGAAACTTAGATTTTAAATGAAATTAATATTCTTATTATAAAAGTAATACAAGATCATTGTAAACAATTTAGAGATTGCATATATGCCAAAGAAGAAAATAAAACCAGCCATAATTCCATCATCCAGCCATAACCACATTTTCACATTTGGTGCATATCCTTTCAGAGTATATGTGTGGGGTAACTGTGTAGTAACTTATTATATGTCATCCCTTTCCCCTTAAAGTCGCTTGCTTTTTTGTTACCAATATCTCATAATATTGTTTCTATGTTATTAAATATTCCTCTATGATGTTTCTAAAGGTTGCAGTGTTTCCTTTATGGCTGTACTATTTTTCATTCAGCCAGGCCCTGCTGTTAGCCATGTAGGTTGTTTCCAACTTTTCCCAATTATTAAAGAGCTGCAAGAAATGTCCCTGCAGCTCTCTCTCTGCCCACATCCGGGATTCTCTCCCGAGGGTAAATTCCTAGGCCGGGAAATGCTGTGGTGATGCACACAGCTGTTGCCAAATAGCTGAGCCTGGTTATTCCCCCTTCTGTGGCCCCCCAGCCACAGATGAAATGCCTCTCAGAAATAGGAAACTGAAAAAATAAGAAATTTAACGGTGAGTCAGGAACTGCTGCTCGTCTTTCAGCATATGGTTTTAAAAGGCTCTAGTTAGATTTCTGTTTTAATTCTATAGAAGAAATGATTTGTAGCTTGAGAAACCCTCATAATCGTTCACGAGCAGGGAGGATGGAGTGAGAGAGGACGTTCGGTAAATTATTCCACTGTAGCTTCCCATAACCCCAGCATTTGTGAAGCTGATCCCTTGGTCTTCCCCAGAATCTTTCTCATCCAAGCGAATGCCCCTGAAGCCAGGGGAGAGGGTCAGCATGCATTTTTCAGGAGGCGGCACTGAAAATCCATACCGGGCCACCGAGGCGCTGTGTGGCCTGGGGGATGTCTCCTCCTGTTCTATGCCTCAGTGCCAGCCGCCTAATCTGAGGGGCTCACAGTAAGGAGCCGCGGGCAGCCCGCCAGAGGCTCTGCAACTTGTCTGACACAGCGAGATCCCTCCTGGCGCTGTGGCTTCCCCCCCTTCCTCTGCTCTTTGGAGGCTGGAATCTGTGTGAGGCCTGGGATGTCCTTGAGGCGGGCAGGCCAAATGCGGAGCTGGCAGCCCCTTCCCTTCTGGGGGCTGAGGTGCCTTTAATTCAGATACCTTAAAAGGCTTGCGGGAGCCAGGGGCTGAGTTCTTATCTCCTGTGCTCTGAAGGGCCCTTATTTATAGCCCTGTGGGCTAGAGGGGCTCAGCTGGCCAGCAGCTGCATACACGGTTGGTTGGGGGAATCCAACGAGGTAGTTGTCCTGTGCTGCGGCTGTCCCCTCTGGTCGGGCTGGAGGGCAGAAGACAGGACAGGTAAGGACTCCAGTTTCCTCCTCTCTTTCCTCTCCCTTGCCATCCCTCCCGCCCTGCGCCTGCACAGGCTTAGATAGCAGCTGCGCAGGCTTCGTGCTCTGTGCGGAGGGAGTGTCCCAGCCCTGGGAGGGAGCTCTCTGGCACTGTGGACTTGCAGACCCCGAGCAAAGACCCAGGTGGCACTGGCAGCTGGCACCCCCAGCAGCAAAGCTCGTGCCCCACGGGCCCTGGGGAAAGAACAGAACTGTCCTCCCCAAAGCCACAGCAGGTGCCTGCGGGAATGTAAAGAACACAGGAGAAGCCCTGTTCATCCTACCCGCTCCCAGTTGAAATCAGGAATTTACACTGACTTGTGAACAGTGGAAAGCGTTTTTTGAAAAAGGAAAGAAAAAGAGAAAAATTATGAAATAAACATTGGAATGGGGTAAAGCCACAGTGCTCTTGAGCTTTTCCTCCCTGACAGAATTTCCGGATGGCCTGGGGTGAAGAGGCAAATTACTGATGAGTCTGATTACACTGGGAAAGTACGTTTGTACAAGATGACTTGTTATGGCTGTTGGTTCCAAAGTACAGATAGCTGTTGTGTGCTTTAAAAAGGAAATGCGTTAATATTTTACTGAATTCTAGAGCAGTTGTATGCAAAATGCACAGTCCTGAGTAGTGCATAATAATGCATTAATTGCATAATAAAGTTAATACTGATAGAGTGACATATATATGATAATAGGTATCGTATATGTAAACATCCTCTAGCCAGACTCCATGCAAGACACTTTTATAAAGTCCAATCTAAAAGGGAAAAAAAAAACTGTCAGACTAGTTTTATTTTTTTTAAATAATTCTGAGGTCAAAAGATAGTATTAATGTCTGCATTAAAGGATAACGTTATTTTATCACATATTTGCTCTAATAGGTTTGTTGTTGTTTTATTTGTTTCTTGAGGGATGTTATTTGAATTTTGTTTTATTGCTAGGTTTATAACAACAAAATGTGCTGTAATAAAATCTATTACATTTTGAGATCCATCGTATCTTAAAAAAGTTTTCATTTTTAATGGAGTAGCGAACTAATCAACTCAAATGATTACATTTTGGAGGCTTTTTCTAATGTTAAGATGGTATTTTAATGTAGAACCTCCACGAAAAGTTGCATCTTTTCCCGTCAAGCATACCCTGACCACTCATTGTTCACCCACTGTCTTGTCTGTCTTTGCACACATTCTGCACCTTTAGATTTCATCAGCCCACTTGGTGCTTCCAGAGTTCTCGACTGGTTTCAGATCCCTGAGGCCAGGACATGTAGTACCTCTCGCTGCAGTCCCACAGCTCTTAGCACAGGGACCTACACACTTTCTGCTGCTCTCTAAAATATTTCAGACTTAAAAACAGATGGCCAAGGGACACCGCCTTTAAATCATCCTCTCCCCGCTGTTAAAAAACAAAATTCAACTGAGTAAATTTCAAAGATCTTATTGGCTTTATTCCAGGATTCACGAATCGAGTAGCATCCCATCCAGCAGCGTTGCTCCGAGGAGCAAATGAGAGACTTTTACAGGCAGATGGGAGCAGGAACAAGGAAGTTACACTAGGCAAAAAGCAGATTGGTTGTGGCAAGGTCACTGTCCCTTAGGGGACGGCTGGTCCATCAGGCAGATGACCTCACTAGTGTTGACCAGGCGATTCCTGACCTACGGGTTCAAGATCCATTTCTGGGAGAGCCCAAACTATAAGTTAAGCATCAGTTTTGTGACGTGGGGCTTAGCATCAGTAACTCCATTTGGGGCCTGTTGTCTTGTTTTTAACACCACCAAAGAGATGAAATTATATTCATAGCATTTATATTTTCTTTTGTTTTTTTCTTACTATACAAATATATCTTTACCATAAAAAATACAGACCAGTAGAGAGAAGAAAATGGAGAATTATGTGTCATTTGACCACTGAAAAATAACCACTCTTAGCATCGTATTGTTTATCTTAACTATTTGTTGATTCTAAGAGGTCCTTGATTGTAAGACCAACCATTAATTTGATACTGGCTTTAAAATAGAGGGAAAAAATTCCCACTATGTTGTACGGATTGATGTATTTTAAGATAAATCCAAAAACAATAAATTATGGGGGGAAATATAAATTATAGTTAAAGAAAAAATATATATATATATGATAAGGTTATTTGGTAATCTACTTTTTGTCCAATTTATAGTCAAGGTACTTTTACTGTGTATTCAAGCTCTGATTCTTTGAAAATTGGTTATCTCTATATGACATTGTGATTTATTTAGTCAGAATATGAAAATATTCATAATAGTTGGATAAATGGGAAGGAAAAGCATAAAGCAAGATTTAGATAAGTAATTTTTATCAGAATATAACTTGTTTTGAAGCATGATCTGCTAATTTCTACACTATTAATGCTACCTACTGAATGGTGAAATACCTCAGTCATCTTGTGCCTTTATCTGTATGCCCCCAAAACCTGTTTTACTGATTTTCTTCATTATCATTGATTTGTCAGCCTTTCATCACTTAGTCTCCAATATACCAAAATGATGAAAAATAGAAAGGAACTAACATAAGTTCTGAGCAATTTGGTATTTAACAGATGTATTTCATAAACATCTTTAATTTTTTTAAGTGTAAACCTGTGAAAATAAAATCAATTTTAACTCTGAGGACATTTTTACAATTTGGGGCTTTGTCTGAATTTAAAAGATAAATTTTAGATAGACACAAGAGAAATAAAAACTCATTTTAACAGAAGACTTTTGTTACAGTTAAAAAGTAATACTGAAAAGTTAAACTGAGGTAAGACCGTAACAAGCCAATGACACATAAAATGTGCTCCACGTGTTTTATTAAGAAGGTGTTAAAGGGAAAAGTGCAGGAATTTCATTTTGGTTTTTAAGAAGTGCGCCTTCTACCACTGCCTGGGACTCGTGTAAACAGCATGAAGGGGCGGGGGGGTGTCTGAAGTGGCAGCAGGAACCGACGATTTTCACGAGAACTACAGGCCACCGAGCACTTTCTCCCAGGCTCACCTCTGTGCTGATAAATCTGGACTAATGTTCCAATGTCAGCCTACAGTGTAGCATGACACAAAATAGAAAAGACAAGAGGTTGCTTGTTCCAGTTCTCTCTAATTCATACTCTTTGTAGTAAGATAAAACATTATGTGAAGGCACACAGTGTTATATGACAACATATTATATGTAATAACTAAAATGATGAGCAGTGCCATTGCTCAAAAGTAGAGCAGGGTTACATTAATTGTGGTATAGCCATAGTGCGCAATATATACAACAATTGAAAGTAACGTTTGCATAGAATTTTTAAGTTTTAAAAATCAGAATACAAAGCTTTATTCATAATATATAGTCTCAACTGTGTAATATATATTTTTATATAAATACTGAAAAAATATAATAAATAAAATGTATAAAATTATTGTTTCTGAGGGATAAGATTAGTAGTAATTTTATATTTTCTCTACATTTTAAATAGTTTGCTAAATTTTCTACACTGAGACTAATCATGAAAGTTTTTTTACTGCAAAATTCCATGCAAATATAAAGCATTCTAATGATTGCTGCCAATTATAAAAACTGTAAATAACCAACCAAAATGGTCAGACTCTTAAAAATAATAGCTAAAATTTATTGAATGAACTATAACCAGGAACTATGTATTTGCTCATTTAATACAACCACCCTTCAGGTAGGTACTATTATCATTATTATTATTCCTATTTTCCGATAAAGAAGCACGCTTAGAACAGTGTTACCCACTGCAGAAGGTGCAACCACGCTAACGATGTGGTCTGGCTTCAGGACTTGGTAATCTAGCTGGCGTTAGAGGAACGAAAGAGCAGGATCCAGGCCTTGTGCACTGAACAGTGCGGTTTGAAAGGCGTACAGGAATGCTCTGGGAATGGTGGGTAACGTTTGTACGGGAATATTACTTGGAACAGGAGGGAAATACTTGGGGCACTTTACACAGAAAGAGGTATGGAGCCTAGAGGAAGTAAGGAATGATAAAGACCGAGAACATTATGGGGGGACAATGTGAACGACATGGTGATGGGAATAAATGGGATCCGTCCTGCCAGGTGAAGGGTGTGTCCGAAGGGCACGAGAAGATATGCTGAATGTACGTGTGTTGGGGAGAGGGGTGAAGTAATGACTTAAGGACAGTGGCTACTTTACTTCTCTTTGTTCCTTTGGGACGTTTCTAGAAACCAACAATTTGTAAGAAGAAATGAAGAGGTCTCTCGGCTCCCCAGAGTCAAAAGGAGAAAAACCTTCTCTGTAAGGAATCTGAATTGCGGCTAGTTTGAATTCCAAATGTAAAATAAAATGAAGCTCTGGGTTAGAGAGTTAATAGAAGCTGGCATTTGAGAGCTTACGTGTGCAGGCACTGTTGTGACTGCTGCACGCACACGTGCGCACACTCACACACACGCACAGGTTCGTGTGAGCCGCACAGCAGGTCTCTGGGGAGAGCTGCAGGCGTCCCCGTTTGTGTGTGATTTCACAGAGGCGCTGAGAAGTAAGGGGCTCAGAGGCAGGGTGCGGCGAAGCTGGGATTTGAACCCAGGCAGTACAGTGCCAGGACTGACAAGACTCCGACCAGAGACGCTGGAAAAGTCTCCACTAGGGAGAAAGAACCTCACCTTAAAAATGCATGAGGGCTTCCAACTTATTGTGTGTTCTTTTTTTAATTCTCCCTTTATTTCCAGCACCTTCTCAAGAGCATGGGAAGGGTGTCACTCTTCTTAGTCATACGCCTGATAGCTAGCACGGCACCTGGCACACAGCAGCTGCCTAATAAATATTTGCTGACCTAAATTGTTGTGTTTAATTCAGGCGTTAAGAAGTGTTAAGATCCAAAGGAAGGAGCCAGAAGTTTTCCTTGTTGGCTAGTACTTTTCCCTTCTGCAGCACTGGCTAGGAAACAGGCTTGATACTCACTTCCTACCCTTTGATACACAGCACAGGTCATAGTTAATGATCATAATAATTTTTTATGGAATTTTTATTGGGAAATAAACATGAAGATTTGATGATAATGTATCCCTAAGGAGTAAATTCTCTGACTTAGAAGTTTTCATTCACCAT
The DNA here is from genome assembly GCF_057802395.1 of Ceratotherium simum simum. Taxonomy (NCBI): domain Eukaryota; kingdom Metazoa; phylum Chordata; class Mammalia; order Perissodactyla; family Rhinocerotidae; genus Ceratotherium; species Ceratotherium simum. The sequence goes on along the minus strand of NC_141939.1, from coordinate 11,941,587 downwards.
AGTCAGTGTATATGTGGTGTGTTGCGTGTGGTATGTGTATGTGAGTGTGTGTGAGGTGTTTGTGTGTGGGGTGAGTGTGTGTGTGTGTGTGTGTGTATGTGTGCTGGGGGAAGGGAAAGAGGATGGAGATGCTGAATAAATTCTAAACGCTGTAAACTTTCTTTTTCAAAAGCTCTCCAATTTTGTTCAGAATCTCTTAATTCATTTATTAGGGAACAACAACATTTTGCTCTCTTTAAATATAATTTAGTAAACAAAAATGCAGGTAAGAGAGAATAGTCTCCTTATTGCAAAACTCCAACATTAATTACTCTGAATTACGGACCAAGTGTTATGCCCTTCCAATCCTTAAATCAAAAGACAGAGGTCAACAGGACTTGCAAATCAGTTAGGTTCAGTGAAAAAATAATAACATGGGTGTGATATAAAGGATGCTCAGAGATTTTGACAGTGCATGAGACAAACTCCTTTTAGGCACCTCTCTACTCCTGCAAATTGAAAATGCAAAAATCCTATGAACAGGTGCAAATTTATTGGCACTCAAATTAACCAGCTTGGGCAGTCATCCAATTGAGGAAAGAAATATTCAAAATTCTATGTCTAAAACTCCCTGATGGAAAAACTCTGAGGGCAGCAAGGAGAGTGGAGCGAGCATCTTCTAATTAAAACAGAGTTCCCAACAAGTCAGTGGGTTTGGAAATTCATAGCGGCAAGTTCAACATCATTTAAACAATGGAATTTGGACAGAAGAACAGATAAACCCCTCGCCCCCATTACTAAGCAGCAGTGGTAGCCAGTCCTCGAGTCCGGCTGCAGATTACCTCTGGCAGGGTCCTGGCACGCAGCCCTGAGCTGTCTCTACTTGTGTAAGCAGCACCTCACTGTTTCCCGGGAAGCGTCAGCAAACCTCCTCCAGCCTCAGGCAGGAGCAGCTGGGCAGTTCCAGAGGCCAAAGGGAGCTCAATTGAACCACAAGTCTTTTTTTTTTTAATTTCTCATCTGTCACAGTACAAATGCGCCCTTTTAACCCTTTTACACACACACACACACACACACACACACACCCGCCACTTCCTCTCTGGTAACCACCTATCTGTTCTCTGTGTCTATGTCTTTGTTTGTTGTTGCCGTTTTATCTTCCACATATGAGTGAAATCATACAGTATTTGGCTTTCTCCATCTGACTTGTTTTGCTAAAAAAAAATTTGTTATCATATTTGTAACTTAAGTTAGACTGTATCTCTCACCTGCTCAACACTCTCCAATGGCTTCCCAAATCAAAATAAAATCCTAATGCTACACAACCTACAGAGCCCTTCATGATGCAGGTGCCGGGAATCTGCCTCATCTCCTCCCTTTCTCCCCCTCCATCTAGGATGCTCTAGTCACACTGCCCTTCCGCAACTATGCCAAGCAACTGACCTGCCCCAGAGCCTTTGCACTTGTTGGTGCCACTAATGCCTCAGGCTCTCGCCCAAGAAGATGGCACACCTCCCTCCCTCTTTCATTCACACACATCTGAGAGCCACCCCTGAACACCCCATCTAAAGTTACACTCTCGGCCACTCTCTAGCTCCTGGCCCTGGTTTACTTTTCTTCAAAGCACTTATCATCTCACATAGATACACACCCACAGAGTCACATGTATGTCAGTGTCTGTGTCTCCCCAATAACATGTGAGCTCCCATTTCCGCAGAGACTCCCTGTTTTGTTCACAGAGATAGCCCCAGTACCTACAGCGTGAGTGGTGCATGGTAGGTGCTGAATCAGTCTCTGTTGAAAGAGGAAGCCTCAAACAATCCATGCTTATCTATTTCATTTGAATTCTGAGAAACTTTTTCACTGTAACAGATATATCATCACCCATCACAAAGTATTCTTATTAGGGTCCAAGTCTAATGCTCCCCTGTCCACAACTTAACCTCATTTCAAAACCTTCCACTACACTTGCATTGTGTTAAGGGGGAAAGTGGGCATCAGGCTGCCTGGGTTTGGGTCCCAGCTCTGCCGCTGACAACAAGCCCAGGCAAGATTTCAACTTCCCAGAGCCTCATCTCTAAAATGGGGATAATAACAAGAACCTCTTAAAGCGCTTGTAAGGATTCAACAAGGCAATAGTAGACATAGCTCCCCTTAATTGCGTTCATTCCACATGCCGGAAAGCACACTGTGTTTTGGCCTCGCTTCCTCTGTCCGTCTCCACAACAACCACAGGGCGTGGGTACTATTATTACTCCCAGTCTACAGATGAGGAAACAACCTGAGATCCAGAGAGGTGTCTCCACCAAGGAGATTTAATTGCTATGTTAGTTTCCTGTTGCTGCTGTAACAAATTACCCCAAATTTATTGTCTGAAAGCAACACAGATTTCTTCTGTTACAGTTTCAGAGGTCAGAAGTCTGACACGGGCCTCACAGGGCTAAAATCAAGGTGCTGGCGGGGCTGTGTTCCTTCTGGAGGCTCTAGGGAGGAACCCATTTCTCTGCCTTTTCCAGCTTCTAGAGGCTGCCTGCCTTCTTTGGTTTGTGGCCCCTTCCTCCACTTTCAAAGAGAGTAATGTGACATCTTCAGATCTCTCCGATTCTGACTCTCCTGCCTCCTCTATCTCGTATTAGGACACTTGTGATGCCACTGGACCCTCCTGGATAATCCAGGATAGTGTCTCCATCTCAAAACCCTTAATTTAATCACAACTGCAAAATCCCTTCCCTGCTTCTGGAGAGTAGGACGTGAACAGCTTTGGCAAGTCACTGTTCTGCCTGCCAGCTACTGAGAGCAGCACTGGGATTTGAACCCCAGCTGACCTCCTGACCACTATACCACCGGAGTACACAGTGAAGCCTGTGGTGTGCAGTGGACTGTTCTCCCTGTGTTGTGATGAAGGGAGGATGGAAAGCTTGGATCTTAGGTTCAGGTTTTATGTATGACACCAAACAGGACAGTTCGGCCCCTTCTGCCCTGTCACCTGCGTATAGGTTGCCAAAGATTCACAGTTAACTCTAAAAGTCATTTTATCTTATCAAGCTAATTTTAAAATAATCAGTCTCACCTCAAACATATTACTGACTTTCAAGAAACCATAGACATTTGATAAAAGTAGGTTGCAAAGTGGAAATGAAAGCCCTGCTCGGAGACAGGCCACGTGGCGCCGCCCGTGAGGGGAAGGTACCTGGGCAGCCAGGGCAGAGCTGGAACCAGGGTGCCCACAGTAAGAGAGCGGGCGAGGAGGAGCCCATCAACACCTGAGAGGCGCCTCGCTCAGCGAGGCACGCAGGGCCCAGCAACACAGGGGACCAGGAGAGGGAGGTGGCCCAGGCCACGACAGCAGGGGCTGGGGCAACGTCAGCAAGCCGCAGAGCAGGCTGACGCACAAGGAGCAGAGGGCCTGGGCAAGTGCGGCCACGCGTCAGCCACAGGAGGTGACCGGCGGGCTTGGATCAGGCTGGTGGCCTAGGAGGATTCCAGCGTCTCAGGGGCTGGAAGAGCCCGAAGGCAGTTCCAAGGCCCAGCAAACGAGACAGTTCAGGACAGAGCTCTAATCCGCAAGGGAGACAAGGAAACAAGGCAGAGCTTATGTGGGTACAGAAGAAGCGGGATTGGGGGAGACCAGAAGTCGGCAATGGACTGCGGTTCGGGGAAGATGGGGTGTCCATGACTCCCGAATCTGTGGCAGCTGAATTGTGTCCAGACCTCCCTTGCGTGGCACGGGGCTGCCCCTTAATATATACATATTCCCTCCACCCATTTGGGGACAGCTCAGGAGCTGCCAGGGCGGAAAGCGTCTGAAAGGGCTCAGGTCCCCCAGGCGGGCGGGATGGGGGAATGGCCTCAGCAGGCTCCTGCATGATAGCACCATGTCATGACTGTGAGTTTTAGGGGCAGGTACCCAGTTGCATTATTCTGACCCTTTCCTTAAAGTGTACATCACAATGCTAGAAACTAGAGGTGGATAAACACATGGGCTATATGTTTTTGTGGCAAAGCAATAATAATAATATAGACTGTGTGCTATAGACCTAATTTCCTCAATTATTCATACTTAGGGTGACCATAGAATTTATGGTCCAAACTGGGGCACTTTAGAGGGAAAGAGTATGCTTTTATTTAAGTATGCCAGGTCAACAGGTGTAAATGGGCAGGTCCAGGGTGCCGCTCCTGGGGGCGGGTCCAGTCTCTGGGCCCCAAGCCTCATCTACATGCACCAAGGCCACCCCCTCCCCGCATCCCCAGAGCTGCCTTGGCTGGAAACAGAAACGTTTAGAGGGACTATTCAACCCCCATAAGCTTCCAGCAACCTCAGACTTTGTGTGTGTGTGAGGAAGATCAGCCCTGAGCTAACATCTGCCAATCCTCCTCTTTTTGCTGAGGAAGACTGGCCTTGGGCTAACATCTGTGCCCATCTTCCTCCACTTTATGTGGGACGCCGCCACAGCATGACCTGACAAGTGGTGTGTTGGTGCGCTCCCAGGATCTGAACCTGAGCACCGCTAAACCACGGGCCGGCCCCAACCTCAGACGTTTTTATTCCTTTCACAAGGAAGATAAGAAACCTAGAAGTAAAGTTTCTCATAAAGTATGTTTCCAGTGTGATCCCCTGACACTGGCCACCATGTTGAATTCAGACATGTTTCTTTCTCCAAGAGATTGTCAACGTTTGAGAGTTGCAGGCCCCACCTCGTGGCTTGATTTTCTTGTGACATTTTCCTAAGTCAGAGTACTTTTCTTCTTGGCTGTCACTCCACAAGTTCATAAGGGAACCAGTTCTCCCTCACCTGAGTCTGCCCAAAATGCAAGTTTTTCAAACTAGGGGTCAGTTTCATAGTTCTTAGTGAGCCACATAAAACATTTAGTGGATTGAGACCACAAATTTTTAACAATAAAATGAAATAACCTAGAATAGAAAAAAAAAGAGAATAAAAAGGAATAGAATGCACCTCGCATTCATAGCAAGGATAAGAATTACTTCATGACAATATGCTTCCAGCACTACACGTGGGCTGTGTGAAGCGGTTGTGAGGTAAAACGTACTTCCTAGTGTGGGTTGCTGTCAGAGAGCTCGAGATTCACTGCTGTAAACCCTGTTTCCAGGTTTCCTGTCTCCCTTCTGGATCCTCACAGTGCCAAGGGCCGCTCACTCACTCCTACGCGCCCTCTCAGACGTCCTTCTCTCTCTCCAGACGGCCTGCTTTGATCCTTTAGGCTGGAGCCAATGAGATTGTTTCTCATTTGATCAATTCTGTAAACCTGAGTCTGCATGGAAAAAAGAAAAGAAAAAAACAAACAAACAAACAAAAAAACCTGTGCTATTCACCAAAGAGAGAAAGGGCCGCGTGAGTAGAGACTGCTGAGAAGCTTAAAACCAACTTGGCTCATTATTAGGCACTCCGCACCTCTTCTGCAGCATCTGCTGCCCCAGTACTATTTGTGCCTAAGTGTGGAAGTGCAAATTCTTTTAATTCACCTCCCTTCCATGCCACAAAGTAAGTGAAAAGCATCACAGCCTGAGCGCCTGGCCCGCCCTGCACTGCTTCGGGGTCTCTGCAGCAGCTCTGGCTTCCAGCCTCTTCCTGTAATTTGGCAGAAGGGCTGGCGGGCGGGTAACTGGTTGCCCCCACATCAAAGGCTGCCTTTCATGACTGCTGGCTAGGGGAAGGGGGAAGGGGGGACCCTGTGCAGAGCAGAAGGGAGAGACCCTGGGCAGGATGTCCGGAAGGAGAGTGAAAGCAAACTGCAGAGGTATTTTAGTAGACATGCTGTTTCCATTCTTTACCATGTGTTTTTCATTCTGGTCTTGGTTACTTTTGACTTGAATTATGGAGCTCTGTCTCTTGGTTAAGGTAACTGAGATGCGATTGCTTTTATACATCAAAAATGAGTATTGACTTTTCTGGGTGGGGCTGGGAATGATGGTAAGTGGCCAAGACACAAAGCACATTGTCTTTCAGAAGGCTGGAAACTCTTGTCTTCCCTTTTCCTGGTGGGAGTAGAGAACTTATGTTTCCAAGAGCTGAGAGCACTTTGACAAATGCAGATGGTAAAACATTACTTCCACCATAAAAAAAACAGCCCCGATGATGGAATAGTGGGGCCATTATACAGCCAAAGAGGAAGCAGACACCTTTTAAGCAGAGGGGCAGGACATAAAGATAAACAGTCTCCCTGCTACAGAAATGTGGTGGATTCCTCTGAGGTCTGAAGCAAGTACTTCCTCTCTTTGTACCTCAATCTCTTCTCTAAAATCCAGATAATTATATTTGTAAAGAGCTACGGTTAGAGTTTATGAAATACGTTTTTGAGATCCTCAAGTGGCTTCCGAATAACTGAAAGTTGACCTACAATTTCTAATCATTCAAAAAGCTGCCCCTTGCCTTTGCTGGGGCCACGTTGCTCTGTTGGCCTTACCCAACACCTGGATACAGCCAACTACCTCCGTGCTACAGTAAAGACAAAAGAATCCTCACTCCTCTGGGGGCAGAGATCAGAGAGAGAAAGGAAAGACAGGCCCCAGGGACCTGGCGATTGACACCACTGCCTGAGTCTGGCCCAGTGCAAACACCCTCAACTTTCGTTAGCCTTGAAGCAGGCTCTGCTGGTTTCCCATGTCATCCAAGCTTCAGGAAAAGGCAAGAAGTGGGAGAGAAAATCAGTGCTCTGACGTTGCTGACTGAAGCCTCTACTCTGGTTTTGTGGTTTTCTGAGAGACAGGGTGTCTGTTGAATGAAAAACATCAGAATGAAAAATAGTCATTCTGCAATGATTTTGATATCTTGGCCAATGCAATCCATAGTATAACTGATTCAGACCTTTGTTTTCTCAATCAATCAATCAAATCAAGAGGACACACAAATCAACCTAAAGACATAATTGTGTGGCAGTATTAAACTGCAGACAGTATTTCATTTCATTGAGATTTCTTTCATCTGCAGCATTTAGTTGTCAAAGATAAGTCACATCTGTCAGGACAAAAAAATTGGCAGAAAATGTGTTTTAATAGTCCTCATGTTTTTTTAAGTGGCTTATGGTTCAGTTTGTAGATTCATGTCTAACCTAGAGCTATAATCCTGTAATGAAAAAGTAAATCAAACCATGACGAAACTATAAATCAAAAATGTTTGTCCTTGTATGTGACCCATTGTTCCCATCACAGTTTTGCTTCTTCAGTGGCTTTATTCTGTCTGAGAAACACCAACTATCCATCTATGCTGGGTCCCGGCAATCCCCACGCACGTGTCCACACACACAACATTCATCTCCACACGCATCTTGCCACAAACTTGGGGAAGCCAGGAATTAGTCATACTTCACAGGACTCCTTGCTATTCTCACCAATGACAGCAGCATCTTAAAAACCCAAAGCAAAAAAGCAAACAAGTTACAAACATGAGCAAACCAACACGACTTTAAGCCAAAACAGCTGTTTCTTACATTCCTTTTCCTTTCTGGTCCTCAACACAGCCTAGATCACTGCTGGGCAGGCGTCATGCTGGAGGACCTGCACAGGAGCTGGGAGGGGCAGCCCTCCACAGTCTCATTTCCGGGGCAAGTCCTCCGGGCTGACCCTGCACTCAACTATGGGACCCCAAAGAGGCAAAAGCTAACGGGAACAAAAAGACTTAATACTGAACTCTGGTCTAAACATAAAAATAGCGCTGTGAGGAAATATTAAATCTTTTCTATTAAATCAAAGAAACAAATCTGGAAAACTAGACCTTAGAAGGTTGAGTTCCTGGTGGTAGGGACTTGATTTAAGAGGCCAGTACAGAGCCGTGCTTTCCACGTAGTAGACACGCCTTGATGTAACGGTACAATAGCAATGCAATGGGGAGTGGATACATTTGTCTTGCTGCTCAGAAGAACAAGATTGTTTTCTTTACCTCAGACATTGGGGTGTTTTCTTTACCTCAGACATTGGGCTCTCTGTAGCATAGTTGTGAACGCTAACCCAACACCCAGCATCCAGTGATCAGACATTCAGATCGCCGGTCTCCTCTTTAAACCCTGGCCTGTGACCTTAAATAGAGCAGAACACTGCCACAAAGCCCCAGATCACTAGCACCAAATCAAATTTACAAGGAGTCTGTCCCAGGCACTCCACGTGGAGATGGCCACCCTTCCAGGCTGGTGATAAATTGGTAACTATGGGACAAGGGCTACATTCACTTTATTCTCACTTAGGAGCCTCGTTTATCAAGGGGTCCTGGACCGTATGGAGTCTGACTAGAATTTACACTTCTCCCGTGAGTCTGAGCTATGCATAACACACGGCCACCAGGCCACTGGGCAGGGACGAAAGGAGAAATAATGAAGACTAGTTCTTCCCCCAACCTCCATTTTCCAGTCTCCTAGTTCTCCTTTCCAGAGCCAACTATGATTGCCAACTCCTTGTGCATTTTCTCAGAGATATTCTAGACAAATCTAATGGACATGCAGCTTTTTCTTACACACAAATGATAGCAAACTCCACACAATGATTTGCACCTTGCTCTTTTCACTTAACACTCTATCTCGGAGATTGTTCCATACCCATATGTTCCATACCCATATGTTCCATATATAGGGATTCTGCCTCACTATTTGTAGTTGCGTAGTATTCCAATGTAAGGATGAATGACTTGACTGTTTCCTACCTATCAACATTTAGATGCTTTCCCATCTGTTGCTACTGTAAACAATGCCTTAATATATTTCTACATTTGTGTTTGTGTACAACAAATATATACAAGTATAACCTTCTGGGTCACAGGATCTGTAATATGACATCCCTTAAACTACACTGTATCACAGAAAATTATGTCATAGGCTACTGAGCAATTGTTAAGAAGCTACATAGTGGGGCCGTGGCTTAGTGGTTAAGTGCGTTCACTCCACTACCGGCAGCCCTGGTTCGGATCCCGGGCGCGCACCGACGCACCGCTTCTCCGGCCATGCTGAGGCGGCGTCCCACATACAGCAACTAGAAGGATGTGCGGCTATGACCATACAACTATCTACTGGTGTTTTGGGGAGAAAAAGGGAAAAAAAGGAGGAGGATTGGCAATAGATGTTAGCTCAGGGTCGGTCTTCCTCAGCAAAAGAAAAAAACAAAAGAGGAGGATTGGCATGGATGTTAGCTCAGGGCTGATCTTCCTCAAAAAAAAAAAAAAAGAAGCTACATAGTGAGCAGCACTTAGCTTAGTTGCTAACTGCTAGAATAGCTCCAGGAAGAGGTGGTGTTCTTCTTTTCCTTAAAAAGAGAATGGAAACAAAAAATAAAAGAGAGTGGAAAATTTCCTTCTTCTGACTAGAAAAAAAAAAAGTCAGATTTTATGCTTGGAAAATTTCTGTCCATTTTTTCAGGAGGGTGAAGGGAGAGAGAGAGCCCGGAGAGAAGAGGGACATGGAGAGGCTCTGTTTTTTTGAGAGTTTATTTCTTGTGCTAATTGAGAAGGAGAAGCTATAAGGAGGGGTAGTGAGTGTTTAGAAACTAGGGACAGTCAAATGACTTGCTCAGGAGGCAGCGTGATGGACAGGAACGGACCAGCATGCTATGGAGTCAAATACTCTCCTGATTTGAATCCTATCTACACTGTTAACTCTGACTTTGGGCACATTATTTAACCTGTGAAACTCAGTTTCCCTATCTGTGAAATCTACCTATGTTGCTTTTTTTTATTCCCATCAGGCTTCTTATGCTATCATCTCCACATCCTCAACTGCCGGTGCCTTCAGCCTATTGAAATGTGGCATCTCTCCCTAGCGCTCCATTGAAATATATTTCAGAAGTCACCAACAACCTCCATATTGCCACACCCAGTGGACTCCTAGCAGCCCCTTGCCCATTCAACACTACTGGCCACTACTCCCAGAAATCTTTTAGTCATTGACGCTCCCACTCTCTCTCTTGGTTCCCCTATCCCTCCCTGAGTGTCCCTTCTCAGGGGTCTTTGTAGACACTTCCTCCTCTGCCTGCCCCTTAAACCCTAGAGGCTCCCGGAACTTGACTTTTGACCCACCCCTCACAATCCACATGCTCTCTTGGGTGACTTACTGATTCGATGGGGATGTTTTTTCAAACTACCATTTGGCTAATGACCCTTACATCCATATCACCAGCTCTAAACTTCCCCCTGAATCTCATGTCCCTACAAGTTTGGAAAAATTTTTTATTTGGATGGCTGTCTCAAAACTACTTCAGTTTCAGTAGGTCAAAACTGAATTCATCCTCCACCACAAACTTGTTTTTTCCATTTTCTTGATGGTAGTATCTTCTGGTTATCCAAGCCAAAGAAATTATCTTAAACTCATCCTCAGTATCCAATCATCTATCATAATTTCTGCTGATTTTACATCTTTAAAATTCTTGAAACTGACACCCTCTCCCGATTCCCACTACCACTGCCCTTATTCACACCCTGCCTTCTTTAACAGGACTAGTGCAGCAGCCTCCTGTAGGCTGGGTTTCTCAGGAGCGGTCTGGGATCTATTGAGGAAGTGCCCCCGGTAGAAAGTACGGAAACAAGGCAGGGAAGGGGAGGAAGCTAAGCAAGGATACAGTGTCAGGCTAAGCCCCAGCCTCAGTCTGATCCCACAGATGTTCTCCTGAGTGTAGATTATGCCTTAGATTTGACCCCACTCAAGGAGGCAGTGGGACTTTCCCGTTCTCACACCAGTCAGTCGTTGCTGAGGACACCCCAGGAGAAGGCTCCAACAACCCAAGGGCAGTCCACACAGAAAGAGCAGAAAGGACCCGAAGGGGCCCACGGGGGTCTGGGCACAGCACCAACAGCATCTCCCATACCTCCTAACGGAGGCCCTGGTAGATTTCTGTACTTCAGCCAAAGTTGTCTATCAAAATCAAAGAACTGGTGAGGTCAGTCTCTCACTTAAACCCTCTCAATGACTTCCAATCTCCTAGCAGCACTCTCTGGAAACTGGCTTCCTTCTCATCTTAATAGGGATCTGAATTAGACAGGGGGAGGGAGTCTGTATTAAAATACATCCTCTCCTGAAGATTCACACTGTATGCTGGTTCATTAAAGGCTCTGAAAAGTTCCACAGTAAAGAAATCTGTTAACTTCCATAACTTGGGAATTACCAGCCCTATCTGACCTTAACCTTGAGTGCTTGCTTGTGTGTGTTTTGTATGAAGCCCTCTTATGTACTGCTGTCTGCAGACCTAAGTGTGACATGCTGGCCTATAGGATAAAGCTCCTTAGCAGGGCGCATAACGTTATGGCCTGGCCCCAACTCCTCTCAGCCTCATCCCTGGCTCTAGTAATGCTGAACTGTGTGCCAAGCCCTGACATAGGCCTTGATGGGTCAGAAGGGCCTCTCCCCATTCATGCTGTCCTCCTGGCTACCTCTTGCCTATCTGTCAAGGCTCAGGTCAGATGACATCCCTTCCAGGAAGGCGTCCTAGGACCCTGTATCAGTCAGGGTTTTCCAGAGAAATAGCACCAAAAGAACCTATAGATAGAGAGAGAGAAAGAGAGAAAGATTTATTATAAGGAATTGGCTCATGCGATCATGGAGACTGAGAAGTCCCAAGATCTGTAGGGTGAGTCAGGAAGCTAGACACCCAGAGAGCAGAGGTTTCAATTTGAATTCAATAGCAGGAAACAAACCAATGTCCCAGCTTGAAGGTAGTCAGGCAGAAAGACTTCTCTCTTACTCTGGGGAGAGTCAGCCTTTTTGTTCAATTCAGGCTGTCAAATGATTGGATGGGATCTACCCCCATTAGGGAGGGGAATCTGCTTTACTCAGTCTACCATTTCACGTGCTAATCTCATCCAAAAACACCCTCACAAAAATATCCAGAATAATGTTTGACCAAATATCTGAGCACCTCCTGGCCCGGTCAACTTGACACGTCACAGACCCCTAACCATCACAGAACCTCACTTTGGGCTAAGTGTTTTTCCTGTTCTCCTATCACTTATACACATACAGTTTCCATGTCTTTTTTTTTTTTACCGTCTTAACTATTTTTAAGTGTACAGTTCAGTAGTGTTCAGTGTTCAATATTCACATAATTGTGCAACAGATCTCCAGAACATTTTCATCTTGCAGAACTAAAACTCTGTACTCATTGAACACTAACTCCCCATTCCTTTCTCTCCACTACCCCTGGCACCCACCATTCTACTTTTTGTCTCTATGAATTTGCCTACTCTAGGGACCTCACATAAGTGGAATCATTCAGTATTTGTCTTTTGTGACTGGCTTATTTAGCTTAGCATAATGTCCTCAAGGTTCATCCATGTTGTAGTATGTGACAGGTTTCCTTTCTTTTTAAGGCTGAATAATATTCCACTGTTTGTATGCACCACATTTTGTTTATCCATTCATCTGTCAACGGACACTTGAGTTGTTTCCACCTCTTGGCTATTGTGAATAATGCTGCCATGAACATGCAAGTGTGACTATTCCTCAAGACTTTGCTTTCAGTTCTTTTGGATATATACCCAGAAGCGGGATATACTTTCCATATCTTAACCCTGACCAGACCTTATTGGTATTTCATCTTTACCAAACTGGCTCCCTCCCTTCCAGTCGCACTGGACTTGAAGCTCTGGAAGGGATGGGCTGAGTTTTATTCCTCTCGGTGGCAGTGTGAGGATGAATCACTGAGCAAATAGCAAGTTCCTGCCCAGTGGTTTCCTCCTGCTCACCCTCCTCCATCCAATTGCCATGAGAAGGACATCATATGAGTTTTTAATGTCAAAATAGCCCTAAGTTCCAGGACGGTTTACAAATTCATTTCAAAGATAAGGATTCTGGGTGAGTAGAGAAAAATGATTCTAGCTAAAACCAGGAATAGGAGACAAGGGCTATTAAGTTGTGCTTGAAAATAATTAATGAGAAAGAACTGTTGTACATTATACTTTGTTTTTTCAAAAGTTCGCTTTAAATGTGACAGCGTCAATCTTTGATAATACTCTTTCTAAAGTTATAATATGCTTTCTATTTTAAAAAGTTACGTTTAAAACTTTAACTCAAACAGTACTAGGAAATTATGCTAACCTCCTTTAAGTTTTCCTACAGTTTAGGATATGATGGGTGTCAGTCTGCCTTAATTTGGGGATCGGTTGTTTTGTTTGAGTGTGTGAGGAAGATTATCCCTGAGCTAACATCCGTTGCCAATCCTCCATTTTTTTTTTTTTTTTTGCTGAGGAAGATTGGCCCTGGGCTAACATCCATGTCCATCTTCCTCTACTTTATATGGGATGCCGCCACAGCATGGCTTGACAAGCGGTGCGTCGGTCCGTGCCCAGGATCTGAACCTGCGAACCCCAGGCCGCCGAAGCGAAGCGCACCAACTTAACCCCTGTGCCCCCAGGCCGACTCCTTGGGATCAGTTTTATTGACAGAAATGAGAATGAATGAGTCTAAATATCTAAAGTGATGATGGTAATGTGCACACATATGCCCACATTGGCCCTTTTGTAATTCCTTTATGTTCATTCATATTACTGCCCCTCCCTTTAAATTTCATGAGGATATAATAAACAAGCCATAAGTTCAGGGCCAAAATGGTGGACACTTTGTAAATAATGAAATGGAACTTGGAAACCTTAAAATAAAAACCTTCTATGTACTGGTCCCATGACATCTTACCTGAGATTGGTTTAATATGCAGCGTGTTGCTTCTTAAAATAACTAAGCATATTTCTATGATGAAACTTTTCTAAATGCTCACAGCCGTCACTGCTGCCTCTGGTACTGGGCTTTGTGGCACGGTTCACTTCTGTCCGATAGCATTACTCATTTTACCTGCTGCTCACTTGAGTCTCTCAGCATTTCTTTCCACCCATGCGGACCCCTCTGGTTGGCAGCATAATAGAAACGCAAGCTGATACAAGAAGACATGCATACCACACACCTCCCTCTGGTCGCCTGTGCCAAGAACTCCTTCTGGTCTGAGTAAGACAAACCAAAAATGTTGGTTTTGGACAACACCATCAACTAGCAGTGAAATATATGACATGTTTCCCAGAGACAGCAGTCAGAATAGACTTCAAAAGGCATTGCCCAAATGAATCTGCTGGCAGGTGGTTTATGGCTATTCAGAGCAACATCTGAAGGACTGGTGCTACCAGAGGCATTCAGTTAAAGTAAGTGTGGGCCCTGACCTGGACCAACACTCAGTTTAATCCTCTCCTCTCCATCTGCCCGGAGACCAGCCCTGGACCCTCCAGACATAGAGAAGAGAAAATAATTCATTTTGCAGCTATTTGGGGTTATTTCTCTCATCGAGTCACATGCCCGGTTATTGTTGGGACCATGAAAGGAGGCAGACAGGCCAGGCTTCTCGAAGGTGAAGGAGTTGCCACTAAAGCTACCCTGGGTTTAATTTAAGACTTCCCAGGTCTTCTTCCAGCCTGTAAGCTGCTGCTTCCTTTGGGGAGACAAAACTCGCATGCTGCCTTCCTGCCCTCCTGTGCCCCGACCTCGGGGTGAGCACTTAACTCAGGGTCCCGCCTCCCGAGTCACAGACTCTGCCTCCAGCTCCGCTGGGGTGCAGAGGGTAATCCCAGGGTCCCCGCCTCAGTCTGAGAACCGGGCCGGGGCTCCTGGTGTTCCTCACCCTCTGGAATATTCCTCCATTCTGGTTAACTTGGCCTCAGGCCCTCGTGGGAGGAACCAGGCAGGAGTTGGCTTGTTCTCCTGGCAGGGACACAGAGAAAGGCTCCCCCAGCTGTAGCCTTGTTACCGGCTCCCACAGATAAGTGCAGCCCCGTGCTTTTCCAATCCGACTCATACAGAGGTCTCCAGAGGAGCTGACAATGGACCTAAGATGGACGCAAGGTGAATTTTATATCACTTCTCTGCTTCCTCTCTGGGATTGAGAGCCTTGATAGGCATTTAAGCCATGGTATCACATCATTTAATACATATCATGAACAGGACTCTCCATCACAGTAGACCAAATGGCAACTTTTGTTAGTCCTAAGCACAATTCCATTAGCCACTCTATTGAACAAAAATGTAAAATTTACCATTAACTTGGGGCTGACCTACGAAGCTGGGGAATGCCCCTACCTAGCCCTAGGTTGCTGTCTTGCTAGACCTATAATGCCATGGCCTCACTGGGAACGGCTGAAGCCAAGTGTGAAGCTAAGTAGTGGAGACAGTTTGGGGTGTCTTTAGCTTCTTCCTCGGCAACCATTCCCAACTGCCGAGAATCAACAGGGGAATAGTACTGTGAGCCTTATTTGCCCACGTAAATTAACTAGCTAAGTGCAGACTCCTTGCATATTTCCCAAACGGAATCTTCCTTTAACTTTCCCGCATCATGTTCTCCTCCTTCAATCCCTCACTTCTCTGTTTTCCCTACTGACAGTCTCCTTTTGTTCTCAGGGAGGCAGTTCTTCCCAACCCACCTCTGGGGCTCCTTCTCTCTGTCCCAAAGTCGTGTCGCACGTAGACGTTCTCCTCCTTTGGGCCACAGCCCCCCTCAGTCCATCCTGCCACCACCTTCAGCTGTTTCTTGGCCCCACAGGGAGATGCTTCACACTTCAGTGGCTGCCGCAGGCTCTGGAATCTCTCCTTCTCCACTGCTCAGCACCACATCAGATGCAGAGCCCTCCAACACTCCTCTCCTCCTCGAGTGTCAGACGGAAAAGGGGAGAAATGAACCTTCCAAGATTCTAAGTCTAAATCCACACCCATCTCCTATACATCCACACCCTTTCCTATACGAAAAAATGCCACCATATCAGTAGCCAAAAAAAAAAAAGAAAGAAAGAAAACATTTGTTGTAATAGTGATGACGAATGATTGTTCCTCTAAACTCTGCGTTCCAGGATCGGAGATGTCAGGTTCACATTCATCGACTCTCAGCCCGAATAGTTCTGCTCAAACAAGGGGATGCTGTCCTCTCCCTGTTTGTGTATGCCCCTTGGAAATGAGCAAGAGACACCGGGCCAAAATCAACAAATTCTCACGGCAAACCCAACTGGCTGTGTGAAGGTGCACTTCTCGTAAGCGGAGGCTGTAATTCTGCAAGTGCAGAAATGCTGGTTCCAGTCTCTGTTGGGAAGGGGTCTAAGACTGCCTGCTGATGTTTAAGTCAAAATTAGGATCACATGACTTGGAAAGCCCGGTAGCCATCTCTGTGAGTGTAGATGGCAACAGCCAAAGAAGGTAAAAGTTTACTAATCTGGCCTACCTTTGGGAATGTTTATACGTCAACAGTATGAGTGAATGAAGGAAATATACCAGTTTTTCTTTCAGAGTGATTCACCTTAAAACAGGTATGGTTGGAGGGAGATGAGCTGTGAGCTCCTGTCTGGGACCATCTCTGCAGCCTGCCTATCAAAAGCACACTTCAAGAGTGGGCGGCCCTCTTCAAAGCTACAGCTGAGTTGTTATCTCTAAATAGGAAATCGCAGGCAGACCAGTTTCCACAAATGGCCCGTAACACACGCTCGTGCTTTTGTGGAGGAGGGAACCGTTACAAATCTCACGGGAGTGAGAATTTTTATTTTGTATGTTCCCATTTGTACAGATGAAATTTTTTAAAGGATTTGATAGAAAATCAAACACGCACCAAGCATAATTTAAGGACACAAACTCACTGCATTCGGTTGCTAACAATGAAGACTCTGGCTTCAGTTTGCGCTATGAAACAGACTTCAAGGAAGTCCCTCAGTGAGCAACGTTCTTAGTGGTTGATGGGCTCAGGCAGCGGGGCCAGGAGCGGGTCAGGAGAAGCAGCCCCTGCCTCATAAAGAGCTGGACTCTTGGAGGCAGAAGCACTATCCCAAGAACTTCCACGTGTTGCCCTTGCAGCCTCCTTTTCAAGGGGATGCTATACCCTGAGGGGTTACTCCAGTTAACGAAAGAAGAGCGATTGCCGAGTCCACATCTGCTGCCATCTGGAAGGACCGTTCCTTCCGCTTTGCTTTAATTCAAGTTGTTTGCAAGTCGGACCTCAGTGCAAAACCCCGATAATTGAAATGCCCAAGTGGCCAATGAGCCTGGTTTGTCTGGTTCAAGTAGGTCCACGTGAGCCCTTGCATGCACCGCAGCCCTATATTGGTTTAGGCATTTTCAGGAAACTTAAATTGAATTCAGTAAATATTGACCAAGTTGCAAATTGCGGAGAATACAGAAGTGAATGTCTCAATCCTTGCCCATAAGGGGCTCACACTCTTTCCTCTGTTGTTATAAACAAGGGACAGAGGAGACAATGTAGAATGATAAAAAAATGAAGCTATGGATGGGTGCCCCACACAGCCTTCCTAGGGGAGACACCTGATCTGGGTTTTAAAGGAGAAACAAGAGTTTTCCAGGCAGAACAGAGTGAGCAAAGGAGTTCCAGGAGTTACATGATGAAAGGCATCTTCCCTCACTGGCTGCAGGTGGAACACGTGGGAGCAAAGAGAATGATCTGGAAGGGGTCTCAAAGACCTCCTAGCTCAGGATCGCAGGCCCTGCTCTCCTGACCTGGTAACTTTACAAACACATTCTTAGAAAAAGAAAACCTCTCGAGGGTTTCCTTCATCTGCTTTTAGCACAACCTGGAGAGTCAAGGGACCTATAGTGACATAGGGAAATAGGCACTCCACACAGACAGCGGGGAGAGAGAACCGAGTCCATAGAACATTAACAAGGTCTGGGAGCTAGGTTATGGCAAGGCCATCTGCAAGATGAAATTATAATTTCGAATTGTTGAAATGAAGGCAAAAAAAAAAAAAGGAAGGAAGAAAGAAAAAGAAAAAGGCATCTCAAATTTAAGGACAGCTAGATGAACATCTTGGATATCTGACAGTGATTTGCCATTGGAGCCTCCTCCATCCCTGCGGGGAAGTGCATGACTAATCTGGTACTGTTAGAGAGTAATTGCTCAGCATCTCTAACTGTGCAGAAGTGTCCAAAAATATTTGTGCGGTTAGGATAGCCCAGAATTTTAAAAGATTTCTTGGGGGGCAAATAGCACTGCCAGGGTACGCTGAAGGTCAGACACTTGAGATGATCTTTTCCTGGCATTTCAACAGTCAACTACTATTGCAATGACGTAGAGAGAAGCAGGGCTGTTCTGGAAAGCACTGTCATGACTCTCAGGGTGAAGGTTAAAGTGCTTTCTGAAACAGGCGGAAGATATTCCTTAACTTGTTTTTAGAAGAACATAAAGCAACATAAAATATAGCTTTTTTTTTTTAAAGATTTTATTTATTTATTTATTTTCCCCCCCAAAGCCCCAGTAGATAGTTGTATGTCATAGCTGCACATCCTTCTAGTTGCTGTTTGTGGGACACGGCCTCAGCATGGCTGGAGAGGCGGTGCGTCGGTGCGCGCCCGGGATCCGAACCGGGGCCGCCAGCAGCGGAGCGCGCGCACTTAACCGCTAAGCCACGGGGCCGGCCCTAAAATATAGCTTTTCATCACACACAAATCCACACCATGGTGAAGAATCATCCACAGGAGACACTCTAGAATATTTTCAATGATTAATTAGCCGTGAAACGGACTTGAAGAAGAACTAGATAGTTTGAAATAACCCTTTAAGGTAAGAAGAGAGGTCATACATCCTTTGCTCCTCAGGTGAGGTAGAGGGGACACGCAAAGGTTAGGGGTGTTTGTCACCTATGGCCACACACTGCCCCATAGGGGGCTCCTGGGCTGAGAGCTCAGCCCCCTCCCTCTGAGAGCCTGGCCAGCCCAGGCTCTTCCTCCCTGGACCACTGGATTTTCTGTTAATGACCCTGATCAGAGTGGACATAGTACAGAAGGACTTTAGTGGCAGGGGAGAGCGAGCCTGGGATTTGAAAGTTGCAGTGTTGACTCATAAAGTTAATTCACAAAGAATAATTGTGATTTCAAGTATGGTTTAAAATCAACATTCTGAGAAACAAGGCAGGCAAGAGAAACTCCCATTTCAGGGATGCCAGGAAGAATTGTCAGAGGCCACAGGGAAAAGTGCTTCAGGTATTTTAGGGAAGCAAACATGGTTCATTCAAAATAGGATTTGGGGCCAGCCCGGCGGCGCAAGCGGTTAGGTGCGCAAGCTCCACTGCAGCGGCCGGGGGTTCGCCATTTCAGATCCCGGGCGCGCACCGACGCACCGCTTGTCAAGCCATGCTGTGGCAGCATCCCATATAAAGTGGAGGAAGATGGGCACGGATGTTAGCCCAGGGCCAGTCTTCCTCAGCAAAAAAAGAGGAGGATTGGCAGATGTTAGCTCAGGGCCGATCTTCCTCACAAATAAATAAATAAATAGGATTTGGCCAGATTTACACAGACCTCGGACATCCACACTTCTTTCAAATGGGTTTTTAAATAGCTGACAGAGGAAAAAAAGTAAAACTACTGGCAGGCAGAGAACGGAATGGATGACTGCAGGAAAGGACTGAAACAAAAAGAGAAAAAAAGATCTCAAATCAGAAGCAAACTTTTTCTGGGTCCACAGTAGAAATAGTTTTCATGCGAAACAGCCCAGCAGCAGTTCCTGATCCTCGACGGACCGGAAACACACAGCGGTGTGAATGGCTTCATTTCATTGGCTATGAAGCTGCCACATGAACCTTTCTTAAAGAGTTATAAAAGCCACCACAGAAACTTGTACCCAATGCTCCAAAAAAGCTTTAAGCAACTACGACAAACTCAGAATCGTGGAGTTTTTTGTGGATTTGGCTGAAAATCAGACATGTTTTGAGGTTTTAAACACTGATTATTTGCATCCACTAAATCAGTTTGTGAAAGCGACAGAGCAAAGAAACGGGATATGGAAAACTTGCCTCTTAAGCAAGAGCCAAGCGTGTCCCCCCCCTAACCAGCGCATGGCAGAGGGGGAAGGGGAAGGGAAAGTTTGCCTTTTTGTGGAGGGCTGAGCTTTGCCTGGAAGTCTAAGAGGCCAAGGAACAACGTGTAGGTCCTACAAGAACACAGCTGTACCAGACCAAGTTCCTTCTGTTTGCTGGAGCCGACGTTGGCACCAAGCTCATGGGCACAGGCAGGTGAGCACCCTGCCTGCAGAGTCATCTTCCATAGAGGTTTTCCTGTTTGATCCAGGCAAATCGTGCCTTTAGAAACAGTGAGCCCAGGTGTCTGAGCCACCGCACTGGGGTCTGGGGCTGTGTCACCGGGAGGCGCGCAGAGACCTGCCTCCTGAACTACCCCGCTCCCGGGAGCCTGGCGAGAACTCACCCTCTTACCGCCAGCTTTTATGATCTTAGACACTTACTCACCCTCCAGCCATGTGAGGCAATTAAGAATGATTACCTCTGAATTAAGGGAAAATCATCCAGCAGTCTCCTGCCCAG
Organism: Ceratotherium simum simum; assembly: GCF_057802395.1. Lineage (NCBI taxonomy): Eukaryota > Metazoa > Chordata > Mammalia > Perissodactyla > Rhinocerotidae > Ceratotherium > Ceratotherium simum. The sequence continues at coordinate 11,921,341 of NC_141939.1, read as the reverse complement.
GGCTTGAGGGGGCGGAACTGCCTGCGAGAAATCCTATTTCGTAAATGGGATAAAAGTGCTCTAAAAATCTTCATCGAAATGGTCAGTTAGGTACTGATGTTGACCCCCAGCTCATGTTTCACGGGTTCCCTTTCTTCGTGGTGATGATGAGGTCTCCTGGGGCCCATGGGGTGGCCACGGTCAGGAGGAGGCCCCTGCCCATGCCCACAGCCTCCCATGCCCACCCGTATCCCCCACCACGGGGTCTGCAGGCAGGCCACACTCCTAGCTCTGCCTTCCCTCAGGGCCTCTGGCAGGAGAGTGAAGTTCCAGTTTTGCATCCCTGAGACACACGGGAACACTTCACCTTGTGAGGCTTCTATCTTGTGCTTTCCTCAGGAGAAGTAGCCGACAGAGTAACGACTATCTGCGATTGGATTTGAGCATTTCAGCGCCTGGTCTCTGTTTAGTCTGCCTCCGTTCCCACTCCCCCACCCCCACAGAAACTAGCATCTCTAGATTTCTGTAAGCCACTGAGGCCAGAGTTGGAATCCCTCTGGGGTATCCTACCTCAGCACTATCAGTCATCAGAATTACCTGGAAGGCCTGTTAAAACACAGAGCCGGCCTGAGAATGTTTTCCTCTGACACATTTCTGGCGGTCCTGGTGCTGCTGGTTGGACCACACTTCAGAGAGCCATTGACCTACACCATACGGTCTTCCCTCTCTTTCCTTTGTTCCTAGCTGCTCCTCTCCCTGAACACCCCACCCCCACCCCAAAGAAAAAGGAGGTCAGCGCAGTGTTGGCTGGTGAAGGAATTACAGGAGAATTGAAATAAACAAGAGAAGAACTTGAATAACCTTTCAGAGTTGCCACTTGATCCCTTTCCCAGGAAATAACATTTCTTAATTTTTTCCCTTCCATGAACTAGCCTTTTATCTATAGCAGAGAATTTTCTTTCAAAAAGACAATCTTTGGGGGCCGGTCCAGTGGCCTGGTGGTTAAGTTCAGCGCACTCCACTCCAGTGGCCCTGGTTCCTGGGCGCGGATCCCGGCTGTGGACCTACACCTTTCATCAAGCCATGCTGTGGCGTCGACCCACACACAAAAAATAGAAGACTGGCACAGATGTTAACACAGAGCCGATCTTCCTCACACACACACAAAAAATTTTATTGAGATATAACATTACGTCATATCCCAGGTGTACAACATGAGTCCATATTTGTGTATACTGCAAAATGATCACCACAATATGTCTAGTTAACATCCATCACCACAAATAGCTACAATGTTTTTCTTATAATGAGAACTTTTAAGATCTACTTTCTTAGCAACTTTCGAATATATAATACAGTATTATTAACTATAGTCACCATGCTGTACATTACAACCCCAGGACTTACTTATTTTGTAACTGGAAGTTTGTACCTCTTGACTACCTTCATATTTCCTTCTTATTCTGGATTCATGTTTCCTTTACCATCAAATAAAATACCATGGAATAAAACTAATATTTACTGAGGGCCTACTATGTGCCAAGGATTGTACTAACAGTAGTAAATGGTGTATATGCATCATCTCAAAGGATCTTCCCAATGATTTTGAAAGTATGTGTTATTAGCCCATTTTACCTATAAGCACACTGAGGGTTAGGAAGGTTTTGTGGTTGCCCGAGGCCACAGAGCTAGTCATAGGTAGGACAAGGATTCTAATCTAGGCCTGATTCCAAAAGTCAAGCTATACTGCCATCGATAGCATTATAATTTCTAAAATAGTCTATCTGCTATACTGTAAAATAATCGATTACAAAATGAAAGACTTGTCACATATTAAACAATTCTTCTGTAGTCCATCCATTCATTCAGCATCCATATTTATTAAGTGCATCCTATGTGCCACGCACTATAGTTAGGTCCTGGGAATACAATGGTAGACAAGATAGAACTTGTCAAAATACATTCTATGAGAATGTCTTGTGAAATTTATTTTTTAATAGTTTGTCCTTTGATTAAAATTGTTCAGAAAAGGACATATGTCAGTAAGCCAGAATTGCATTCCTCCTTCCTGTTTCTCTAGCCAACCTCCTGTGACTTTCTATAAACTCAGTTTAACAAATTTGTTTCCTACTTTTCTTAAAGGAGCATGTGTTGCTTTAATTTTTAAAACATTTTTATTTTTTGAATGGGTAATACATTTATATAGCTCAAAATTAAAAAGAAACCAAAGGGTATATAGTAAAATTTAATCTCCCTTCCACTCCGGACCTCCAGCCACCCAGATCGCCTCAGAGGCACCACTATTACGTGTATATGTTGTCGTCCCCCCCTTCCTCCTTTTCTGTATTAACAAATGGTTGGTTACTGTCTACAAAGAGTTCTCTACTTTTCTTTTGGTTGATATATCTTGGAGATCATGCCAAATCAATAAATGGAGCTACTCTGTTCTTTTTAACAGCTGCACATAGGAATAATTCTAGAATGTACTGTAAGATATTTAACTAGGCCCAATTGATGAATACATAACCTGGCCCAATATTTTGCTATTACAAACAATTCTACAATGACTCCTCTTGGATGCATATCAACTTACCCATGAGTGAGTCTGTTTGTGAGATAATTTCCTGTAAGGGGAAATGCTGGGTTAACGGCAAATGGTACACGCATTTGTAATTGAAAACATCTTTCATTATGGAATTTTTCAAGCATTTCAAAAGGAGAAAGACTAGTATAATGAACTCGCACCTACTCGTCACCCAGCTTCAAGGGTTACCATTAATCCATGGCTGATACTATTGCGTATATATTGGTCCCATCCATCCCCTCCACCTCAAGTTATTTTGAAACAACCCTAGACATAATAGATAAATATTTTGGCACTATTTCTGAAAAGTAAGGGCTTTAAAAATGTGTGTGTGTAATTTCATTATTACACCTAAAATAAATAATTTATTGTCATCAAATATCCTATTAGCGTCACATTTTCCCAGATTATCTCATGAAAATTTATTTTTTTAATATTTTGTTCTTTGATTCAGAATCTAAATAAGGTCCATCCATTCACTGCAGTTGGTTAAGTCTTTTTTTAATCTATCGGTTTCTTCCTCTTCTCTCTCCTTCTTTCTTTCTTTTTTTTTTTTTTTTTTGCCACATTATTGTAGAAACTGGATAAATTTGCTTCCAGAGTCTGGATTTTGCTGATTACATCCCCATAGGGTCATTTAATATGTTCCCCTATCCTTTAGGCCAAAGGGGAAATGCAAAATTAAATTGTGTGACACAGCGAAAGCAGTTAGAAGAAAATTTATAGAACTAAAGAACTATATCAAATGTTTGCTCTCGAGTTGGTGCAGACACAGGTGTAGGAGCAAATGTTTCTTCCCGACGCCCCCTTTCGCAGGCGTGGGACTCAGCCCGTGCCCCTTGTCCTGCCATCTGTCCCCATCAAGTGTGGGCTTCAGGCACAGGGCCCGGGCTTTGAGTGTGGGAGGCACTTGCTCCACCTCACTTTTCTTTTCCCGCCCTGGAGTGGAGAACAGAAGGTATCAACAGCCCTCTCCCCCTGGAGTGTTGGGGACTGGACCTTCCCCCGTCCCCTCTCTGTCGGAACAAAGAACCTGGCGTTATCCGTCTGCTGGGCTCACTTCGTGACAGAGGGGTCTGCAGGGTAAGGCGGAGAAAAGCCCACCGTGCACATACATCCCGGGCGCGGGCTTCCTGCCGTCGGAGACCTGAGCCGTGGCCGCGGCGCATCCCTCGCGCTCCCCCCGCGCCCTCTCAGGCTCGGCCGGCCTCGCGGTCCCGGAGCCGGCCGGGGAGTCCGGCCGTGGGCCCTCTGCCCCTGCGGCCCTCGCCCCAAACTCGGAGCCCGGGAGCCGACGCGGGGGCGCAGCTCCGCGTCACCACCACTAAGACCCCGAGGGCCCCGCGGCGAAGGACAAGCCCAAGGCGAACAAAGAGCCGGGCCGTGCGCCCGCGCCCCGGGGCGGCCGAGGGGCGCCGCGCCCCGCTCCCCGCGCCCCGAGCCCCGAGCCCGCGCCGCCGGCGCCCGGGAGGCGGGCGGCTCCTTATATGGTCAGATGACACGGCGGGGCGCTCCGCGCGGAGCCGCTGCGCTCCACTCGGCCGGCCGCGGAGCCGCAGCCCGGAGCCGCCGCCCGCCAGCCCGCGAGAGCCGGCCCGCCGCCGCGCGGTGAGTGCCCGCCGCCCCGGCCACCCGAGGGACACGGGGCTCCACCGGCAAGGCTGGGGACAGGGGAGCCGGGCCGCGGGGACGCCTGGGGACAGGGGAGCCGGGCCGTGGGCACACCTGGGGAGAAGGGAGCTGAGCACTGAGGGGGAGCCGGGGAGAGGGGGGACGAGAGCCTAGCCCTGGGGGAGACCCCGGGAGAGGGGAGCCGAGCGGTGGAGGGGACCCCGGGAGAGGGGAGCCGAGCCTTGGGGACACCCGGGGAGGGGCAGCTGAGCAGTGAGGGGCAGTGAGGGGGACCAGGGGAGAGAGGAGACGAGCAGTGGGGGAGACCCGGGGAGGAGGAAGCTGAACCGTGGTGGGGAGGCCCCGGGGGTACTGGAGGCCGGAGGGACCCCCGCCCCATCCCCGGAGGGAGGACCGCAGTCCTCGTCCTGGCGAGCTGGGTCACCGCCGGGTGTGGAGGAGAGATTGTGTCACCCATGGGCTAGCGCCGGGCAAAGGGTGGCCGCGGGTCGGAGCGCAGGGAAGTGACCACCCCCTGTGCCCCGGGGTCGGGGGTTGGCACGCAGGCCGGCTGCCTTCAGTCTGCCCAGGGGGTCGGGGGCATTTCCCTCCACTAGAAAGAAGTGGAGCTTGCGGGTGTGGCCTCACGTATTGACTCCTGCGGAAATTAAAAAACTGAACCACTAGGTTAAAAAATGGGCTTATTTTAAATGAAAAAAATTCTAATCTTAGATTGCAGTCGTATGATATCTTAGCATACCTGAAATTGTGGGAAGAGAGTGTTAAATGTTGTTTCCAATTTTAAATGAAGAATCAATTATATTTACTTTCAAATCGCGGTTTGGGTTTCCATTCGAACTAGGCCAACTCAGGTTAAATGAAATGGATACAGCTGCCTTCCGTGGCCTGCACTTATTTGGGGAGGTAATAAGTCACAGTTCTCACAGTTCTGGCTTATAATTAGGAGAACTATGTTCAAAACGAGACACTAAATACTTCTGGCACCTTTGTGTTAACCCTGCTTGTGTGTGTTTTGTAATAATGTGTTAGAGACAGTTGGCTTTGGTATCCTGAAGGTGATTTAAACCAGAAAACACTTGAGACCAGTCTTAGATGTATGGGAAACCCTAGTCTGACAATTAAATTTCCATAAACCCAAACTCAATGAAGAACGCTTCATTGTGTATTTATATAAGATTATTTCACAGTGTTTTTCAGATATAGCTCACCCTAAATTTTTAAGGATTATCAGTGAATATATAGAATTGGGTTTCCACAGTGTTTATTATCCTCCATGCTTCAAAATGCTTTTACACAGCAGTGTATCAATAAGGAGCAGGTTGGCTTACTGCCCACCCGGCACTGTTCTAGGCACACATGTTGGCAGTCTCATTTACAAATAAGGCGGGTGTGATAGGCTAGTGGGTGTGCAGGGACTGGAGCTAGGCTGCCTGAATTCACGTCCCTGAGTTCACTGTCCCTCAACTGTGAGCTGTGCAACCCTGGCTAAGTCACCTAACCTCTTGGTGCCTCAGTTTCCACAACTGGAAAACAAGGATGTGATGGTAGCTTGCTTGCAGGGTTGTTATGAAGCCTGCACACCATAAGCAGTGTATACATATTTGACACTATCCTCATTTTTACGGATAAACTGAAGCACGGAGAGATCAAAGGAACTTTTGCATAAGGTTTCCCAGACTATAAATGATGGTCCTGAGATCTGACCCCAGACAGCTTGAGAGCCTGAGTCCTAACCACTAAACTATTGGGGGCACACCTGAATATTTCAAGGAGGCCTTATAGTGCATATTTTAACCCAAAATGTTTGTTAAACCACTTCCAGTACTGAAAGAAATCAAAATTGCAGGAAAAAACGCCCAGTGGGATACTGAAAAAAATTAGACTGGGCGTCAGGAGGCCTGGGTTCTGTTCCTGTCCTGCACTGAGGGTCAGTCACCCAGCATCTGGAGCTTGGGCTGCCTCATGTGTCAGCAGAGGGGCTGGAGTAGGTAGTTAAGCTTATCTCTGACTCAGATGCCATGACGCAAAGTTCCTCGAGCTTGGGTGAACAAAAACATTAGATATTGGATACTTCCTGTGTAGTTTTATTAGGAGAATTTTATTAAAGCCACATATATCACGTGGCATTATACTGAGAGGCCACATCCTCAAGATGACCACCTTGGACAAAATGCATGGGCCTTCTCTAGTGACTGAGACCCCCGTCTTCCAGGAGACCAGGCTGGCCTTGTGTCTTTGGGGTGAGTTAAGTGAATTGCTACTGTCATCCTGAATGGTGGATTTGAACGATAGTTTCTGTGATGGTTAATTTTATGTCAGCTTGACTGAGCCATGGGGTGCCCAGACATTTGGTCAAACTTTATTTCTGGGTGTGTCTGTTTCTGGAGGAGATTAACATTTGAATCAGTGGACTGAGTAAGGCAGATTGCTTTTCCTAATGTGGGTGGGCCTCATCCAATCAGCTGAAGACCTGAATAGAACAAAAAGTCTGAGCAAGTGGGACTTCCTCCTGCCTGACTTGGATTCAAACTAAAAAAAAAGACTAAATAAGAGAGAAGTCCGTTTGCCTGACTGCTTGAGCTGGGATGTTGGTTCTTTCCAGCCTTCAGACTCAGACTGAAACATCAGCTCTTGGGTATTGAGCCTGCCAGCTTTTGAACTGGAACTTGCACCATTGGCTCTCCTGATTCTCAGGCCTTCAGACTCCGACTGGAACTACACGTTAGCTCTCTTGAGTCTCCAGCTTGCCAGTTGCAGATTGTGGGGCTTCTCAGCCTCCATAATATTGTGAACCCGTTACTTGTAATAAATTTCCTTATACACACACACACGCGCGCGCGCGCACAGTCATGCACCTCATAACAATGTTTTGGTCAACAACGGACCATATATATGACAGTGGTCCCATAAGATTAGTACCATACAGCCTAGGTGTGTAGTAGACTGTACCATCTAGGTTTGTGTAAGGACACTCTATGATGTTCGCACAACAACGAAATCGCCTAACGATGCAGTTCTCAGAACGTATCCCTCTCATTAGGTGATGCATAACTGTATTATATATAAAATCTCCTGTTGGTTCTGTTTCTCTGGAGAACTTTGGCCAATACAGCTCCCTAGTAACTTTGCTTAAAAAGCCTCCACACCAGCTCCCAGTCTCCCTTTATTAAGATTTCATCACTACTATGCTACTGGTGATCTTGATTTTCCTTTTGCTGTAAAATACAATTGCCTGCTTGGAGATCTGCTGGGAGGTCTGGGGCAGCATCTAGCCTCTCCGTCATTACTCCAGTTCTCAGGGGTGATTTTCATGCCTTGTCTGAACTTGGGCATCACATGTCATCGTATTCGACCTTTGCCTTCATAATCCACACCTTTACTGCCCCGAGTTGTCTATGACTTAATCTCCCTTCGGCCGATGTTGCTAAGTGAGGCAAGTGAAGTCTGTGCCAATAAGAGAGGTGGCTGCCCTGTTTTTATGGGTAATAAAATTAATGTCAAAGGGCATTCTTGAAATCTGTAAATATTTAGGTTTTCAGTCAAAAAGAAAATAGATCTGTCTATGTCTGCTGATACAGACATATTTGAACAAATAAGAATTAGCCAGTCAGTGAAGGAACTTGCAGGAGATGTGCAAGCCTATCACGACAGGGTCCTGATGCAGCATGCTCAAGAAACGCCGTGAAGGAGCAGGACGGGGGCTGGGGGGAGATGAAGAGGCCAGTCTTTCATGGAAGTTGGGGGTCGCCAAAGGAAAAGGCCAGTTGGGGGTCACAGCAGATGGAAGTCCAAGCAGACGGAGAGTAAACAATGAGCTGCCTTTTGGAGATTGGGGGAGACCGATGAAGGAGAATGAGTGGTTTTCTTTCTGTTCGTGTGGAAACAAAGCATAAATAACTGCTCACACATTCCCAGGAGGGCAGTGGTGGAGCTTTCTGGTGGGGTCTCCCCTGATCCCCACAACGCTGGGATGATTTACGCACCTGAGGCAGCCCGCCATTCTAGCCTGCATAATTATGCTTGTGTTGTGTCGTCTGAACTGACATGTTTTGAGATTAAATTACGAGATAGTATCTTAAAGGTGATTTAAATTCTTCGGGGCTAGAACTGGACTGGAACCCTTTCAGAGACTGTATGTCTTATCTCAGTCTCCCAGTGCCTAAGACAGTACGTGGAAAATAGAGGTTCTTTCATACATTCTCATTGACTGGATTTAAAGTCCGTGGAATGTCAAAAGACATTCTTGTGTTTACGGACTTAAGGTCAGAAATTTGACATTTATTATTTTCCGGTTTTTTTTTTTTCATTATTCAATATCCAAAAGATGATTCAGAAGACAGCAGTTTACCTTATTCAAGCATTGTCTCTCACACAAAACATTTCTTAAAACTATCAGAGACTAATCAAGATTTTTGTAAAAGTTTTTGAAAGTTACCGATTTACCTACCAAGTGACAATCCATCCCTGACCCTGCCCGTACACTCAGTAAAGGCTCATTAAATTAATCCATATAGCAGTAGGCATAGTCAATCTCACACCTTACCAACGATCGAAAAATCAATTTCAAATGGATTCTAAATACACTATTATATTTTTAAAAATAGCAACGTCCTTTGAACTGGCGGCCTCTCCCTTTCACTAGAGTTTCTATTTAAAAGAAGCAGTTCAGCCAGACTAATGAGAGAATGTTGGGGTGAGCCACGTGTGTGTGCCGACACCTCCACCCGTAGAGCACAGACGGTGCCGGCTGTTCTCTGGCTGTTTCCAGGTGGACAGTCCCATGCCTTTGGATGGAGGGTGTTTGATTTACAGGCGCACTGTGTCTGTGTAGAACAGCCTTTTGCTGATATCTGGAGCCTGTGTTGGCGGAGCTAACATGTCTTCGCAGAGATGCGTGGAAGCGTCTTTTGCTCCTTGACCTGACCAGGCCTCATCCTGGACTATGCAGCTGTGTGTTCACGTGGGTTTAGAATCCAAACACAGTAAGAAAAATTCTACCCGCTGTGGAAGCAGCAGTTTATCTGGAAGAGGGAAAGAGGCCAGAGAGGGGGGAGAAAGAAGGAAGCTCGGGTTCTGAGACATTAGAAATTTTAATGGCATCAGAGGCCAAACCACATTACATTTTGGGTTTGCTATGCAAAGTGAGTTGTTAACATAAAACAGTCCTTGTTTTCATTCTCAATTTTTGCCTTCATGTTTGTACTCTGGGAAATTTGTATTCATCCATCCGTTCACCCATTTGTTCATTCATTCTCCAAGCATTTATAAAGTGTCTGACCCTGTATTTGTCACCTGCTGGCCAGGCCACAGCAAGACGTGGAGCCCACCTTCCCAGCACTTACGGTTTGGCGGGGACACAGGTGGTCACAGTGTTGTGTGATGTCATGAAAGCATTGTATCTTTAAATACGTTCTTAAGAAGAGCCCACGTGCAACAGATCCATTTTCTTAATTCCCTCTAGAATGTTCTGCTTGATTGTTGATAAGCAATGGAATTTCCCACCTGGGTCCCTGGTGGCATTTAAAGATGGACATGGCTTTGTCGGGGACTGACTTACTAAAGCTGCTTCTCGTGTTGTGGGAAGGGTTTGGGAATGTTGGCAGATTTCTCTTTAGGCATTGACTATACTAGAGAAGTCTCATAAAGCAGGATTGATAGAGAGAAACTCCTGGGTTTCGAGGGGGAGGAGGAAAATGGCCCCTTTGGGGTGAGATCAAAGGAGGTAGTTGAATAGAGGGAGCACTGAACGATGCTTGACTGAGGCTGCAGTTGCACATCTGGCCTCATTAGGCAGGGCGGGCATGGCCCAACAGGCCTCCTGTCTGGGAGGACGGGCCACGCTCCTGAACTCGGGCCTGGGCTGGCATGCCCAGCAGAGGCTGCCCGCTGCGCCAGCCTCCTCCCTTGAGTCTCAGGAGATCTTCCTGGTAAAAGAAAGTGCACGAGCTTCCTGGCTATAAGTGTCCTCACCTCTCTTCCACCTCGTTTCCGAATCTCCTTCCTTTCTTTCCGTTATTACCACCTCTCCCTACTTCCCTTTACCCTCCTTTCATTTTCCTTCTCCCTTTGTTCTCATCTCTCTCTTCTCTTTTCCTAGCTCTGACACCTACCCCACTCAAACTTTGTTCTACAGTTCTTAAATCTGAGAAGTTTAAAATAACCCACGTTTACCAGCCTGTGGACTGAACATCACCGTGATTTTCAGTAGGAGAGCCCTGTGCATCATTGCTCCATTGCTCTCTGAACGTTCATTCTCAGGTCAGACTAAAGCCCGGGCTGACGACAGACTCGGAGTCAAAGCGCTCTCCCACCACGCCCGGGCCTGCGCGCTGCGCCTGGGCCTCGCCTCACCCGGTGCAGTCAGCGTAGCCTGGAGACAAGCGTGTACTCTGAGATCCAGCTTCTTCAAACACCCTGGTTGTTCAGAGCCCAGGGGGGAATGACATCAGAGGATGATTTAGCCCCGGTGGGGAATAAGTACTCCGGACACTGTAATTTGGAGTTGATTCACTGACATAACGAGTCAGCAGCCACACCTTCTGTTCATGTGTCTCCTTGCTTCATCCTTGCCGTGTTTCTGTGCACCAGGTGATGGACAGGAATGATGTGTAACCTGTGGGTGGGGTATGCAGGTTCAGAGAGGGGAACCGATTGGACACAATTAGGATAAAACAGTCCTTACAGAACCAAGATGTCCAATTTTTATTTAAAGGAATGATTCAGAAGTGGACTCCGACACCCTGTAAACATCTGTAGAGTCATTGCCCCTCAGTTTCGTCTCCCTCAACACTACATGGCTTACAGGCAGGAAACTTGCAATGGCCCTCCTGTCTCCCCTCAGCACTGCAGGCTGCCGAGGTGAGGTGACGTGCTAAAACCCATCGTCTCCAGGGCAAATTCAAGTTCATGATCAAGGCTGCAGGCTCCCCTTTCTTTGGCCTTTGACTGTCTTTTCAGCTCCGTCCTTGCTACTCCTGCAGTGATCTCAGTCACGCCCATCTTCCTGGGGCATCTGCTCACTCTCCCCTGTCTCTTCTCTCCATGCCTCTGCCCTCTGCCCCTTGGCCTGCAGTATCATCTGGCTAACCCCTCGCAACACAGGTGACATCTCCTCCAGGAAGCCGGCCCTGCCTTCCCAGGAGGGGTGGCTCAGGGGCTCCCCTGGGTTCCCATAGTACCCTGTGCATCTCTCCATCACAGCTCTGGGCCTGGAGCGTTGTCATCTGTTTGATCTAGGTCTGTTTTCCTCATTAGACCACAAGTTCCTTCAGGGAGGGCCTGTATCTTCTTCATCTTTGTATCTCCAGCACTTTGCATAACATCTGATGTACAGTTCTAGCTCAACAGATGCTGCTTGAATGAAGGAGTAAACAAGTACTTTATATGAGTAAAAAATGCCAAGTTATTGGGGGCTTCTAATGTAGGACTGTAGATACATTTTTTTCCATTAAAAAGAAGCTTAAGATTGATAGTGTAACTTTAAATACACAAATTTTTTTTAAAGAATATTTTATTTGGTAGCATTTAAGTAAGGGAGAATTGGTATTAAACACTTTGTGGTAGAAGGGAAGCTCTTAGTTTTCTCATTAGCTTATGGGCTACTTACTTTGATCTCACGGTTTGTGCTTCATACAATTCTCCAGAAATCTGTAAGAGGACCTTCCCAGGTCTAGTGTATCCCGCTCTGTTCCTAATTAGTGATGGGTGCTCATTTTACACTCTAACTTGTTGGTTTAGGCAGGAGAGCTCTCCTGATCATTAAAATTGTAGTGACTTCTTAGAGGAGATAAGGAGCAAGGTGGGAGAGAGAGATCCATCATCATCGGAAACAATTCTACAGAAATGGGAGCCGCACCACTGGGCCAAGTGCCTCAACACGTTCCAACCCTCTCAGCTGGTCGCAACCGCACTCCTCCTGCTGGGCGTGGGTATCAATGACGAGGGCGTTTGTGTCTGGGGAGCCTCAGCCATACTTGGAGCAGACATGGAGCCCTGCTTTTCTCAGAGTTTGCTGCCTTAGAGAATTTCCGTCCTGCCTTGTGGAACTGGAGGAGGTAGGAGACACACACACCACGTACAGGAGCATCATGATCATTACCTTGCAGGAAACAAGGTTCACGTCTCCACTGGCTTGAGGACACAGACATGGTGCTCTATAGACGTCGTCGGGGCAGTCTGTCGTCTGTTTCCTGTCCCCAGCCGGGTCTGTGCCTGTCCGAACCCGCCCGGAAACACCTTCTGATTTAGATCGAGAGTTTGTTTTTTCTGTCTTAGGTGGCTATTTGGGAAAGCTCATGTAAATCCTCTTTTTTCATTAATATTCCTGGGCTCCAGTTTTTCCATCCATAAAATGAGGTGGTTGTCATAGATAATCTCAGGAGTTGCTTCCAGCTTTTAAAATTCTATGATTTATGGTTCTGTCTCCTTTCATTGTTCTTATTTCAGATTCTCAAATCATTATTCTTATATTTGTGTCAATGGAATAGGCAGTAAGCCTCTGGTTCCACAGGTAAATGGCACCCTTTATTGGAAAAATATATATGTTGGAAGGACAGCTCTCAATTGTGATGAAGTAAATGATAGCCACTTTCCAGGCCGGTGACTAAGCAATTACAGGAAAGCACTGACTCTTCTGTCAGCATGGCTGCTGCAACCTGAGATGGCCTTAGCACAAAGGATACTTATACGTTAGCTTTCAGAGTAATAATTCAAATGCACAAGAGCCTCATCTTGTGATGTTATCACAGGAATGTCCAGACGATGTTTTCTTTACCTCCAGGAAGAGCTGTTTTGAAGGATGGATCTTGCCACCTGTGTCCTGCTGCATGTCTAATACTCTTGGGAAAAAAGTGTTCTATAAACACAGAAATAACCAAGTATGGATGTTTGAAAGATGTTCATTTCTTTGCTTACAGTTGTCAGGACTGTGTATACACAAAAGTACAAAATTAATAAACACTATCAAATTTGCAGTTATCATAAACCAGGCAGCACTACCTTATTTGCATCATAGGGTATTATTCTGGAATTTCACTCTTAAATTGTTTGAAACAACTGAAAATTGAACCGAGTTTAATTAGAGTTGGTGAAACGTGCTCGGAGTTACGTAGTCAGCCAGTCTACATATTTAACAATTTATAAAACTTTTTAATTTTAGCAAATTAAATATCACCACCTGAGAAAATATTCCTGAAGAAGACTGACTCTCTGTTTTTAATGCCCGGGAAGTGTTTCTCCACCCCCAGTACTGCCACAGTAGCCTCTTTCTTTCCGGTGTACTTCTATCATATTTGCGTGGGAAAGGCAGATGAGGATGAGGAGAGGTGAAGACCTCCTCATGCCTCCCTCCACTCCCTCATGCACACTCTCTGCCCACCCTGGAAAAATGCAGCGTGCCTGGTGTGGAGATGCGTTCTTGTTCCCCTTTGAAAGGCGCGAGGGGTTGCTGGAGTGGCCGTTGACTGCAGCCACTGCATTGTCTCGTGTGTGATAATCCCTGTTCTTGGAAGCCAGCCTTTCCCTTTATCCTGCTCTCTGGATACCTGGGCAGCGGAAGGATAATCTTTTCATCTGGGACAAATGACTTGCCCCAAGGGACGTATGGCAGTTTCTCTTGTGCAAGGGCAGGCGCGCTTCTCACTGCCACGCCAAGGTCAAGGGCAGCGTTCTCTTGGCATCTTATCTCAGATGTGCCAACTCCGATACCCCTCCCTGAGCCACTGTGGTTTCTTACTATTCAAATTTATGAATCATAGAGGGGAGCTCATGGAAAATCTTTTTATAGAAATGAACATATTGTTTCTATCCGTGCCTTTCTATTTTGGGGGCAGGGAGAAAGGGAAGATGTGAGGCCCTGTCACACGTTGAAGCACGCACACGGCCCACAGCATGAGGGCTCTGATGTGAACTCTTACTTGTTTCCAAAATTGAGACAGCTGGTTCTGACGCTGCAGACCCGGCTATGACTGGGACTTGAAAGAAGTGAAATGCGTTCAAACAAAAAACTGCCCCAACTAATTTTTAAAAAGTATCATTGAAAATTATGACCGTTTAAAGGGTAAGTTTCCATTATTCACCCAGAGGAGATCCCTACCCCTTGGCTACGGATGACACTGACAGCCATCGGACGGTTAATGCCTTTGTATGCCCGGCATTCCGAGCGTGCTCACTGGAACCTGTGTTTTCTCTTCTTTTTGACAGGTTGTTGAAAAGCCAGGTGTCAAAATGACCGAGCGCTTTGACTGCCACCATTGCGAAGAGTCTCTCTTTGGCAAGAAGTACATCCTGAGAGAGGAGAGCCCCTACTGCGTGGCCTGCTTTGAGGCCCTCTATGCCAGCACCTGCGAGGAGTGTGGGAAGCCCATCGGCTGCGACTGCAAGGTACCCCTGGGCCTGCCCTGGGCAGCGTCCCAAACCACGGGCCTTCCTGCGTGGCCTGTGCTCAAGTCCTAATCCTTATCGCCTGTTGAGTTCCGTCTCTTGAGCCCCCGCTGATGGGGTTGGCCCCTTCAGAAGCCTTTCTGAGCACTTGGTCAGTGCTTTCCCAGGACACGCGTGCTGAGTGTCCTAAGGTACGCTTCTCGCCTTCTAGTGACCAGTGCCCTGGTCTGACCGCCGCCTCCAGTGCTGTGGCTTTCTGTGGGGCAACACCCTCTTTCTGCTGTTTGCCTTGTGCTGACTCACGGCTCACAGGTACTGCTCAGTAAATGTTTGATGAGTGACTGTGCACGAGTGAACCAAAGCTGATTCCCAGATCAGGGAGCACAGACAAGCACCAAATTCATTAGAATAGCAGGGGCTCTTTTCTTTTTAGTGGGGGAAGACCAGAATTTGTATTGTTCTTTTTCACGGGGAAAGGCTCACACAGAAGGAATTACCAGCTTTCCTGCTGTGGGTGGGCAGCAGGTTCCACAGAGGCCACTGGTCACTGTGCTGACTGCCTGGGCCTGAGTGTTGGGAACAGGTCTGTACTCTCAGCATATCCTTAGTCCACCCCAGGCCACTGAAGGGTGGCCCTGTGCTTCGGCGTCTCTAAGGTCTCTTATGTCTTCACCTGCAAAACTGCCACTGAAACACACGTGACAAGCACTAGAAGTGGCTGTCATCTTGAGAGCCACAGATCTGGTACAACGTGGGTCACTTTGAAATCTCTGTGGGAATTCCCAGCTTACTGGACTCCAAGGCCATTCATGGAATTCCACTGTCTCTTTTCTGCTCTCACTCCGGTGTGCCTTGTCGGAATTTTTGCCGCTCTACTCCGGGGTGGTAGTATAAGTACGTAACTGCTGGCTGGTTGAGTTAGGCTGTGTCTGCAGTTGGACCATTCTAACACATCCAATGCATGTTTCTTACGTTTCTCTCCTTTATCACATCCTTCCTAGGAAAGGCAGCAAGCAGCAGGCTGCACTCAGGCTCTGTTGCTAAGTACTTAGTGACAATTGAGGAATAATTAATTTCCATCTTGTGCAGAAATAAGCCTTTGCCCAGAGCAGAGCTGAAGGATGTGCAGCGTGGGCCGCTTGAAACCAAGCTGCCGCTATGGATCTTTTGGCTTCAGAACAGGAGTGGCATGCCAAACGCGAAAGAAACGAAAGTCAGCAGTGGTTCTGTGTAAACTTTAAACTGTTCAGAGATTCGGCTACCATGAGCAGAAAGTAGCTGATCTTGCTAGTCTCAGAGTGAAGACCTTCCTGTCTCCAGCTGTCTGATGTGTGTCTTGCTGTACCTGATGGGCATTCTTAGTCCCTCTCCATTTATTTGCTAGGCTGAAAATAAGAGCTCAGACACCAAACCGCCTGGTTCCAGCCCTGGCTCTGTGTCTCACTAGCTGTGTGAACTTGGGCCGATTACTTGACCCCTCTGTGCTGGTCGTCCCATTTCTAAAATGGAGATAAAACAAGGGTGCCTGCTTCCTAGGGTTATTATGGTATGTAGATGTGCACAGCCCGCAGCACTCTAAATAGCAGCTGATGGTGTTATAAACTCCAGACTTCCACTTTTCCTCTGACTACTTCCCTATTCTTTATGTAACATGTTCCCTCCACACACCTCTGGAAGCTTCGCCCTCGCTCTTTATCAGTTTTCATTACAGAAACATCAATAAAAATGTCCGATTTGAGGAAGAACTAATAGGCAGAGAAAAAAATTATTATTTTATAAAAGCTTTACCTGGAAAAGACGTAAGTAGGTGAGATATTATTCTGACCAAGGATAACCCTAGTTTACAGGAAACACTGTGGATATTTGTGGCTAGTCATCCTTCACTGGTGGCTAAAGTAAAAACCACAAAACAAAAATCACTTATCATTTCTCCAACATGATTTAGTGGAAAGACTCTTAAAACTAGTTATCCTTCCGCACATACTTTATGAGCAAATAAACAAGAATCCCCCAAGTGGGGCCAAAATCAACAAGGCTGCTGCAAAGTCAGGAGTTAATCATGCTGAGCTTCTCAACCCGGCTCAGCGGCTCCCTCTGTGTGAAGTCACGCCATGTGATTTTCTACATTTTGGAAGAAAAACAATGTGGACTTGAAGTTAGGCCTTGCCATTTGGAGCCTTTGAACATTTGGAACAGTTTTCTTGACTTTCAGAAGTAATTATGTAGTTTTGTGGAGGAAGCAATGATAGAAAAACTGTTTCTGTTATTTCAAGAAGTAAAGCCAAAAGTCCTGGCAAGCAGGGCGCTCGATCAAGCAGCTAGCTGAGCAGGCAGCTCTGGTGGCCATTCTCTTTTCTTAAAATAGCATGGGCACCATGAGCCCCCTCACTCTCCCTCTGAAGGATGTGTGTCTGTGTGTAATTTTAATGTATTGGCAAGCCTATGGTTTTCGGCTATGTGGGTACTGACAGACTTTTAAATGAGATAGACAAGACCTCAGGACCTGTTTCCACAGTTAGCTTATATACATTTGAATATCATTTCTCTGCAGTCACTCAATTACATTCTTTATTTCTATGTAGTAACTCTGAGGGAATGCTGTGATCGCAAAGGGTAAAACTCATTCACTTTTATGGCCAGTGGAATAGTTGAGAACAGGTAATACAAATCAAATTTCATGATCCTCTGACATTACACTGTTTCTGAAATTTTTCTTGGACACTTGTGGATACTGCCAAAATTTTTTTTAGCCTGATTGCAGATGTTTTTTGGATGGGTCTACCTAATTCCTGGGCTTCAAAAATTCAAGAAACTAAAGATAGGCTAGGCCAGTAACTTCAGAGATGGCCGCTAGTACCGTGCATTTAACGAAGCGGTGACTTGAACAAACTCTGGGCCTTATTGCCTAGCTCAGACTGAATTTTCCATGTCTCTGCGAGCAGTGCCATGAAGTCAGATGGGCTGCCAAACCCACCCATGTGCCCCAGAGGGGGCTGTGAAGAGAAGAAATAGTGATCTGCAGATCTAAAACTAGCATTCAGGGTCAGCTTCTAATAGTAGTCATGAGAGATACCACACATTGAGCGATTACTTTGTTCCACTGTGAAAATGCCTTAATTGCCTGATCTAAATTCCTCCTAACACCCTATAGAGAAGAACTTTTTTCATTCCATTTCAAGGGGAAGCCACTGAGGCTTAGAGAGGTGGGGATCTTGCCAGGGTTACAGGATTAGGAGGTAGTCGAGGTGGAATTTGAACCCAGAGGTGGTGGTTCCTAACTGACATGCGATGTGTCTGCCCTGTGCAGCCGCGGGTGGGCACTGTCTCTGTGACTCCCAGGTCAGACGTGGATTCATCTAGTGGTCAGTCCTATGAGTAAAAGGCATCTGCCTGGCCTCTGTCACATGACCCCAACAAAAGGCTCCTGCCTTTCTCCTGGGATCCTTCAGTGGCAATGTCTGTGCTGCAGAAATGACGCTTGATTTGTTTCTGTGACTCTCTTTCCAGCTTTCTAGTTAATTAAATGGGAAACATCGAATTAGTGATCAGTTTGGCACAAGTCCACCCATCAAACTATAAAAGTTTCTCAGCTAACATTTGGAAAGTTCTTAAAGGACAGAAAACTTCTGGGGTCTTTAGGCAGAAAGCAGCCAGGGGACTCTGAGATAGGAGACTAAGGTTTGTACATATCCAGTTAAATCTGATGTCCCTGTTACACTGACCAAGGCTGGTTTAGGGGGCATCAGGTGGAAAAACCTGTTCTTCCTGCCCTTGAGCAGGACACAAGCCTCTCCCACTGGTCCTTCCGGGCCGATCTGGGAAGAGCTACTATTTCAGATACTTGCTCACAGTCCAACTTGCCAACCCGGCACTTTTTTATTTGTTGAGGTGATTTTTAAGTACTTAATGAGTGAATCACCTTTTTAGAGTTTCCATGTAATTTGTCCACAGAGTTTGTAATGAGCATTGAAAATACGTATATTTACTTAGACATCCTCCTACAAAAGCAAAATCTGTTTCTGAAGGGAATTGAGTAAAGCAGGATCCTCGGAATTGGGCACAAAGCTGACCAGATGGGTAATATAAGAAGGACCTCTCAGTCCACACAAACCAGCAGGTCATCTGCAAAGCACACCAACACGGACGCAGCGTTCAGCAGTGACACAGCACCCACCGAGGCAGGACTCAAGTCAGACTCGCCTGGGGCCCCCTGCGACGAGCTGTGTGACAAGGACAAGTTATGACGCCCCCAAGCTTTGGCTTCCTCGTCTGAAATCGGGGTTGCCGTCCCACAGGACTGGGGCCGGGGAGGAAATGAGTGAACATGGCTGGAGCACCTGGAACAGGGCCGCACGGCGTAAGTGCTGACATTCCTGCGTTGTCTGTTCTTCAGGATCTTTGCTTTTAAGGATTTGAAAGAATATGCAGTTGGAAACATGATAACCTGACCATCTCAAAGCATAGAACATCTTTTCAAAGTGCTGAGTGCGAATCACACTGAGAGTCCATTATCAAGTGGAGCCCTGTGGCTTTGAGGACTGCTTGGTTGTGGAACTTCTCCCAGCCCGGGGGAGCCACGTGTGATGGAGGGGTGAGCGCCAGGGGCAGCTTTGGTGTGGAGTGCCCTGCCGCCCAGGACCACCCTCAGTTAGCTGAAGGTTGAGGGGTCCCCTTAGGTCCCTTATCGCCCCCCATGGCTCAGCTGAAGTCACCACGAGGGCACCTTCAGAGCCAAGCCAAGGCACTCCCGTATTAGGAATGTTTCTGAAATGGAAAAATATAAAATCGGAAAGGAAGTGTTTGGGCCTAATCTTACATTGTTTATCAACGTTTTACTGCAATTTATGACATTTCTGTGAGCACAAGATTAGCCTTGGAATTTTTTCTGGGATTTTTTTTTTTTTCCTTTTCCTCCTTTTTTCTTTTTCATTCTCTTTCCAGAGAACTTTAAAACCTGGATATTTCTAGGACATTTTTAAGTTCTTAAAAGTCTGTCAGTGAATCTGTGCTTCTTAACCTGGTATCTCCAGCTTCTGAGCGGTATCTCTGTCCTACTCCCCTTTGGGGCCCATGTGGTGTGCTAGGTACCAGAGGAGACTCGCTCGGTACTCAGAGCCAAAACTAGAAATCTGTGTGGAGCTGCGAACACCAGGGATGAGAGGGGCCGCCAGGCACCAAGTCCTTGCACTAAATATCCAGAGCACGACAGGAAGCTCAGGTTCAGGCACACGGGTCTAATCAATTATGATCTAGCTTCTTGGCCTCTTGGTGGCATTTTCCAGGCTGCCTCTCAGCTCCAGGGAATTACGTGCCTAAAATCCCGCCTCACGGTCAGGAGGAGGACTCAGGACTCAGGAGAATGTCTTCCTGGCCAAAAGCCTCAGTGTGTCCTAAAAAAGCAGAGCTGGCAGTATTTAGTTACCTTCCTCTCGCCATAAAGTCTTTTCTCACTTCCTACTTATTGTGGACTTTCTTAAGAAGTGAGTCCAGGAGGAAGGTATGACATGAATTTGTTAACTTAACTCAGACTCCTCAGGAGACCACAAACTGAGAACCCGAGAAAGAGAATGACGGGGGATCCCGATAGCATAATTGGTTAGATAAGGGTTCCCGTATATGATTTTGAAGGAGACGTATGATACAGGTCTTTACAGCGCTGTGTTAGCTGGGGGTGGCGCGTGACTTCCCTCAGCCAGCGTCACGTACAGCCGACAAGCGCCCCAGAGCAGGTGTGTTTGAGCTGGGCCCTACAGCTGAGGGGATTTTGCCTGCTGGAGAGGAGGGGGAAGGGCTTCCCAAGGCAAGGGACAGCATGGGCAAGGGCAGGGGGTGTGAACGGAGCACTAGAGCAGAAGGTGAGGCTGTGGGCAAGCATGTTGGGACCCACTTGTAACGATGCTGCTGGGCTGGGTAATGGATATGAGCCAAATACGCACCTGAGTGCTTTCAGATCACTGACGGCTGAAAGACAGTGGGAATGTGGCAGAAAACGTGGTTCGCCACTTTGTAGCATCGTTACGTGAATTTTACTCACCTATAAAATGAGAATAAAACCTGATTTCATAGGGTTCTTGTATGGCTCAAAATTGGTAAGAGGGGATTAAGACAAAGAATTTTAGATTTAAAAGGGCTGAGGAACTCTAAAGCACTCTACAAAAGCGGAGTGGTAGAATTCCTAGCATGGGAGCTTCAAGGTGAGGGAAAGTTGAATCGATATTACCGTCTTCATGAGTAAGTGTAATTTCAGCAAGCCACGCTTCGAGGCAGCTGTTTTCCTCATTAGCTGTGATCTGAATAAAAGCTAACACTCACAGTAATTGAGCAATTACAATATACCAGTTATATATGCTTTAACATAAAACTCTTACATGTTAAAATGCTTTCCACGTAATAACTCATTAATTCATGCAGTGTTCCCAGCCAGTGGTAGGTACTGTTATTCTTATTTTACAGGTGAGAAATCAGAGGCTGAGAGAGGTTAAATAACTTGCCCAAAGTCGTGTAGCTGGTATACAGCAGAAACCAGACTTGAATCTAGAGCCCTGGGGTTTACCCACAAGGATGAAATACATCAGGCGTTTTAGACAGGTGTTCCCGTGATCCCAGAGGGGCACTGTGGTACAGCAGATGTGGAGCCAGTGACCCAAGGTCCCCACTCGGCCTGCATGCAGTGGTCACTCAGATGTCGTTGGCCTGGGAAATTCACCACTGCCTGCAGCTAGAGGTGGGGGGTGGGCCATTTATATTCCCACTGATGACCCACCACCAACGGTGATGGTAGCTTGTTTAAAGACTCTTTATTTATTGCACACCGTGAAATTTAAGAGCATGGTCATAAGGTGATATTTATCTTTAGGGAAATTTTTTTTTTTTGCTTGAGGAGGATTTGCCCTGAGGTAATATCTGTGCCAATCTTCTTCTATTTTGTATGTGTGTCACTGCCACAGCATGGCCGCCATCAAGTGGTGTAGGTCCGCACCTGGGAACTGAACCCTGGCCACCAAAGGGGAGTGGGGCCAAACTTAACCATTAGGCCGTGGGGCTGGCGCCTAGGGAAAATATTTTGTCAGAAGGTTTTGAGAATTATCAAACATTGTTGAGTAAACAATTCAGGAACTGTTGTGTGTTAATGCTGAAATATGTGTGTGTGCACGCACGTGCAAGAGAGAGGTAGACCCACAGAGGGAGATTGTGCAGGGGAGTTACGATGGCTGCAGGAAAGGAATGCCGGGATAACTCACCCTGGTTGTCATGTGGGAGTGACCCCCGGCCCAGCTCTCCTGGGGGGAGGGTGGGACGAGAAGCATTTCCAGGCATCTGCTCTGTATCAGCCCAAAGGGACAGGTCAGCCTTTCAGGTAGAAGCCAAGGTGAGATGGCTGCAGCCACTCGGATGTCATAGCTCGCGTCATTCCGAGGAATGCAGCAGCTCCTGGGAGACGGGGTGACCGTGAGCCCAGGAGTGACCTCAGCAGGGTAGTGTCGGAAGGGTAGACGTGAGGAGCTGGGCTTCAGAAGGTCTAGACGTCGTGCTTTGATGCCTATGGTCTAGTAAGGGCATGTTGATAGTACCCAAATTTAGAAGACACTTTGTGGTGTCAACTGTCTGTCAACAAATCAGCCTTAAACTGTAGCAATTGTGTTTTCCTGTCAAAAATGTTAACCATGGGAAAAGTGGATTTCTGCAGTGCTTCTGATCCATGCGAACATTTTAAAATGAGCTTTTCCGTGACTGTCCAGTCACTTAACCCCTCTGCTGCTCCTTCTTCCTTCTGGGGTCTCGCTAACAGGCTGGAGACGGTGGTGACGCCTGGAGGTTTTGCTCTCACCATGGCCTTCGTGGAAGTTCCTCCCTCAGTGTTTTTGAAGGTCACCCTCAAAAGGCAAATTTCCTTGAACCCGTATTTCCTTGCCTTCTCTTTTCACTACCAGCTTGTAGCCCCTGTCTGTGGGACGCTGGGTCGCTGGGCAGAGTAGCCAACATGAACACTAGACCATCTTCGGGAAGCAGGCCGGCATTTCTCCCTTCTCCCCGCACCCCTGCTCCTCTGGGTCTCTCTTCTCAGCCTGGCGCTGATGCACACAACATGAAAAAGGCTTGCAGATTTTCCACAGCAGCAATCCTGTATGAGGTGACTGGTCTGCACAGAGGGAACCCAGCTAACTTCTGAAAAGGTGTTTTTCATCTTTTATGTAGTCATCAAGACTTATTTTCTAATTTTTTTTAATTGTGGTAAAAAACACATAACATAAAATGTACCATCTTAACCCTTTGTAAGTATACAGTTCAGTAGTGCTAAGTACATTTGCATTGTTGCGCAACCAATCTCCAGAATTCTTTTCATCTTCCCAAACTAAAATTCTGTCCCCTCCCCGCTCCTCCCAGCCCCTCATAGCCACCATTCTACTTTCTGTCTCTATGGATTTGACTAGTCTAGGGACCTCATGTAAGTGGAATCATACAGTATTTGTCTTTTTGTGACTGGCTTATTTCACTTAGAGTAATGTCCTCAAGGTTTTTCCATGTTGTAGCAGGTGTCAGAATGTTCTTTCTTTTTTGAGGCTGTATAATATTCCATTGTATAGCTAGACCTCATTTTGATTATCCATTAATCTGTTGATGGACACTTGGGTTGCTTCCACCTCTTGGCTAGTGTGAATATTGCTGCTATGAACATGGGTGTACAAATATCTGTTTGAGTCCCTGCTTTCAAATCTTTTGGGGATATACCCAGAAGTGGAATTGCTGGATCATATGGTAATTCTATTTTTAATTTTTTTGAGGCACTGCCATATTGTTTTCCATACAAAAATTTTTAAATGCATTTATTCCGCACAGTGTTATAACAGTGATAGCATGATCAAAAACTCCAACTCTTCTTAAATTAGGCTAATTACTGTTCTTATTGGACAGAGCTTTAAATGGTTTGTTCAGCTTTATTCAGTCTAGACAAAGGCAATGCCGAATTGCATTTATTTGGGTACAGAATATGGCATCGTTTCTGAATTTTTTCAATGGATGTACACAGATCTCATCAAGGGTATGGTTTTTGAAAGCCAAGAGTAACACCAACTCTTCCAGGATCTTACCTGGAGTGGTTCAGTGGAAGTAGATTTTGAATCAGGACTTGAGCTTGAACCCTGGCTCAGCTTCGTGCCAGCTGTGTCACTGCAGGCAAGTTACTGAACTTCTCTGAGCTTCAGTAATAATATTTACCTTGCAGGGCTGCGTAGTGCCTTGAACTCATAACATGGTAATAATTATCATTACTAGTACCCCAGAAGGAGGAAAATAATAATTTCTTTTTGAAGAAGGGATATATGGAGAATACAGGCTTGGCAGTTTATAATGAGCTTGCATAGAAGGATGGTCATTAACTCAAATTAGAGCAGTTTGTACTTTATTTCATTTGTCAAAATAACCAGTAAAGTGGCCGCCCAGTGGCGTAGGGGTTAAGTGTGGCACTCTGCTGCTGGCAGCCGGCGCGCACTCATGCACCGCTTGTCAAGCCATGCTGTGGTGGCCTCCCATATAAAGTGGAGGAAGATGGGCACCGATGCTAGCCCAGGGCCAGTCTTCCTCAGCAAAAAGAGGAGGATTGGCATGGATGTTGGCTCAGGGCTGATCTTCCTCACACACACGAAAAAATAATAACCAGTAAAGTGCAGATGATTTTTCCCAAAAATTTCTGAAAATACTTGAGGCTAAAAATGCAAGAGACAGGACAGTTCTCTGCCCCCAGTACACGCTGCTCAGTTTGGGTTTGCGGAGGACGGAGAGGGACAGGCCTTTCAGAGAGCTGCTGCTCTGGTCCTGGGGGGCGGGCAGTGCCAGCAGGGGCTCAGTGGGGAGACAGCCTCACAGAAACGAGCCCAGGCAGTCCTGCATGGAGAGAATCCTACCATCCTCTCACCTTCCTTATGATCTCGCATTGGCCGTGGTTCTGCTCCCAAATGTCATCAAAAGCGAGCTTCCAACAGGAGCAGCGTGAGGGGGAGCAGTACAAGGCACACCCTTCACAGATA